>NC_133538.1:368626025-368936766 GCF_048544455.1 Silene latifolia | reverse complement strand
TGGTCCCCCACTGGCAGCGAGGAGTACTTGTTGCGATGGGTACTCTGGTAGGGCTACACACTTTAGTGTGTAGTCAGTTGTGTGGAGATTGCAGTTGGAGACTGGAGATTTGTTTGAGCTGTTTGTGATATTGTTCCTTTGTGGTATTTGTTTTATGTAATCAGTACTGACCCCGTTAATTGTTTTAAAAACTGTGGTGATTCATTTGGGGATGGTGAGCAGTTGTTGAGCAGGTATGATGGCTTATGCGAGGGATAGCTGGGATGGAGTCACCACCAGTCTTAGAGTCTTCCACTGTGTCTTTGTTAACTGTTTGAGTACTTTGGTTTTTGGAGAACAGTTGTATTCATTTTGACAGTTTCTGGAACTTTGTTGTATCACCTAAACTTTACTATCATTTATATGCGTTTCGTTATTGTCTATTTGAGTATCATGGCCTCGGGTAACCGAGATGGTGACGTTCTCATACCTTAAGTGGTCCTGTTAAGGCACTTGGAGTACGGGGGTGTCACAAAGTGGTATCAGAGAAACGATCTTGAAACCTGTAACCAATGAACCTAATGAACATAGGGAGTCAAACTAAAATGAACCCGGGTAGGAGTTGTAGGAGCTAATGAAAGACTTGGGAGACGTTCTAAAGTCGCGAACTTGCCCTACAATTTTGAACCGGTCACTAAGGGGTGTGTATCGGGATCGCTATGTGTATACTTTGTGCTTTGTGTATCTATATAGTAATGTGTGGTATGAATCGGTGGATGCATGCATGTGGATGATAGGAGATATGAAGTAAAAGATGATGATGATGATGTGGTTTGTATGTTGTTTGATTGAAAGCATGAAACCATGATGTTTGATTTATAACGTGGCATGTTAGAAATACGGAAGGAAAGTTGTTTGTATGAGTATATAAAAGATACGTATATATATATATATATATATATATATATATATATATATATATATATATATATATATATATAGGCAAGATCCGGTGAGTCCACCTATATTTTTGAGACCCGTGAGTCCACTTATATATCACACGTTGTACATAAGAATATCAAGAAGAGAATTTATTTTTACTTTGGTAAATGTTGGAGGGGCCTGCTCCACTCATTCGGCAGAAGATCGAATGAAGATCCCAGATGTAATAACTAGGCTCGTAGCTGCCAAAGACAACCTGATCAATGCTACACGCACACGTCGTTGATCAGATATGTATGCGCCATACTTCATCTCAGTGATTAGATGCTCCATACTCATCGATCGCATACGAAAATGACAAGTCCAATCAACATCAAAGAATAAGAAAAGCATACAATGGGGTTGGACAACTATAACCTATCTGAAGAAGGCGCCTTACAAGGGAAGAACCAAGGTAGCCAGAGGCGTCCATGACACAAACGGTGTTCGATATCTGTATAAAGGATGCAGGAGCCATTGGAAAGACAATGAAGATGAGCAACTGAATTTGGCGTACTAAGAAGAGTATACAGTTATGAGGTAGATTGTTCTTGTTGATGGTTTGATAGGAGGTAGGAATGTTATGGAGTATATATAAATGTTGGAAAATGACAAATAAATAAAGGTTTATATTACGGTGTCACTGGGTAGCGCCACCCTTTTACATATACCCCTTATTATTGAGGTCTCTACTTATTGTATGTGATAAACCCATTATTATGGGATTCCCCTATTATTACATGTGAGAGGGTGATACTAAAATTGAGCGTCACCTAATAACACTAACTCGTTTTCCATAAATAAAATAAAGGATAGTAAAATTCTAGACACAACAGTTTGACACTCAGACGTAACATGTGACAAATGGATGGGAAGAGTACTCTTTACATGTGAATATCAGTTTAATATAAGCTTACTACATGGCAAAAAAGTTAACAACGAGTCTCCTGTGAGTTGGGTCATTTTTGTTCAAAATTAAGATGAAAAAAATATAATTATTTTATCATATAATGTTTTGGTGTATGAGAATAATTTGCTAGTAAAATCTGAATAATTTTTAGCGTAGTTATAATATTTTGTTAATAAATAGTCACTTTTTATTACAAAATAGGTGCAAAAATAATGGCGGATTACAAAATGACTAAAAATGAAGATGGTGAAAGGCGAAGTGAAAGGCGGAGTTAGGTTCAGTAGTGTGATATTGTATAGTATAACCCGTGATATTGTTTAGTACAACCAGTGATATTGTTTATAGTAAGGTGTGATATTGTTTTGTATAACTTGTGATATTTCTTTACTGGACACACAAACTCAGATACAATATCACATGTTATACTAAATAATATCAAACCTTAGACATAAAAAAAAATCATAAAAAAAAATCGTGATATTTTAGTGTAGTGTGTGTGATACATAAGTGGACTCACGGGACTCAAAAAGATAGGGTGGACTCATGTGATCCTATATATATATATATATATATATATATATATATATATATATATATATATATATATATATATATATATATATATAGTTGTTTGTCGTTTTGCATAAAAGTTTAGAAAGTTGGGAGTGCGAGTTTGAACATGCGGGTAGTGCACGAGTCTGCATGACTCGATCAAGTGGGTGGCACTCGATCGAGTAGGTGAGCGACTCGATCGAGTGGGTTTGACTCGATCGAGTAGGTAGTTTTTCGTTTCTGGGTAGAATTCTGTTTTGGGTCACTCGATCGAGTGGGATAGGGGACTCGATCGAGTAGGGCTAACTCAATCAAGTGGGGTGTTGAGTCGATCGAGTACGTTTTGGGAGCTTTCTGGTCAGGTTCTGGAATTGGGGCACTCGATCAAGTAAGTTGGACAACTCAATCGAGTGACCTCAACTCGATCGAGTGGATTGTGGGGCTCGATCGATTAGGTGTTGTGCAGGTGGTTTTCGTATTTTGAGAAATGGGATGTGTGTTTATGTTTACTCTTTTCTTATATAGTTCAAAGATGCCGCCAAAGAGAACAGCATTGTATGCCAGGGCATAGAATATGAGTATTGACGAGATCGTTAAGATGTTGGAGCACCAGGATGCTCTCACAGAGGCTTTGTAGAAGGTGGGAAAGGATAAGGAGACAGGGCCTAATCACTCAAATATCAGCATACATATAGCGAGGTTTAATCCCAAGGAGTACTTGGGGACTAGGGCGCCAATTCTGCTGGATAATTGGCATAAGGAGATGGAGAATATTCTCAATCTGGTACATTGCCCTGAGGAGCTTCGAGTGGAACAGGATCTGTTCTACTTGAGGGAAGCAGCTTGTGAGTGGTGGAACAAGGTTAACGTGAGTGATTTTGAGTTGTATATGAAACAGGGGTTGCCTGCGATACCTTGGGATGAGTTTAAGAGGGCGATAAGGCGAGAGTTTGTGCCAGAGCATGTGCGTAGTAAGCTGAGATAGGAGTTTGATGATTTTAAGATGACTTCTGATATGACAGTTGCAGAGTACTACCAGGAGTTTAATGAGAAATCTAGGTATGCTGAGGACATGGGACTGAGCCAAGAGAACTTGGCATTGAGGTTTGAGAAGGGGTCGACCCCCAAGATCAAGGAGAAGTTACTGGTAGGAGCCCTTACGGATGTTAAGGAGGTCTATGAGCGTGTTGGGAGAGCTGAGAGGTTCGTTGAGATGACCAAGGAGAGAGTTTCTGAGAAGAGGAAAGATGAGAGTGAGGGTGGTGTCTAGTCTAGTTATAAGAAGAGCGGCCATAACCAAGCAGGAGCGTACTCATCAGGTTCGGGGTTTAGTGCTGAGCTTCTTATGGGCATTGTCGTGGAGGTGGTAGTAGCAGTTGGGGTATGACCTATTATAACTGTGGCGGTATAGGCCACAAGAGGCATGAGTGCACCAGTGCTATGAGTAGGGATTTCCAGAGACAGTCGCAGGGGAGTTTCTCTCAGGGTCCTTCGCACAGTTATGCTAGTAACAGCACGACTGGTTCATAGAACAACAGGGGTGGCCATAGTAACAACGGTGGGGCTAAACGCAATGGCGGTAATTCATACCAGAAACCGGCAACGAATAACAACAACAACCAGGGGTCAGTTGCAAAGCCGTCTACCTCAGCTAGTACTGTCCAGGGATGTAACACCCTGGCCCAAACCGACTTGTAACACCCCGGCCCAAACCGGGTCGGGAGCGGTTACTTATGATAGCTCACCAGACTGTGTACATGGCCCACAGATCAACACGGGTCCTTTATAGCTCATTTTGTCCTCACTCATGCGCATCCCGGAAACCTTCCCAGGAGGTCACCCATCCTAAGACTACTCCAAGTCAAGCACGCTTAACTTTGGAGTTCTTTCGCATGGATGACCATAAAAGAAAGTGCACTTTGTTGATATGAGTAGTACTTCCAATCCCTTTAAGCACCAGTCATTTAAGCCTATCACTGGACCTTTTCAATTACCGTGGGGTGTTACAATCACCCCCACTTGAAGAACGCAACGTCCTCGTTGCGCCTGGGAGCATAACCGCTAACCCAGAATCCTCCCCCGCTAATTGTGTGATCACAATGGAGCGTATAACCACTGCCTCCAGGAGCGTATAACAACTGCCTCCGATCACCACACGGTCGCAGGATTGCTCTGATACCACTTGTAACACCCCGGCCCAAACCGGGTCTGGAGCGGTTACTTATGATAGCTCACCAGGCTGTGTACATTGCCCACAGATCAACACGGGTCCTTTATAGCGCATTTTGTTCTCACTCATGCGCATCCCGGAAACCTTCCCAGGAGGTCACCCATCCTAAGACTACTCCCAGTCAAGCACGCTTAACTTTGAAGTTCTTTCGCATGGATGACCATAAAAGAAAGTGCACTTTGTTGATATGATTAGTACTTCCAATCCCTTTAAGCACCAGTCATTTAAGCCTATCAATGGACCTTTTCAATTACTGTGGGGTGTTACAAGGGAGGTGGGCAGAAGACCAGTGGTAAGCTGTTTATGATGGAGAAGAAGGTAGCTGAGGATGATGCTCACGTTATCACCGGTACTTTTCTTGTTAATGGAGTCTTTACCTTTGTTTTGTTTGATTCAGGAGCATCACAGTCGTTTGTATCATCGAGTCATGCTAAATGGTTGGGTTTGAGTGGGTATGAGTCTGTAAAAGAGGAAGTTTTTATACATCCGGGAGAGTTTGTATCTTGTGAGCGGTTGTATAGAGGTGTGTCTATGATAGTTAGGCAGGTTGACTTACCAGTGGACTTGTTAGAGTTTCCTTTGGAGGGTTTTGAGATGATAGTTTGTATGGACTGGTTGATTAAGTATAAGGCTAAGATAGATTGTCATCAAAAGAGGGTTTATTTGAGAGGTTCTAAGGGGATTAGTGTGTCTTATCGTGGGTTTGTTGTCAAACCCAAAGTTAAGTTAATTGCAGCAGTGACCTTGAAGTCCTATCTGAGGAAGGGGTGTCCGTTGATCTTATGCCATGTGAGAGACCATAGACTGGAGAGTCTGTCAGTTGAGCAGATACCAGTGGTGGGAGAGTTTCCATATGTTTTTCCAGAGGAGATACCGGGGTTGCCACCGAAGAGGGAGATAGATTTCAGTGTTGAGTTGAAATCGGGGATGGGGCCAATCTCTAAGGCACCGTACTGTATGGGTCCTAAGGAGTTGGAGGAGCTAATGAAACAGCTGGATGATCTGATTGAGAAGGGATACATTAAACCTAGTGTAACACCGCGGGGAGCACCAATCTTGTTTCTGAAGAAGAAAGATGTGAGCTTGGGGTTGTGCATCGATTATAGAGTGCTGAACAGAGTCAAGGTGAAGAACAAGTATCCTTTGCCGAAGATAGATAATTTGTTTGATCAGTTGAATGGTGCAGCGGTCCTTTCTAAGACTGATTTGAGGTCGGGTTACTATTAGGTGAAGATTCGTGAAGAGAACATACCGAAGACAGTTTTTACATTGAGGTATGCTCACTATGAGTATGTTGTGATGCCGTTTGGGTTGTCTAATGCACCTACAGTGTTTATAGATTTGATGAACCGGGTCTTCAGTCAGTTCTTGGATCGGTTTGTAGTTGTCTTTATCGATGATATCCTAGTCTTTTCTAAGACTAAGGAGGAGCATGAGGAGCATTTGAGGATAGTGTTGCAGACTTTGCGAGAACATCAGCTGTATGCAAAGTTGTCTAAGTGTGAGTTCTGGTTAGAGGAAGTTGCCTTTCTGGGGCATGTGATTTCAAAGAAGCGTGTAGCTTTGGATCCTGCAAAGATTGAGGCAGTTACTAAGTGGGAAGCACCAAAGAATGTGGCAGAGATCAGGAGTTTCTTGGGTTTGGCAGGGTATTATCGACGGTTCGTGAAGGATTTCTCCAAGATAGCCTGACCTATGACAACTTTGATGAGGAAAGAGAATAGGTTTCGTTGGGATGAAAGTTGTGAGATTGAGTTCCAGACATTAAAGGAGCGTTTCACCACAGCTCCAATCTTAGCATTACATGAAGGGAGTGAGAACTTTGAGGTGTATACCGATGCTTCAAAACATGGGTTGGGTTGTGTGTTGATGCAGAATGGGAAAGTGATTGCCTATGCCTATAGGCAATTGAAGCCTTATGAGGAGAACTATCCGACACATGATCTGGAGTTGGGTGTGTGGATACCTCGTTTCTGCACCTCCCGCAAGCCGTCCGGTGATAATTGGGCCGCATGTTTGGTACGCGGAACTATTTATGATAATTCGTAAGTTTATCGTCAAGTAATAGCTCAAATACTTATGTCTACCCCTTGGTCGTCATCTACGCGCCGTTACGGTCGTTTTGACAGTAATTAGAGTTCATTTGGAGTCCAGGTCAAAACCGTCTTCATTTTCTAATAAACCGTCGAAAATGCCGAGTCAGAATGTTCTGGAATGTTCCGGATATTTCTATTCCATATTTCAATCTTTTAATATTTTGGCAAAATATATCCCGAAGTTATATTTTAAACAATAAGGAAGTTGAGATCTACCGCAATTGCATAACAGAAACGCGGAAAATCTTTCTTCCGCAGGAGGAAACTTCTGGGGAAAGGACGCAGCACCTGCTGCGCTTCTTCCAAAAGCCGCAGTGGCTGCTGCGCCTCTTCCCCAGCTCCATTTTGCGTATTTTAAGATCTTTTCGAGATTTATTTTCAAAGTTTTACCGAAACCCTAATTCCTCCGTGTGATTAGTATAAATAGGGAGCTTCGTTCCTCATATTTCTCACGCGAGTGTCCGTCCTTCTCTTCTCCCTTTACATTCTAAGACCATGCTCTTTGCTTCTTGATGTCTACGTGCTTGAACTTTTGACCACGTAAGCTCGGATTCTTCTGACTACAAGCCTCGTTTTGCATGACCGACCAAATTGACCAACTCCACTCAATCAACTTAATCAATTTAGTTTAATTCCTCTTAAGAGGGCACTTTCGTCGTACATTCGAGTCGAGCAATCACTAATCATTAACTTAGTCAATCTCGTTTCGTCAAACATGTAAGTCTGAGGGTGTAAATCCCATGTTTTATTATTATACCTTTTTATTGTATAAATTATTGTAAGATTTACGTCGAAAACATGTTTAAAACCGATTTATAAAACTTTTTATTAAACCCTTTTTCGGATTAACAGAGGATAGACGTCGAGAAGAAACGCAGCATCTGCTGCGCCTCTTCCAGAAGCTGCCGCTGCTCCTGCTCTTCTTCTTCTTCCTCGATCTTTCTGAAACTTTTCTATTTTTTTATTTTCTTTCGTTTTTCTTATTCGTTTCAGTATATAATCATGTTTTATTAATCCTTTTAAATAATTTTCGACTTAAATCCCTTATAATTAATATTTGCGGGTTTTTCGTCACAAATTCGAACCCGGGTTTAAGAGGCTCGATTTGTTCATATCAAGTCCCTTGAATTCGTCTTTGATAAATGTTTCAATTCTGTTTTCGTCCTTGATTCTTAATCTTCAATTCCCGCCTCTAATTTCAAGTTCGCATATAAACTCGTTTCCGGCATCGTAAATAATATATAACCTATAATAAATCATTTTAATCCGTTTTCATCATCTTATAACAATATGAGTATGTATGTGATCTATTAAATCACTTCAACTTGAGTCTAATATCAATAATCGCCCTTAAATTCACCAACGAACATTAATAACCCGCGAGTCTGACTTTCACAGTCAGAATCCAACTGGAGAACAGACGCAGAAGTGCTGCGCCTCCTCCAGAGGACGCAGCAGATCTTTGCGCTGTTCTAAGTTAAGCGCCTACGAACTCTTCTCGTTTTGACGTAGGGTTTCTAATTAGGATTTTAATTAACCATTATTCTTATTATCACCATAATTCGACATATTTTTCCATATAATTCATATTTTCCATATTTTCTATTTTATTTCTTTATTTTTATTTCTCGATTTTCCTTATTTTCCAAAATTCCTTGTTTTTCAAAATTCCTTGTTTTCCAAATTTCCTTATTTTCCAAATTTCCTTGTTTTCTAATTTTCCTTATTTTCCAATTTCCTTATTTTTTATAATTTTCTAATTTTCCTTATTTAATTTAGGGTCTTTTGTTAAAAACTACCTTATATTTAGGGTTATTTGTAAAAATACTACCTTATATTATTTTTTTTGTATTCAACTACCTTTGTTTTCTTTATTTTTGCTTAATAACTACCTATGCTAAGAGTCTAGACATATTTGGTCTATTTTCCGACTTTAACGTATCTCATATGACTCTTTTATATTTTAATCTTACTAAGGCCGATTTTAGGAAGTCATGAAGTACTGACGCTTAACTTTAGTAGATGTTTGTAGTTATTATTAAAATGTAAAACTCACTAATTTGCTTATCTGAAGTTAAATTGTGGTTTGGACGCAGTTGATCATTGTTGTTTGATGTTAACAAAGTCATGTAAGATAGGTTAATGTCACTAAATCAACTAAATCTCGCCATATTTTCAGCGTAGGTAGTTTTTGACCAAAAAATGAGAAAACAAAGGTAGTCTAAAACAAGAAAAATAATATAAGGTAGGTTTATTACAAATACCCCTAAATATAAGGTAGTTTTTAACAAAAAAACCCTTTAATTTATTCTTTTCTTTTAATTCTAAAACTCTTTTGGGCATGTTTATGACGTAAATTCAAGTTCATCAATTGTAATTTATTTCTTTATTTACTTATCGTATTTATTTTTGTATGATTTATTTAATTGTTTTTCACATGTAATTAATCTAAACCCTACTTCGACATTAATGAGTGCTAATTAATTGTTCACCGACTTAGTTTAATTCACATGCTAGGATTAAAACGTTGGATGTTGCATTGCATGAATATAATCGACAACATATCAAGTATAGATGATTTTCCCTAATCATTAGTAGAGGCCGCTATCGAGGCGGACGGGATTAGGTGTTCAGTAAAAGGACTCCTAATACGTACCCTCACCCCTTACTCCAGATCTCTGTGAACATCCTTGTTCATTGGCATCCACGAGAGTCATTCTAGACATAGAATGCTAAGGGTAACGAGTTCTTAGTGTTCATGTCACTTCTTTGTGTCTTGACATGACACGAGGTATTCGAACGGTTCCAATTTCCCATAAAAATTGGTGACGATTCCACAAATGCAAACGCTTGTTCCCAAGCGCCCACGTGGGCCCCCTTGTCCACAGTTTGGCGACTCCGCTGGGGAGTAATACAGTTACGTGTTGCCAAGGGTGAAACTTGAACAAGGTTAGGGAATAGTTTATATGAGACAGTTTTCGGTTTTCATGACTCGATCTTCTTAGATCATTTTATTCGGCCATCCTAGGCCCAACCCAACCCATTCGACCAATCGTCCCATCTGGACGGTCCAAATTCTTATCTGGACCTAAGGATGGATAACGATTGACGTCAACCATACCATGATGCTTACTCTTGTTTGTATCAAGGGCTTTCACTACTTGAGGGAATAGACTAGGAACCGGCCTTACTCTTATTTGGCGCGGACCTCTCCTTAAACCCGGTTTGATTGCTCGGTATAGCAACCCACCCTTTAAACCAAAACCCTTCTAAATGCAGTCAACATACTGTTATAATGCATATATGAATGCTTGTATCATATGTGATCACCATTTTCTAAAAAAAACCATGACGAATTTTGTAAAATCAAAAATCTCTTTAAAAATGTAAACATTTTCCAAAAAAAGGCCTAAATTAGCGCAAAACGAGTCGAAACTCTGTCCAAATATCGACTCAAAAGTCGGGCCTCGAAAAGCCCATTTTAAAACCTCACTTCGATTCAACACACCTACAACTACACTACAGTTGGTTAGGACGAATATTTCAAAACTTTGTCATTTTCACACCTCACTTACACAAGTGGCACACTCCCACTTTACAGTTCAACTCTTTTTTTTGTAGTAAGTGTGCTAGAATGGTCGATCGTGTTTTTATTCGTCGTCAATCTCCTATCCAGTTTCCAAGATGCCCGGAACTAGTCACGCAAGTGTCAATGGACAACCATCGAACGGTGATGATCTAATCCTAGCTGCACTCGGTCATCTCCAAACAAGTCAAGAACAAGCTTATGAACGTCTTAATGCCATCGAGAACCAAATTGTTGCGGTAGAAACTAGACTACCTCCTGTAGAAGATGACATTCCTAGCCAATGTGTGAATGACAACTTTGCACCTTATGTTGGACAACCAGAAACCAACCCTCTAGTAGGTCTTACTGAGGCTGAGAAACGACTCCAATACTTGGAGGAGCAATTGATGTACCTCAAAGGATATGATATCTATAGGGAGAACAATCACAAGTATGAGGCCGTGAGTGCCAAATTACCAACCAACTTCAACATGACTGATATCCCGAAGTTCAAGGAATATGAAAACCCTTTGAACCACATTCGTGCTTTTTAAGACTACATGTCTATCAAAGGCATCAAACCCGAGATATTCTTAAGGATCTTTCCTTCATTTCTTGACACCATTCCTAAGCAATGGTTCTACTCCCTAGAGCACAAGAAGATTGCCACCTGGGACGACGCCGCAATCAAGTTCACTAAACAATACGCGGATAATGCTGAAATCCAAGTCAATATGCACACTCTAGAGGTTCTTACCTAAAATGAGAAAGAAGGTTTCACCGACTTCCTAAATAGGTGGAGGAAGACTAGTACTCAACTTGTCGAACGTCCAGATGAAGCTACCCTTGTGGAAAAATTCGTGGAGAAATTAAAGCCCTGTTATGCAAACCACATGAGGTACCAAAACATTAAGACCTACAAGGATCTAACTGTACTAGGGACAGGAATTGAAGATGACATCCGTAAAGGACTCTTGTCCAAAACCTCTTCGAAAAACCCGTTCTCAAAGACGCTTGGCAAGATGGACCTTAATGCTCTCAGAGTTTGATCTCAAATATGTACCTATGAAGGTTATAAATGGGCGCGCCGTCACCGAGTTCTTCGCAGATAATCCCATCAATGACACCCAAGCAATAGACACATGGTCATTTCCGGATGAAGATATACTTCAAACCAATGTAGATTCTTGAGCCATTTATTTTGATGGAGCATCGAGCCTAAGAGGATTTGGAATAGGAGTATTGCTCAATTCTCCTAAAGGTGAGCATACACCACTCTCTGTTAAACTGGACTTCGAGATGACAAATAACGCAGCAGAATATGAAGCTTGCCTCATTGGACTAC
Source organism: Silene latifolia (assembly GCF_048544455.1). NCBI lineage: Eukaryota > Viridiplantae > Streptophyta > Magnoliopsida > Caryophyllales > Caryophyllaceae > Silene > Silene latifolia. The sequence goes on along the minus strand of NC_133538.1, from coordinate 368,925,105 downwards.
AAGAGGAAGTAGGCTTAGGGATCAAGAATCTTCGAGTTCACGGAGATTCATCCTTGATCATCAACCAAAATACGGGATCTTGGAAAATTCGGAGTGAAAGTATAACACCCTATCAGGCCAGGATAGACCAAGTTACCCAATTCTTCGATCAAGTGGCTTATCTACACTTACCTCGAGAAGAAAATCAGTTTGCAGATGCTCTTGCAAAACTTGCATCTCTGATTAATATGCCAGACGAAATGGTAGAAATACCTTTATGCATCGAACGACGATCAGAACCATGCTATGTGCAACAAATCACGTATGAAGAAGAAAACCCAGGGGAGCCTTGGTTTCAAGCCATTTTGAACTTCAAGCTCAATGGCACCTATCCGCCAGATATGGATAAGAGAGGACAACATGCGATACGCCTACTCACCTCTCAATACGTCCTTATACAAGGAGAACTGTATAAAAGAACACCTCTTGGTGTAGTTTTGCGTTGCCTTGATCATTCACATGCACAGAAAGTGATGGAAGAAGTCCATGATGGAGAATGTGGCCCTCACATGAGTGGTCCAATGATGGCAAATAAAATGACGCGTTTGGGATATTACTGGACCACAATGGAATCCGATTGCATCAAATATATGTCAGACATTGTCACAACTGCCAAATCTTCGGGATTGTGCAACACGTCCCTCGTTCACTACTCTACACCATGACATATCTTTGGCCATTTTCTGCTTGGGAAATCGACATCATTGGGAAGATCACCCCAGCCGGAATAGGAGGTCACTGTTTTATTTTGGTGGCTATCGACAACTTCACCAAATGGGTAGAGGCAGCATCTTACACTAGTGTTACAGCCAAGAACATGGCAAAGTTCATACAGACCAATATCATCGGTCGATATGGTTGCCCACATGAGATTATCAGTGACAACGGATCATATTTCTAGGCTGAGAATGAACAATTGCAAGCCAAGTACAAAATCAAGCACCATCATTCCTCGCCATATAGACCATAAACTAATGGCGACGTGGAGGCAGCCAATAAGAATGTTGTCACAATCCTCAAGAAAATGATGGATAATTATCGAGATTGGCCAAGTAACATACCATTCGCCTTATGGGGATATCGCACATCCATTAGGACGCCCCCTGGGGCTACTCCTTTCTATTTGACTTATGGCATGGGAGCTGTGCAACCATTTGAACTAGAAATCCCATCCTTACGTATTCTACTCGAAAGTCAAATTTCAGAAGCTGATTGGAAGAGAGATGGATATGAACAACTCATCCTCTTGGATGAACGAAGATTGCGCGCATTACATAATATGCAAACATATCACGAACGTATCAAATGAGACTTCAACAAAAGGGTTAAGCCTAGAAACATCAATGAAGGAGTCTTAGTTCTCAAATCAGTTAGAGCTCCTTCACCTATCAATCCACGAGGAAAGTTCAAACCCAACTGGGCCAGACCATTCTTGGTCAAGTCCATACTCCCGGGGGGTGCGGTTAGAATCACAGACCTAGAAGGGAATGAATTTGCTAACCCGACTAACCTCGATCAATTAAAACGATATTATGCCTAGAATAAGACAGGAACGCGCCACGCATAACACCCAGGTGCCGCTCATGCAACACGAAATAAAAAAGGCCCCTGACCCGCTGAAATAAAGCTCATGTCACCTTGATCTTGCATTTTGACAGTTCAGCATCCTCATATCATCAAATAAATTGAATTGTGTTTTAGGAGTAAGTAAAGCTCATGCTCATTTTCTAGTTCGCTACAAGCTCTTGCTTAGAACAATTATTCCTTTACATTTACTCGAACTACGCGCAAGGGTTTTATTTCATTATTTTAAATGAATACGTAGGCAATACTTCACAGGATACAACCCATTATTTTAAATGTAAATAGAAGGACATTTGTAGTTGCATTTGAAATTCGACAAAAATAATAAAAGGAAAATCACAATAGTTTCATAACTAATTAATCTTTTATTCATTTTTTCCTCAATAATAATAATAGTACTCCATATAATATAAATAATAAAAATAACAAATAGGCTAGGATTCTAAAACCCCACCATTTATTACAAATAATAATAATAAATAATAATACTACGACTTTGGCTATTCTTCCATTTTTCCCTTGCCTTTGTCATTTTTGTCATACTTCTTATCTCGACCACGAGCCGGGCACTCCTGTGCTATCTCGCACCTAATCACCAAAGGTCTCTCTCGCAGTCTAGCTTTACAATTTCGATCAACCACCATCTCTACGGCAGGAGAAGTCTTCGGTTTCTTTGGTGGATGAACGACTTGGAATCCGGCTTCTTCCCCCCCTTCAGTCAAGTACTTCTGATTCTCCTTTGCTACCTCACGGATCTTGTAGTCAACAGGCTCATGCTTCCTCAGCTTCTCGCGCTCCTCAGGAGTAGTAGTCTTCCTCCACTGCAAGTAGGAATCTGATACCCATAATGAACTTACCGAAGAATGTAGGAACCACATGTTTCTCTCAACCCATTTGAGAGCCCACTCTATACGACTCTCGGCAGTGTGTGCCATCACAGTCTGAGGAACGGTATCAAGCTTAGGAATCTTCTGTTTTAGACCCACCTGCCTCATCAGTCTCTCCAGGAAGATGCATACCATAAATTCCAAGCCAGGTATGCGCACCGATCGAGTAGGATCCAAAGACGAAACTCCAGTAACTGACTTGAGATGCCACCATGGCACCACCCATCTGATCAAGGTACCATCCTCATTCTTGAGCTTGTTCTCCCAATAGTTTCAGACCCGAGTAAAATCTACCATATAGAGTCTGGTCCTCATCGCAATCGACCGAGCATGGTACACAGGTGCATTAGCTGGGGGCTCGATCAACCGCAGACGCTCCATGAGCCAAACCTACCAAGACAGGAATTAATGTCCAACCATGAAAAAACAAAAGAAAAATAAAAACAAAAGAAAAAAATGAAAAAGAAAGAAAAGAAAAAACGACAAAAAAAAAATAGAAGAAAAAAAAAAGGTTGCATTCTTACTTGCAGAATGATAGGACTTCCTAAATAAGGGGGCTCGCGGTTGGCTTTCTTGTTATCCAATCCCAATATAATCTCTCCGAGACACAGACAAGCTGGGCTCTTGCGCAGCTCCATTTGCTCAATCAAGCTCAAGGAACGAGGATCTCCTCTCATGTCCATATCAACATGCCCTTGAAGGATATAACCATGCAGTAGGTAAAACCCGAATGCCCTACACCTCGCCATATAAGAGGTGGAAGGGTCTTCCCTGTTTATAAATCGATCAATGAAATGAAGCATGCGGACCCCTTTTGAGGTTACAAGATGGCCAACCTCAGCTTTAGTCAGTCCAAGCAAACATCTAAACTTGTTTTTACACTCTTGAGAGCTAGAAGGTATAGTAGGCATATTTTCTGGGTCCCATCCACCAATTACAGCAATCTCCACAGAAAAGGACATATATCACCTCCAGGGAAGGCAAAAACATGGAAATTAGGGTCCCAATGTTAGAAATCTATATCTCATAAACACCATATTCTTATATGTTAAAATTAATTTAGTCATAAAATTAATTTACCAATCTTATGCATGTAAACTTAAATTAAAAGAGTAGAAATCATTTTCCTTACTATGTGATTTCGGTTTTATGGGCACCAACAAGATCTCCTTCTCGTTAGTTCTTGAGCATTCCAAATAATGGATGAACGAAGATTCAAGTATAGAATCTCTCCCAAAAGTGAATACCCAAGGAATACACTCAAAGATTAAAATAATATGATCTAGTATTAGGATTAGTCTTACTTAAAATATGACATAAAATTAGTTTTGTTCTCTTGAAAAATCGGTTCAAGAGGAAAGATTTTGTGTGGTTTATTTTTTCTCTAAGATTCTTCACAAGATGGAGAGTTAATTTTCTTACACTAGAAAATATGTGTGTGATGAATGAATAATAAAATGATAGATGAAAAAATCTATCATTTCACTATGGCAAAACCGGTTGGAGGAGGGAAGGTGGCCAATGCATGAGGCCAATTTGCTTCCCAAGAAACAACTAGGCATGCAAGGCTAGGAGACTAGGATATGATTGTGTTTTCCACTAAAAATATAGAAACACAATATAAACCTAATACACCCTCCCATTTTCGGCACTCTTAATAAAATGGGTAGTCCATTTTATTTTGTCATTTGCCAATTTTGTCACATGTAACATGTTACGTGACATGTCACAATGTAATGTATTTTTAACATATTAAAAATCAACATACTCAAAAAATATGTCATTTACAAAATTGACTAGTAATTCGTAATTACTTGTACCAAAATGGTTTATCAAATTATAAATTACAACGTCTTGTATTTATAATAAATTATTCATCAATTTCTGTTTCAATTGTTTCGTAAACAATAATTTTATCCAAGTAATAAAACAATTTAATTACTTAGACCGTATCTAATATAATCGAATTAAAGTAAGACATGTTAATTTTACTCACAAGATCACCCGTCAATTTTAAGCAATTTAATTAACTCGTATCGGCATACGCTTAATTAAATTATCAATTAAGAGTATTTCCCTATAGGTATGACCTAAGGGAATCAACTGATCACCACCGTCGCACGACAGTAATGTCAAACTCTAGTCAGCCAATCATTACCGATATGTGTGGACCAGTTGACTGTAAAAATATTACACCCCACATGTATTCTTACAATGAGATTTAAACATGTGATCATCATGATCGACAGTTGTGATCGCATTATTGTCGGAGGACACTTATCCTAACAATCTCCCACTTGTCCTCGACAAGTGTGCGTCACCAATTCTCTTGTCCTATTACTATCTCCCACTCAATGCAAGGTGTCTTTGGGTCGTACTTGCAAGTGATCATATCGAGAGTGGTTTCCTCGATCTGGAGAATAACTGATTGACCAGAATTTTCTACCATAGAAACCTTCCGAGCGTGGCCACGCATTTCCAGTTCATTACTCCTCCAGTGGCCTTGAGATATTGTTATAACCCTGACAAGGGGGTGTACAATTCCTATCGCACTTATTCCCTTTGACTTGCCACAGCCATCACAACCCAAAATATGCCAATTTAACCCCATTTACGAAGGACGTAGTAACACAAATCAAAGTTAATCTGAAACTGTGCCACCTTAGGCGAACAGTCTTTAGTCAAAAGACTCGACTCATTCTATAGTAGCTCTCGCCACGACCAGGCTATATAAATTTGCCAGAACTCTATAAGCGGTCATAAGGCCCGACAAAGTGTTCCTAACAGTCTGCCTATGTGATCGACTAGTCATCTCACATGACTCTATGGCACTTGAACTTAACATCAATCGCATCACACTCTAGTCATTTCGAGACGTCACCTCATACAAGTGACTATGGGCAAATACCATGTTAATCCGGGTTCATTTAACGGGGTTCAATATTGTCTCTACAACCCGTTTTGATGTAACAAGGTAATAAAAGAGTTTTAAGATATAAAAACTCGAACGACAAATGTGATTATCATATGAGTAGTCAATACTTGATTACTACTTCATATTCTATAATCCAATTTAGATCTTGTATGTAGTTGTTCATCTCAATCCAATTGAAATGACATGACTCATCATGTTAAGCCTATGAGAAGGCTTTGGTTAGTAGGTTTTATCAACTTCTTGTACCTTACTCAACCTTAATACATACTCATTTTCCTTTGTAATGTATACATTTGCATTACAAAACTTACTGAGTACGTGTCAAGATCCAATCAAGACATAGGCTTTCATGCCTTAAAATACCTCCCACTGTTGTCACAGTGTGTGGGACTCATCCCTCTTGCACATCCCATGATTGCAAGTGTACTCAATTTCCGTTGTAAACATTTCTCATTGTTCTTTATTGTCTAGAACGATTCTAGAAAATGTATTCCTTAAATAATATAGCCACAATGGTATCTTAACCATCCTAATGTGTTTGATTATGGTTTTGTCAGAAACCATGCGCAATCTCAATTGTCAATTGTCATTTGTGTAACACCCTTACACAAAATTGCATCAAAAATACTTTGCTTTACATCCTTAATGCTTCTGCAAACAATTATGTGTAATCTTTATGGCTTACTTGGTAACTATTACTTAAATTCGATTTGAAACAATTCATCATACTCAAAGTATATGAAGTGTTATACATCATTACTTATTTAATTGATCCGGCAGCGGAAGCAAATGGAATCAATCAAATATGTTCAATTCGATTGAACTAGTCATGAATCTTATCAACATAAGACTCCTTAGTTGACATTAATATCATGTAGATTTATCTCCATAAATCCGGATATTAAAGATGTACTATATTTCTCCAAAGTCTTAAATCTTTCGCAATGATCAATATGTCATCCACATATAAGACTACTAAAAATTTCCGTAACTCCCACTAAACTTCATGTATAAACACAACTTCTCGACTTATCGGGAAATTTTTAATACCATGATCAAATCATTGATTCCAACTCATTGATGTCCTACTTAAGACCCTCTCTTAAGTTTCACATTATCTTAAGATTGCAAGAATCTACAAAACTCAAGATATGTATTGAATACATTCCTTCTAATTGAAGAAGTGGGTTTTAGATTCACTTGCTATATGCATATCATCATGATGAAACACAATTCCTAAGACGATCCAAATAGACTAAAGTATTTCAACTATTGCAAAACCCTTTGCAACCAATCAAGCTTTGAAATCTCTCTTTATTAGTGCAAAACCCTTTGTCACTAATCAAGCCTTTATTTCGTATTTTCATGGCTCTAAGCCGTGTATTGAGTTGTGACTTAAACACTCTCATGTAAGTCATATTTTCATTACTTTTTAGAAGTAATCAACTTGAATCAAACTATTTCTTTGTAAGTTATAAGCTCTTTACTTTCTTAAAAGTAGCATGAATTCATCATCTTCAACAAGTGACGAATTTAACCTCCTAGGTTTTGAAGAAACAACTTCTTAGTAGCCAAGAAAGACCAGTTTCTTGCGACATAACATTCTTTGTGGCTCTTGAATAATTTCTCCCACTCTATCTGCTAGAAATAAACTTGTATTTTAGAAAGACAGCTTCATGAGCCACAAACCCGTTGTACTCGTGATTATAATAAGGAAAAATGAGCATTTTGTTTCTTTTGAAAACTTACAAACATGGTACCCTACCATTTCATATCTCATATGACTCGTTTTAGATTTAGTGAAAAATAATTAAGACAAAATGATAAAATCCCCAAAAGGATCAAGTAACTCAAAGTAACTTGATTGAAGTCCAAACTATATCAAATAACGTTTGATTTCTTTATCCAACCATATATTATCCCATAATGCGTGCTAAGAGAGATTAATTTGTGATACTATATCACATTTCCTTTGGCTTATATCAAAGTCTTCACTTTGATAGTCCCATCACGACTAAATCGTGAGTCTTTGAACTCTTCGAACTTCTTCAAAGATTTCTCTATTTACCTTATTAAGTGAACACATTAGTGTCAACCTAAATCGTTGGTAAAAGAAAATGATCAACCTATTTTGGATCAATGATTTACAACCTCGATCTCCTTTTCAACTAAAAGGCACGAGATATCTTACTTTGAATACAAGATACGCATATACCATAAGATCTAATGGTTTCAAGAGTACTCAACTCTTTGCGTTCATCATTCCAGAATCTAAGGTTTAATCTTGGATTACCAATTTGAGTCTTGCATCATCTTCATGATATATCATTCTAGTTGGGGTTAGAATATAATCACCTTGATAATGGGCTAGCCATACATCAAACCATGGTGTATAGGGTCACAAAAGTGAAACCTCTTTTGTATCTTAACAAGTTTATATTCTTATTTAGAGTTTATGCACTTAATAGTCACAATCAAGTACAACTCTAAACCCAAAAACTAGATTGAGTACACAGTTACTCTATCTCTCAACATCATTGTTGCTAGTCGTCATATTCTAATCATCCTATATATCAAATACAATGATGAAAACCACCACCGATTTCTAATATTGACGAAGTAGTACTGGCAAAATTTATGTCAATCAAATAATTAAAGAAGAAGGTCCCATTAGATGTCCCACAACTAACTTGTTGATATTTCAATAATTTGGGGTAGTTTCCTTTCTATCGTCCAACAATTAAGACAATGGAAACTATATCGGCCGGGATTGATAGGTTTAGTATCGTTATTCTCAATAACTTAACTTTTAAGATTACCTTGTATGAATTCCATTCTAATTTTACTTCTTAGAACCTTATCCTTTTCTTAACGGTCTAAGAAAATGCTGCCACTCATTTCAATGAGTCTTTGCTTAGAAAAGCAAAATTTAATTTCATGAAGACTACTCTTCATTCGTTCGTTTAGTCTTAAAACTTTCATCGAAGTGGTTGCGGTATTTTGGTCAATTTTGATTTCAAACAAATCTAGTTACCAAAATGATGTAACGTTTCAAAGTAGTTAACTCAATTAAGCATATGAGAAACAATTCATTGTAAATAGATATGTTAGTCAAGAATCAAAAACCCTTTTGATCACGAATAACTTTCATCAATACTCTTCACAAGAGATCCTTACAATGGATAATACGGGGTTTTTAGAAGAAAATTTCAAATTTTGTCTTTAGTTACGATGTTTTAATGGAGATTTGAATAAAAATCGAAATGATATCGTATATGAATTGTGGTAAAGAAATAGAACAAAATGATAATGGAATAGTGGAAAACAAAAACATTTATCGTTATAATAATACTTGTAAATAATTTAACAAGTAAGGCATTTATATAGTGGCCTCTACCCAACTATTATAAATGATTCCAAGACCCAAATTCATATTAACTTAGGCAACGGTAAAGCCGAATACAACCCTTATCAATATAACTCGGTGGTTTAACGCTTTAATCGATTCTACTTTTAGAACTCTTGGTCGATAAAATTACATTAATATTTATCTTTAGCCCGAAACACATCCGGCAACCGTCGAGAATACTTTCGTTGAGTTCAACCCAAATTTCGAATAAATGTGTCCATGATCCAAATTTACATCAACTTGGGCATCGGTAAAAGCCGAAATCAACCCTCATCTTTATAAATTCAGTAGGTAGACATTTATCATCCACTTCCCCTACGTAACAAGGTTTGTACCTCGGTAAAGCCGAGTGCACTCCCTCACGAAATAGGTTTTCATGGTTTTTACTTTTTGGTAAGGCTATGTCTCAATTGTTTATTTTAGCGAGAGGTCATGTCAATTATTATGTATCACGTTTTAAGTGAACTAAAGCGGTGAACTACGATAATTGTAATTGACACGGTCGAAATACACGATCAAATGATAATGCATGTTTTACTTATGGCGATTTAGCGATGCATGCAACATATAAATAAAATGCAAAGCATAAATTAAATCCTAGTATGGCCTTCCTAAAAAATAGTAAATCCAATAAACTATTACATATTCGGAAACCAACTCCATTGGTCCCTTGAACTTTTATTTTGGCACGTATCTCGAGGTAACACCGTCTTTAATGGATCGCCTTCTTAAGTGGCACCGTTTTCAAGGATCTCCGGAATAAACAAATTACATAACAAATTACATAGTTTCCTATTATACATTTGTAATTAAAAATAAAATAAAACTATTAAATTACAAAACGGTGATAAGAGATCACAATAAATTATAACCGAATCGATATTCCCATACATTTCGGGTAATATCAATTAAAAACTAAGGCCATACTAAGTAAAAATTACATAATTCAAAAATTACATAAAATAAAATTATGACAATCATAAATAAAATGCAGCATTATAATATGTATGAACATGCCCAATTTAATGCCAAATCCCCTTTAAGGAGCCAATATCGTATATTAATCGGTTTTTACGGATTTGCGTGATTTAACCTTTTAAAATCACAATAAATTACATAAAATTATATTTATGTACTAGTTAATTACCCTAACCATCTTAGGACTCAAAATTAGTCTCCACTAATATATTGACAATAATTAACTTATATTTCTTAATATTGTTCATAAAAGGACTTAAAATTACAAAATAATGCCATAAACTTCAAATAAATCATAAAAATTTCAAATAAATTTGAAATTTGAAATTTTAAACTCATGAAAATTCTAGAAAAAATACCATGACACTCATAATGTTCAAAAAACTTAGGTTAAAATTTTTGAAAATTATCGAGAAAAACAATGTTGCGGTTTATCGGATTTATCAATTATAACCATAAAAAAATGAGAAAAATTATTATTATCAATTTTTCAATTTTAGATCTGAAATAAGAGATAAAATGCAACATGTGACGTTTTTCCTTAGTCATGAAGTATGTTTTAGCAATTTTTACTAATTAAAGTCACTATTTATGTGATTTTTCATCAAAAATTCATAAACCATGCATAAAGACTTCATTATAGCCAATTATTTTACACACATCTTGTAAAATTGCATGTGACAACATACTAAATTTCTATGACCAGCTTCAAAATATAACTCATACTAACTAATTTTTCATTTAAATTCGATTTTATCTTCAAAAATCCAAATTTTGAGCATAAGAAATCATAAAATTATGAAAATTTACAGGTCATCTATAGACAATATATGTGAAAACCTATCCAAAAACCACTAGAAAACACTTAGTTTATCTAATTTTAGTCCAAAAATGACATTTTTATCATAAAATCACATTTTAATGCCATTATTATGTAAAATGAACAATAAAAATCCATAAATTAACCAAAATATCCTAAATACATTTTAGGACCAGAAACTTTAACATGCATAATTGATTTCGTGATATATCATAATAAACACAAATTTATAAGTTTTGTTTGTTAATCGTATAACTCGGAAAAACAATAACCGATTTGCATGCAAACAACCTAAGGCTCATGATACCGCTTGTTAGAAATCTATATCTCATAAACAACATATTCTTATATGTTACAGTTAATTTAGTCATAAAATTAATTTACAAATCTTATGCATGCAAACTTAAATTAAAAGAGAAGAAATCATTTTCCTTACTATGTGATTTCGGTTTTATGGGCACCAACCAGAAATCATTTTCCTTACTATGTGATTTCGGTTTTAAAAGAGAAGAAATCATTTTCCTTAAATTAAGAGTATTTCCCTATAGGTATGACCTAAGGGGATCAACTGATCACCACCGTCGCACGACAGTAATGTCAAACTCTAGTCAGCCAATCATTACCGATATGTGTGGACCAGTTGACTGTAAAAATATTACATCCCACATGTATTCTTAAAATGAGATTTAAACATGTGATCATCATGATCGACAGTTGTGATCGCACTATTGTCGGAGGACACTTATCTTAACACCCAATATTGGAGGCAAGCATCCAAGAACGGTTTAACAACCTTCACTAGTTCAAGCTCAAGATTGACCCCAAATTGAAAGCACCCATATCATGCTTCTCGACGTTTGTAAATTCGTTTGTCCATTCTGAAAGATCATAGATCCATATTAATTTCTCTAATAAAAATTAAATTATCTCATAATTTATTATTTAGGTGATCTATGTAACATGCATGCAAATATTAAAGCATGAAAATGAATGTATAAGGAAAAACAATTTCCTTACATTGATTTTGTGGTAAAATGGGCAAAAACTAGTTCACCTTACTAGCTTGTTCTTGAGCTTATACCAAATGGATGATCCTCCTTACAAATCTTCAAAAAGAAGGTCTCCTTTAAGATGCACCCAAGAACTAAACCCAAAAATAATAACAAGTATTTAACTAGAAACTTGTTAATATTATAACCTTGATAATATTTTAATATTACTAACTTTCTTAGTAAATATTAATATGTATACTAACTTTCTTAGTAGTGATGAATATTATTTTTAGAGAGAGGAAGATATACACATGCAAAGATGTTCAAATGATGTTGTGTGTAAAAATAAACAAACATCTTGAGTGTATAAAGGGGGAAACCGGTGGGAGGGTTGGTGAGGTAGAGTGTAGAATTTGTCTTATATTTTTAATCTTACATCACATGCAAAATCTTTACAAGATAACTTATGGTAGTATATAAAGTAAGATAAAATGATTATGTTCCTAATCATCCACTACTCTATTTTACACGGTCCACTTGCCCATTTACGGGTCCATGTTGGTTCTTATATTTGTCGCACAAATACGTGTAATTTTATATTAAACATCGTTTCATGTTTAAATACTTCCATAATTAATTCGTCCAAATCACTCCATAAATGTACGTGTACCACTACACATATTATTTACGTACTAATATTAATCACATTAATCAATTAGTACAATTTTAGTGAATTAACAATTAATTAACTAAAACCCGTCTCCCAAAATTTATTATTCAATTATCAGATAATTAAATAATAACTGACGTTCCTCGAGTTTGCAACTCGAATTCTCTCTTAAAATAATTGACTAACCTTTTAGTCTACAAATCAAGAGACTAAATAAATCGTATCTCATACAATTAATTAGTTGTCTATTGGGGTTCGTTCCTATAGTTGTGACCGAAAGGGGTCTGTTTATCACCGCTGTCTCACGACAATAACGTCAAACTCTAGTCAACCAACCGTTATCGATTTACGTTAATCAACTGACGAGGATCAAATAATTAAATACCTGATGATATTCCATTAATGAGATTTATTATGTTAACGCACTATTGAGGAGGACACTAACTTCAACACCTTCCTTGAGACGGTTTTCCAAGGCATCCATGATTTGTAAATTCTTTTTTATATAATAGGAGAATTTTGTATTATAGACGAAAGGAGGACGGAAGATTTGTGTGAATAAAAGCTCCCTTGACGTCTATATTTATACTAAAAGTGGTTTCCTAAAATCCGTCAGAATTGGCAAACTGAGGAAGGGTCGCAGCTCGTCCTGCGCCTCTTCCTCAGAGGGTTGCTGTGCTTTTTTCCGCGTAGGATCTTTCCTCATTCCTCTTGATATAATTTCCTATCTGTATGGGTTATTGTTTTGGTAATTCCGTCAAATTACCATATTTTTATGTTTTCTATTTTTCTGATCACGCTTTTCGAGGCGAAATCGACATTTTTGGCAAATAAGCACACTTACCCATTTCATTTTATTTTCTTTTTTTGGGGGAATCATTTCACTCCCTTTTCACATATCATTTCAAACTTATACGTTTCTCTTTTCGTTTTTTTATGGGGTAGCCCTCCTTACCGTCTGGTCATTTTCGGCAATTTTTGCGCTCATTTCGGGGAAATTTTTCGCATTTTTTTAGGTCTCTTCTTTGTTTTGCGCTAGTTTAGGCCATATGTACAATATATGTTGTATGTGCGATTTCTATGTAAATTTCGGCAGCATGACGACGTAAACCGTGATCTACTAAACCTGTTCAAAGCTAACCTGCAGGAACAAACAAGACAACTCAATAGCAAAGGCACTCAGGCCGTCATATATACAATCAAAATGTTGTATGTACATCAAAATAGGGGGCTCTTGCCCGAAAACAAGTCTAAAAGTCCAAAATGAAGTCCTAAAGTGTGCAAAATGTGTGCGGTATAGACAACAGAAGCAACAAAAAAGACAGCTACTCCTGGTCGCCCCACTCGGTGACCCTGGCCTCAAGAGCAGCGATCTCGGCGTCTCGGACCTCTAACTCCCTCAACTGGCGAGCCGTCTCCTCCTGGGACTGTGCTTGCTCACGCTCCAGGTCGCACTTCCTCTGCAAATGACAAGCAAATGCCTCATTTCAATCGTTTCAAATACATGGAAATTAGAAAATTCAAAATGAAGTAAATGAAAGGTTCATACCTGTCGTCCTCGACCGCCAGCAAGTGCCTCGATGGCAGTAGCCCATAGCCGGTTGGCTACCCTCCACAAAGCCACGTACCAGGACAGCGCCACCTGCGTTTCAATAAACAAAGGTTTTCAATAAAATAGACAAATGTATTCTTATACAATCGCAAAAGCTAACTGAGTCGGGAACCTACCCTCCGAACCAAGTGCTGCCACTCATCCAGGCTAGCATCTGTCACCGCCTCGCCAAAGTCGCGAAGCTCGGAGATCGTCGTCATCCCCGCTGCGTCACTGTTCTCGAGGGTCTCAGGGTACGCTGGGGGCTCGACGCCCGCCTCCTCAACCTCCTGCAAAATTCAAATGAATTCTTTATTTGATGATCATTCATCATTTTATCAAGTCAACTCAAATAGGGAAGATTGACAAGTCTGTCGTATACCTATAAAAAAACAACTAACTAAACTAACTATATAGCTAGGGAAGTCAGGTTGATCTCCTCAGGAAGGCAAGATATCTGTAAAGGTCCGTCTATTTGGTCACAAATGGGGGGGGGGGGTGTAATTTGATTTCCTAAACTAAAAGCTTTAAGGCAAGAGAAATAAGGAAAGAGCAATTAAGGAAGAAAATGAGATTTAAACTATCAATAGAGAAGGGGCATGTCAGGATTTCGGTTCACTACGGTAGTCCAGTGACTCAACTATGAACAACTTAGATAAATTACTGGGAGACGGATATGGAAAGGTCCTTTCGGTCCACTTTCTATCCTAAATTACCACTAACTTAACTTTCGTCCTCGCCAAGGTAGTCTACTGTTCATAGCAGGTCTATTTAATCCAATCTTCCGCTCCAGGATTAAATTTAACCAGATAAAAAAGGTGACTCAGAAGCGTGCACTCAACTAAGTCGGTAAATACAGTTATATTGGTATGGTGACAGAGTCTCACAAATAATTCAACTAACCTATTTACTACATCGTCACATTTCTACCGTAGATCCCCTAAACCTAACATAAAACAGATTAGCTACTCATGCTATTAATACTGTCAATAATAATAACAAAGAATAAACCAACATTCAACATGATAAAAAAATAATTAAATTGCATAAAAAGTAATTAGGGCAGAAATTAAAAGAAGCAAAGCAAACAATTAAGATGAACAAATGAAAGATTAATATTAAAAAGGGAGAAAGAGATTACAATCGCAAGAATCCGGCGTAAAGAACAAACAAATCCGAGCAAAATAACTCCGAAAACAAAGTTACAGTGAAGGGAAAAGAGAAGCGCAGTCTTTACAGTGAAAGATGAATGAAAGATAAAAACTTAGATAAAGAATAGTTTAGATGATAGATGCCAATGACCTAGTTAACGTGCATTTAAATAGAAAACCTACTAAGTCCATCAACTAAAACAAGTTCACGGGCTAATTAAAGCCCACGACAGCTAAAACCATTCGATCGAGTAGTCTGAAACCACTCGATCGAGCATTTCTCTAGACAATCTACTCGATCGAGTAGAATTGTTACTCGATCGAGTAACCTCAATTTCCAGCTCTTCTTGATCGAGTAAAGTATTAATCGATCGACCAACCATTGCCATAGAAACTACTCAATCGAGTGGTAAAACAGGTCAATCGAGTATTCTTCCTTCAAATCAGCTCAAACTCGTGACCGACTGCCTCGTAGACCGTTCCGTCACGCATCCCAATGCAAGGTCTCACTCTAGAAAATCCCGTCTCCTCAAAATGCATGCAAAAAGGATGAAAATTGTACGATTCCACTACTTTTACGTTCATTCCTGTAAAATAGTCAAGATGAACTAAAGTAGCCAATTCGGGGGCAAAATGCAATATAAATAGTACGAAAGTACATAGAAATACGTGCTAAAATAGGCTAAAAAGACTATGCAAAATGCACGTATCAAATCTTCCCAAACCGAACCTTTACTCGTCCTCGAGTAAACAAAAATGCAACTAATGGAACGGAAATGAAAACTCAGAGCTAGCTTAACTTGTCTACTTGAACCAATTTAATGCAAGAAAAATTAACAGTCATAGCTATGCAGTCAATACGCAAACGAGTTAAAAGCTGTTCAGAAATATAGCCGACCTATCGACCTTGCAAAACCAACAAAATCGATCTCTCACGTGGTCACTCTTCTCTCATAAAGCAAAGGATGAATATTATATGTAAAAGAGAGAAAGAGGAACAGTCACTCACCTATCTGCGATCTACATAGCATGCATGCAACAAAAATGAAAGACGATTCAAGTACTAATGCACACACTCCAACCAATAATGTCCATCACAACCGAGGGTTTACAAATAATATGGGAATAGTGAGGGTCAGGTAAGAAAAGGCAAAACAAGTTATGGTAATGTGGAGGTAAAAGCGTCAAGCTAGTTCCTAAACAGGACCATATAAGACCGTCCAAATCTCAACCGACTGAAAAATAAGGTACAAGTGCCCTTCATCTGGCACACAACTCACTAATCATATACACAATCTCCTCAAAAATGTGGAATAAAATGGAGCAGTGAGACCGTCACAAGATAGAAAGTGAACACAGGTGACTCAAATGGATAAGCAGCTCAATTTTTTTTTGAACTTTTCATTCTTTGGTTTTCAACGTGATTCTTTTTTCATTTTTTTTCTTTCTTTTCACGTTGTCCTTTTTTTTTCTTTTTCAATTTCAACCTTTTTTTTCTTTCTTTAATTTCCACCAACTCCAATCATATACACACGGGCCAAAATACAGACGGAAAAATATACCATAGAAGACAAACAAAACTAGCTTGACTAGGCAGGCTCAGTTTGGGATGTAGCT
The DNA here is from genome assembly GCF_048544455.1 of Silene latifolia. NCBI lineage: Eukaryota > Viridiplantae > Streptophyta > Magnoliopsida > Caryophyllales > Caryophyllaceae > Silene > Silene latifolia. The sequence goes on along the minus strand of NC_133538.1, from coordinate 368,908,432 downwards.
AAAGGGTCAAAAAGGCAATTTTTGGCTTAAGTGGAGCTAAATGGGTGAAAAAATATAAGAAAAGGGGAAAATTTGCAAGCACCTCTCTACATGTGACACCGACCACAAACCCGAATGTGTGCATTTGACAAGAAATCGAATGTCATAAAAGTGCAAAAATGATGAACATGCTATGCAAGGAGTACTAATCTCAATTCCTAATGAACTGGTCATGAATGTCACTAGTTATGGGTTCTAATCCTCAAAAATTGTAAAGTAGGTTGCAAATTTATCAGGTCAAGTCTAAACAGTCAGCTATATTTAAACAAAAACTCGTAGACTATGCGTATAACAAAGCTAATAACCATCAATAGATGTGCAAGGCTCAAGTAAAATGATAAGTTATAGTGCAATATCATCACGGAAATCAACCGTTCCGACTCAACCTATATGGAAAAGTAAACGTGACTATTTTTTAAATTTTTTTTTTTAGAAATTTTCTAATTTATTTGAATTTTTTTTTATTTTTAATGAAATAAATAAACAATGCAAGCTGAAATAAATAATAAATAAACGTGAATGCAAAACAAATGCAATTGCGGACTCAAAAGGATGCAATACCCTCCCCAATCCAAAACGGACAACTCCCTCGTTGTCCTCTAGCATACACCAGCAGATATATACAGGGGAACGGGAATATACAACCAATAAAGAATGAAAAACAATAAAATAAAAAGGAGACAAAATAAATAAAAGAGCGAGAATAAACATACAAAACACAAACTTCCCCAAACCAGCCAGAAAACTTGGGAAGTGAGTAGACCAGCAGCTACTCGTCAGCCTCCTCGTCACTCTCACGCACGTCCTCCACCGTCACCGTGAAGTCCGGATCTACCTCCTGCTCTCTTCTCCTCCTCTGCTTAGCTCGAGCTCTCTCCGCCGCCGCCGCCGGGTCCTCGTCCTCCCCCTCCTAACTAGCAGAATCCGGGTACCCATCAGCTGGGTACCGGTAAAAGGAAGGGTGTGGCCAACCCTCTGGGATCAGACGGGGTCGCCGCATGTGATACTCGTATAGAGGGAAAAAAGTTAAAGCTATGTCCCGCTCCATAGGAGCCTGTCTCTCTGCACTCTCAACTAACAAACCGTCACGGCGCCCTTGGTCCATGACCGAGAACGCCTCAAAGGGTGGTGGAGGTACAAAATTAGCCGGTAGGACCGGCTGTGTCTGTGTCTGGTCGGCAGGCGCGGGAGTAGGAGTAGGAGTAGGGATCGGGGTAGGCGTGGCCGTGGAAGTATGGCCACCCGTGGAAGGTGCGGATCCCTCTCCGGTCGAAATTCTATGCCCCTTCTTAGCGGTGGATAAAGTAGTAGGTGGGCGGACCTGGAGGTGGTACTGAGGTAGTGGTGGTGGTCGGGCACCCCGTGCAACAGTAGGCAAAAGGGCTAGACGAGGCAGGGTGTCACAAGGAAGGGCCACGGACATGGAACCATCTATCTTCCATGTCCGGTAGTCTGTGGTCAGCCATGTTTGAGAGTGCATGGCAGCTAGGCTCAGATACCTATCACCGTCTATGTAAGGTAAGTCACGAGGCAAGACGGTGAGGAGAGAACGAGTAAGAAAGGTGGCTATGCCACCGCAGACAATAGTGCCCATGAGCTTCTCTCCCTGAGCCTGGAAGTACCCGGCGGTCAAGTAAGTGATGTTGAGGGTAAAGGGACCCTCGCCGCCAATGTTCAGGTAACCGCCTAAAATGGAGAGCTCATTGTTGTTGACGTTGTTTGGCTTCTTTCAGCCAAAAATAGTGCTCCCCATCAGTCTAAGAAAGCAACGGGCGGGGGGTAGGTGGACCTGAGCGAGCTTTCGCTCGTGAAAAGGGGTCTGTGCCAAATCCCGCCAAAGAAGACTAATGACCTTCCTAGGGGCAACAATGGTGCCCGTAAAGGAAAGGCCGAGTCGGGTACCAAACTCCTCAAGTGTCATAGAAAAGGTCCGGTTGTACAACCGGAAGGACACAAAAAGACTAGTAGGGACAGCGTCGTGTGTCCCTGAGGAGAAGGTGAAGGAGCTGAAGAACTCAAGGCTCAGCTCCCTAAAAGTGTGGTCGCTCATAGTAATGAGTCCGACCATCCCCGTGCCCCGTAAAAGCTCACACACAGGCTCGTAAAAGGCGAGCTTCTGAAGTGCTGAACGGTCTAAGAATCGGGTAGGGAGTAACTCACATTCAACTAAGTTATAAATGTTTGATTAATTAATCTAATTAATTTACATATTCATATATCAATCAATTTATTTAGTCATAAAATAAATTCTAGATCTTATGCATGCAAACATGAAAAGTAGAGAAGAAATAGTCTTTCTTACTATGTGATTTCGGTTTTATGAGCACCAACAAGATCTCCTTCTTGTTAGTTCTTGAGCTTTCCAACAATGGATGAACAAGATTCAAGTTTAGAATCTCTCCCAAAAGCATAACCCAAGGAAACCTCTTAATAACTAATATTATTATGATCTAGTAATAATATTAATCAAGCTTAAATATTTGACCCAAAATATTGATTTTATTCTCCTCTATTTCGGTTTAGAGGAGAGGATTTTTGTGTGTTTTTCTTTCTCCAAAATTTCACAAGTTGTAGAGAAAATACATTTTTTTTTACTACACTTGAAAAAATATGAGTTGAAGTTTGTATGAATAAAAATGATAGAGGAAAAACTCTATCATTTCACTTGGAAAAACCGGTCTGAGGAGGGAAGGTAGCCAATGCATGAGGCCAACTTTCTTCCCAAGAACAACTAGGCATGAATGGCTACATATAGAGTGTAATAATTGTGTTTTTCCTTTATTAAAATAATCAACACAATTTATGCACTAATACCCTCTAAATTTCGGTACACTTGAGATAAAATGGGTAGTCCATTTTATTTTGTCATTTGTCAATTGTGACATATGTGACATGTGACATGTTACTTGATATGTGAATTTGTAATGTATTTTTAACATAATAAAAATCAACATACTCATAAAATATGTCATTTACAAAATCGACTAGTAATTCGTAATTACTTGTACCAAAACGGTTTATTAAATTATAAATTACAACGTCTTGTATTTATAATAAATTGTTCATTCAATTTCAATTCCAAATTGTTTCTTAAATAATAATTTTATCTAAGTAATAAAACAATTCCATTACTTAGACTGTATCTAATATAATCGAATTACAATCAGACACGTTAATTTTACACACAAAATCATCCGTCAATTTTAAGCAATTTAATCAACTCGTATCGGCATACGATTAATTAAATAATCAATTAAGAGTATTTCCCTATAGGTATGACCTAAGGGGATCAACTGATCACCACCGTCGCACGACAGTAATGTCAAACTCTAGTCAGCCAATCATTACCGATATGTGTGGACCAGTTGACTGTAAAATATTACATCCCATATGTATTCTTAAAATTAGATTTAAACATGTGATCATCATGATCAACAGTTGTGATCGCATTATTGTCGGAGGACACATATTCCAACAATCTCCCACTTGTCCTCGACATGTGTGCGTCACCAATTCTCTTTTCCTATTACTATCTCCCACTCAATGCAAGGTGTCTTTCTGGTCGTACTTTCAAGTGATCATATCAAGAGTGGTTTCCTTGATCTGGAGAATAACTGATTGACCGGAATTATCTACTATAGATACCTTCCTAGCGAGGCCACGCATTTCCAGTTCATTACTCCTCGAGTGGCCCTGAGATATTGTTTTAACCCTGACAAGGGGGTGGACAATTGCAATCGCACTTATTCCCTTCGACTAGCCACAACCATCAGAACCCAAAATATGCCCATTTGACCCCATTTACGAAGGTCGTAGTAACACAAATCAAAGGTTATCTGAAACTGTGCCACCTTAGGTGAACAGTCTTTAGTCAAAAAAATCGACTCATTAGATTACTATAGTAGCTCTCGCCACGACCAGGCTATATAAATTTGCCAGAACTCTATAAGCGGTCATAAGGCCTCACAAAGTGTTCCTAACAGTCTGCCTATGTGATTGACTAGTCATCTCATATGACTCTATGGCATTTGAACTTGCCATCAATCGCATCACACTATAGTCACTTCGAGACCTCACCTCATACAAGTGACTATGGGCGAATACCATGTTAATCCGGGTTCACTTTAACGAGGTTCAATATTGTCTCTACAACCCGTTTGGATGTAACAAAGTATAAAAGGAGTTTTCAAATTTTAAAAACTCGAACGACAAATGTGATTATCATATGAGTAGTCAATACTTGATTACTACTTCATATCCAATTTAGATTTTGTATGTAGTTGTTCATCTCAATTCAATTTAAATGACATGACTCATCATGTTAAGCCTATGAAAAGGCTTTGGTTAGTAGGTTTTATCAACTTCTTGTACCTTACTAAACCTTACTACATACTCGTTTTGCTTTGTAATGTATACATTTGGATTACAAAACTTTCTGAGTACATGTCGAGATCCAATCAAGACATAGGCCCTCTAGCCTTATAATAGCTCCCACTGTTTTCACAGTGTGCGGGACTCATCCTTCTTGCACATCCCATGATTTCAAGTGTACTCAATTTCCATTGGAAATATTTCAGATTGTTCTTTATTGCCTAGAACGATTCTAGAAAATCTATTTCTTAAATAACATAGCCACAATGGTATCTTAACCATCCTAATGTGTTTTGATTATGGTTTTGTTTGAAACCATGCGCAATCTCAATTGTCAATTGTCACTTGTGTAACACCCTTACACAAAATTGCATCAAAAACACTTTGCATTACATCCTTAATGCTTCTACAAGCACTTAAGGGTAATCTTTATGGCTTACTTGGTAACTATTACTTAAATTCGATTTGAAACAATTCATCATACTTAAAGTATATGAAGTGTTATACATCATTTCCTATTTAATTGATTCGGCAGCGGAAACAAATGGAATCAATCAAATATGTTCAACTCGATTGAACTAATCATGAATCTTATCAACATAAGACTTTTTATTTGATGCTAATATCATGTGGATTTATCTACATAAATCTGGATATTAAAGATGTATTATATTACTCCAAAAGTCTTAAATCATTCTCAATGATCAATATGTCAACCACATATTAGACTAATTAAAATTTCCGTAACTCCCACTAAACTCTATGTATAAACACAACTTCTCGACCTATCGAGAAAAGTTTTATAACAAGATCAAAACATTGATTCTAACTCACTGATGTCCTACTTACGACAATCTCTTAAGTTGCACATTATCTTAGGATTTTAAGAATCTATAAAACTTATGACATGTATTGAATACATTCCTTCTAATTGAAGAAGTGGGTTTTAGATTCACTCGTTATATGTATATTATCATAATGAAATACAATCCCTAAGAAGATCTGAATAGTGCAAAACACTTTGCTTGATATCTCTCTTTGATATCCAACAATTCCATTCGGAATTTATTTTGGATTTTCATGGCTCTAAGCCTTGTATTGAGTTGTGACTTAAACACTCTTATGTAAGCCATATATTCATTACTTTCCAGAAGTAACTTGAATCAAATAACTTCTTTGTAAGTTGTAAGCTCTTTACTTTAAGCTCTTTACTTTCTTAAAAGTAACACTAATTCATCATCTTCAACAAGTGATTGCTTTAACCTCCTAGGTTTTGAAGAACAACGTCTTACACAAAACGTACAACGTCTTACACAAAACGTCTTATGTAGCCAAGAAAGACCAGTTTCTTGCGACATAACATTCTTTGTGGCTTTTGGTCGCTTTTGAATAATTTCTCCCACTCTGTCTTCTAGAAATAAACTTGTATTCTTGAAAGACTGCTTCACGAGCCACAAACCCGTTGTACTCGTGATTATAATAAGGAAAAATGAGCATTTGTTTCTTTTGAAAACTTACAAACATGGTACCCTACCATTTCATATCTCATATGATTCGTTTTAGATTTAGTGGAAAAATAATTTAGACAAAAATGATAAATTCCCCAAAAGGATCAAGTAACTCAAAGTAACTTGATTGAAGTCCAAACCATATCGAATAGCGTTTGAATTCTTTATCCAACCACACATTATCCCATAATGTATGCTAATAGAGATTTACTTGTGATACTATATCATATTTCCTTTGGCTTATATCAAAGTCTTCACTTTGATAATCCCATCACGACTAAATCGTGATTTCTCTATTTACCTTATTAAGTGAACACATTACTGTCAACTTAAATTGTTGGTAAAAGAAAATGATTAACCTATTCTGGATCAATGATTTACAACCTAGATCTCCTTTTCAACCAAAAAGCACGAGACATCTTGCTTTGAATACAAGTTACGCATATACCATTAGATTAACAATCTAATGGTTCCAAGAGTACTCGATAACTCTTTGCGTTTATCGTTCCATAATTTAATGTTTAATCTTGGGTTAACAATTTGAGTCTTGCATCATCTACATGATATATCATTCTAGTTTGGTTTAGAGTATAATCACCTTGATAATGGGTTAGCCATACATTAAATCATGGTGTATAGGTCACAAAAGTGAAACATCTTTTGTATCTTAACAAGTTTATATTCTTATTTGGAGTTTATTCACTTAATAGTCATAATTAATGTCAACTATAAACTCAAAACTAGATTGAGTACACAATGACTCTATCTCTCGACATTATTTGATGCTAGTCGTCATATTATAATCATCTTATATATCGAATACAATGATAAAAATCTCCACTGGTTTCTAATATTGACGAAGTAGTACTAGCAAAATTTATATTAATCAAATAAACATTTAAAGAAGAAGGTCCCATTAGATGTCCCACAACTAACTTGCTGATTCTTCATTAATTTGGGGTAATTTCCTTTCTAGCGTCCAACAATTAAGACAATGGAAACTTTATCGGTCGGGATTGATAGGTTTAGTATCGTTATTCTCAATAACTTTACTGTTAACATTACCTTGTATGAATTCCATTCTAATTTTACTTCTTTAAAACCTTATCCTTTTCTTAACGGTTTAAGAGAATGCTCCCACTTATTTCAATGAGTCTTTGCTATGAGAAGCAAAATTGAAATTCATGAAGACTACTCTTCAATTTATTCATTTAGTAAAACTTTCATTGAAGTTGTTGCGGTATTTTGGTCAATTTTGATTTCAAACAAATCTAGTTACCAAAATGATATAGCGTTTCAAAGTACTTAACTTAATTAAGCATATGAGGAACAATTCATTGTAAGTAGATATGTTAGTCAAGAATCAGAAACCCTTTTGATCACGAATAACTTTTATCTATACTCTTTACAAGAGATCCTTAGCAATGGTTCATATGAGGTTTTAGAAGCAAATTCATATTTGTCTTTAGTTACGATGTTTTAATGGAGATTTGAATCAAAAATCGAAATGATATCGAATATGTATTGTGGTAAAGAAATAGAACAATATGATAACGGAATAGTGGAAAACTTAACATTTATCGTTTTATTAATACTTATAAATAACAAGTAAAGCATTTACATAGTGACCTCTACCCAACTATGATAAATGAATCCAAGATCCAAATTCATATTAAGTTGGGCACGGTGTGGCCGATAAATCCCTTATCAATATAACTCGGTGGATTAACTCTTTAATCGATTCTACTTTTAGAACTCTTGGTCGATAAAAATTACATTAATATTTATCTTTAGCCCGGAACACATGCAACTACGGTCACAAATACTTCCGTTGAGCTCAATCCAATGTTCGAATAAATGTGTCCATGATCCAAACCCACATTAACTTGGGCACGGTGTAGCCGATAAATCCTTCATCAACATGAATTCGGTGGATAGACATTTATCACCCACTTCCCCTACGTAACAAGGTTTGTACCCCGGTGCGGCCTAGTGCACTCCCTCACGAAATAGGTTTTCATGGTTTCTACTTTTGGTAAGGCTAAGTCTCAATTGTTTTTTTTTAGCGAGAGGTCATGTCAATTTATTATCTATCACGTTTTAAGTGAACTAAAACGGTGAACTACGATAATTGTAATTGACACGGTCGATAAACTCGATTTAAAATGCATGTTTAGTTATGGCGATTTAGCGATGCATGCAACATATAAATAAAATGCAAAGCATAAACTAAATCCTATTATGGCCTTCCTAGAATAGTAAATCTAATAAACTATTACAAATTCAGAAACCAACTCCATTGGTCCCATGAACTTTTGTCTTGGCACGCATCTCGAGATAACACCGTCTTCATGGAAACTCCGGGAAATTTCAAAGTAATAAATAAATTACAACCGAATCGATATTCCCATACATTTCGGGCAATACCAATTAAAACTAAGGCCATACTAAGAAAAATTACATAATTCAAAAATTACATAAAATTAAAATATAACAATCATAACAAAAATGCAGCATTATAAAATGTATGAACATGCCCAATTTTATGGTAAATCGCCTTTAAGGAGCCAATATCGTATATTAATCTGTTTTACGGATTTGCGTGATTTAACCTTTTAAAATCACAATAATTACATAAATCCATATTTATGAACAAGTTAATTACCCTAACCATCTTAGGACTGAAAATTAGTCTTCACTAACATTTGACAATAATTAAGTTATATTTCTTAATATTGTTCATAAATGGACTCAAAATACAAAATTTTGCCATAAACTTAAAATTAAATCATAAAAATTTCAAATAATTTCAAATTTGAAATTTAAATAAATGAACATTCTGGAAAAATGCCATGACACTCATAATGTTCAAAAAACTTAGGTTAAAAATTTCGAAAATTTATCGAGAAAAACAATGTTGCGGTTTATCGGATTTATCAATTATTACCATAAAAATATGAGAAATTTTTTTTTATTAACTTTTCAATTTTAGATCTGAAATATATGATAAAATGCAACATGTGACGTTTTTCTTTAGTCATGAAGTATGTTTTAACAATTTTTACTAATCAAAGTCACTATTTATGTGATTTTTCATCAAAAATTCATAAATCATGCATAAAGACTTCATTATAGCCAAATATTTTACAGACATCTTTTAAAATTCCATGTGACAACATACTAAATTTCTATGACCATATTCGAAATATAACTCATATTAACCTATTTTCCATTTAAATACGATTTTAACTTGAAAAATCCATATTTCGAGCATAACAACTCATTTTATTATATATGTGAAAACATATCCAAAAACCACTGGAAAAATCGAAGTTTAGCTATTTTTAGTCCAAAAATGACATTTTTATCATAAAATCACATTTTAATGCCATTTTTATATAAAATGAACAATAAAAATCCATAATTAAACCAAAATATCCTAAATACATTTTAGGATCAGAAACTTTAACATGCAAATAAATTTTGTGATATTTCATAATAAACACAAATTTATAAGTTTTGTTTGTTAATCGTATAACTCGGAAAAAACAATAACCGATTTGCATGCAAACAACCTAAGGCTCTTGATACCGCTTGTTTGATTAATTAATCTAATTAATTTACATATTCATATATGAATCAATTTATTTAGTCATAAAATAAATTCTAGATCTTATGCATGCAAACATGAACAAAAGTAGAGAAGAAATCGTCTTTCTTACTATGTGATTTCGGTTTTATGGGCACCAACAAGATCTCCTTCTTGTTAGTTCTTGAGCTTTCCAACAATGGATGAACAAGATTCAAGTTTAGAATCTCTACCAAAAGCATATACCCAAGGAAACCTCTTAATATCTAATATTATTATGATCTAGTAATAATATTAATTTAGCTTAAATATTTGACCCAAAATATTGATTTTGTTCTCCTCTATTTCGGTTTAGAGGAGAGGATTTTTGTGTGTTTTTCTTTCTCTAAAATTTCACAAGTTGTATAGAAAATACATTTTTTTTACTACACTTGAAAAAATATGAGTTGAAGTGTGTATGAATAAAAATGATAGAGGAAAAACTCTATCATTTCACTTGGCAAAACCAGTTGGAGGAGGGAAGGTAGCCAATGCATGAGGCCAACTTTCTTCCCAAGAACAACTAGACATGCATGGCTACATATAGAGTGTAATAATTGTGTTTTTCCCTTATTAAAATAATCAACACAATTTATGCACTAATACCCTCTAAATTTCGGTACACTTGAGATAAAATGGGTAGTCCATTTTATTTTGTCATTTGTCAATTGTGACATATGTGACATGTTACTTGACATGTGAATTTGTAATGTATTTTTAACATATTACAAATCAACATACTCATAAAATATGTCATTTACAAAATAGACTAGTAATTCGTAATTACTTGTACCAAAACGGTTTATCAAATTATAAATTACAACGTCTTGTATTTATAATAAATTGTTCATTCAATTTCAATTCCAAATTGTTTCGTAAATAATAATTTTATCTAAGTAATACAACAATTCAATTACTTAGACTGTATCTAATATAATCGAATTACAATAAGACACGTTAATTTTACACACAAAATCATCCGTCAATTTTAAGCAATTTAATTAACTCGTATCGGCATACGATTAATTAAATAATCAATTAAGAGTGTTTCCCTATAGGTATGACCTAAGGGGATCAACTGATCACCACCGTCGCACGACAGTAATGTCAAACTCTAGTCAGCCAATCATTACCGATATGTGTGGACCAGTTGACTGTAAAATATTACATCCCACATGTATTCTTAAAATGAGATTTAAACATGTGATCATCATGATCAACAGTTGTGATCCCATTATTGTCGGAGGACACATATTCCAACAATAAAATCGCTACGATGAATACCACTTACAAAAATTACCTGAGGAAACTGAGGGTGTGAGTCAAGAGAGTCATCCCCTCGAACAGTGATCGTGCTAGAAGGAGTAGCAAGAGTAGTAGGAGCTGGCGTAGCACGAGCTTGATTGCGACCCCGGCCACGACCTCTAGAACCTGAAGTAGAAGACCGTCCACTGACGGTACGAGGAACTAGAGCCGCAAATTAAGCAAGCTGGGCGAGTCATACAGTGTGCTCACTGTGGCTGAAGTAGAGGCTGTGGTGCAGCTGTGACCGCCACTGAAGAAGAAAGGCTAGCAGCAGTGCTAGCAGTAGTAGTGGCTGTGACTGAGGTGGTAGCTGAAACAGGGCTAGCAACAGTGCGAGTTGCGATGCAAGCAATCCGGCGGCGAAACCGAGAAAAATAGAGTCTGGCGGAGTGCGGAGACGGTAGTAACAGCAGGGACTACCGTCTCAGACAGAGACAAGGATGGACTATAAGCGGAGCTCGTAGAAGGCATAGAGCTAGAATCCATCCAATACAAATTGGCCAGGGGAAAAGCGATAAGAATTTAGCGTGGAAACAGCATGAAAACAGCGTGAAAAACAGCATGGCAATTCCCTAAAAAGTCAAAAAATTCGACCTACAGCCCAGAAATTCCCAAATTTTCCTCAAAAATTTCAAATGATAGCGAATAAACAGCGATAGGGGATGGGTAGCAGAGGATAAATGCAGAAAATTAAGCAACAATGGAGACAATTTGGGCAAATGGCAGCAGCAAAACCAGTTAACAGTCGACAATTTGGACTGAAAATAGCCCTAATCGCAATTTTCTTGCAAAAATTCGAATTAAACAAGTAAGTATCAACGAGGCATGGGAATTAATCATCAAGTAAGATAAACTAAGCATTGAATCAAAATTATAGTCGATAATCTCAACCCAAAAGGGAAAACCGAAACCCTAATTCCTAATTTACTTCCTAAAAAGCCAAATTAATGAAATTTAAATGCAAAGAAGTGTAGGAATTACTTACTTGATGATTAGGAACCTAAAAATAGCAATTAATCGACAATCAACAAGCAACAAAGGCGATTTTTTGATCGAAAAATCGCAAACCCTAATACCCTTAATAGACCGTGTAAAATAGCAATAATCAAGGGGAAAATAGAGGGCAATGGATGATTAATTAACAATAAACACAATGTAGGTGGCGGATTTGGCAAATAGGTAAGAAAATGGAGGATTTTGGGGGTAATTTGATCGTAAATAAGGAAGGGGGTCAAAATAAGAATGAAGAAAATGAATAATGAAACAAAGGAGGGAGTTAAAGAGACTCCCTTCGTGTAAATTCCAATTTTACTCGATCGAGTGGTTTAGAACTGCTCGATCGAGAACTTCTTGTTTTCATCTACTCGATCGAGTAAAAAGTTACTCGATCGAGAACTCCCCTTTTCAGCTTTTGTCGATCGAGTAACTGGAATCCATTCGATCGAACAAATTCCACTCGATGGAGTACAAAAAGTACTCGATCGAGCTCTTTTCCTCGTGTAAGCCTTTGAATTTGCGTAAAAATCCCCTAAACCTGCATAAAAACACTCGCAAAAATATCCCAAAATACCAAATATGAAAAGTAAAAGTCTATAGTCTCTAATATACGCTAAAAATGTCTAAATTCTAATTGTCCTATTTAAAAGAAATAAATAAAATTCAACGGAAAATTTTAAAATTTTTTATACAATTTGTTACACGGGGCATTTCCCCGTTCACTTGTCGAAGCAATTTAGTAGCCCCTCGGAGGGCTTCTGACTGGAGGACGTCATCTCAGCAACATTAATCGTCCTCTTTAATTTCCACGAGCTTGCATTTGAATCAATTGGAGGAGAATAGTTGAGGTCCACATACGCTCGAACTTTTCTCATCCTTACTCCGTTCTCACCGGCTTTAACATCATTGCTCCCACTTTGACTGACATTAATTGCACAATACCCTTTGACAGCTCTTGCATTCTTTTTATCTGTACCTGAAGCAAGGAAAACTGACGAAGTTTTCTCCTTTTTGCTCTCAACCTGAGGCGGAGGGGTCACAATAGCAGCACAATACTCCAAAATCTTCAGTTAGAGTGTCAGTAGGAGGGTCAATAGAAGAGAGGGCATTGCAAGGCTGAGCTTTCATGGGAGCCCTTCGTAACTTAGACTGATGGAATATCAATTCCTCGTCCCCAACATGAAAAGTCAATGTCTTGCCCCCGACGTCTATTACTGCATGGGCAGTAAATAAAAATGGTCTCTGTAAAATAATAGGGGTATGGGCATCTTCGGGAATGTCAAGTACAACGAAGTCAACGGGAATAAAGAAACTCCCGATCTTAACAGGTATGTCTTCTATGACACCTAGTGGCCGTGATATGCTACGGTCAGCCATCTGAACAGTCATGTTTGTGCAATTAAACTTGGTCAAACCAAGTCTCTTAGCCAGAGACAGCAGTAAGACACTCACGCTAGCGCCAAGATCGCATAACGCGTTATCAATCAAATGGGTACCAATATGACACGGAATCGAAAAACTACCCGGGTCTGACTGTTTGGGACGTAACTTATTCTGAACTAGGGTCGTTGCTACCTCGGTCAAAGCTACCGTCTCATTATCATTATTGTGCCTCTTACGTGACAAAATTTCTTTCATAAATATAAGGTAAGAGGGTACCTGTGTCAGCAATTCGGCGAATAGCACAGTGACTTGCAAGCTTTTCAGGAGTTCGGCGAATTTGCCGAATTGTTGATTAGCCTTAGTACTCTGCAAACGCCTCGGGAAGGTCACCGTTATGGGTATCTCGAGTCCCTTGTTCCTTTCTTCCAACGTGTCAGCCGAATCAAGCTCTAAATCCTTCGGACGCTGTTTTCCTCTCGAACGAGGTCTTTCAGGCAACATCTCACTTGATCGAGCACTAGCAGGCTCTCGATCCAACTGTTCTTTATCAGCGTTACTCGATCGACCAGAAATACCATTCGATCGAGCAGATTATTCAGCAAAATTACTCGATCGACCAGAAATTTCATTCGAACGAGCAAAATCTTTTTCCTGTTCACTCGATCGAGTAGAAAGTTTACTCGATCGAGTCCTTTCTTCAACAAAATCACTCGATCGACCCCCAGTAATCAGTCGATCGAGTACTTTCTTTGTCGTCAGCTCCTTTTCTTCAACATAACACTGTTCATCAGCAATAATTTCCTTCCTCGGGTCTGATTTTGGTCCTTCATATGAACGACCACTCGTCAAATTAATTAAATTTACCGTCTCATGCGGATTCTTATCGGCTTGTGACAGTAAATGTCCCGGTTTCCTTGTGGACTGGTTCACGGATAAGTGGGCAACTTGAGTTTCATGTGCCTTGATAGATGCATCTTTTTGTTGATCACTCAGCTGCCACTGCTTTGTCAAAGACTGCAACATCGTCTTCAACTCACCTAGCTCACTTACCCCACCAGAAGATGATGCACCTTGATTAGGTGTAGGAAAGGAATGAGGCTTCTGAAAGCCTTGTTGAGCCTTATGAGGAGGGATATATGGCTGCTGCTGCTGCGGAGGAGGGGTATGATTGAGCATATTTTGTCTTGTCTACCTCAAATTGGGATGGACTGCCCCTTGGTTGTTATAATAGGAACCCCTTCGTTGCCTGTATTGTTGAAAAGCAAGGACTTGTTCCTTCTCCGTAAGACAACCAATAGCAGTGTGACCGTCGTTGCTCCTACATCTCTCACATGTGACAGTCTCCCCTCTAGTAAGCAAATGGACCGTCTGAGGCTCCCTAGCAGAATGCAACTCCAACATATCAAATCAAGCATTCATGGCTTCCAGCTGAGCCACAACTTGCTTATCGACTGCATGAACTGTTATAATACCATCCCTCGGGTTTCCATACTCAGCACATTGGGTCACCATCTCTTCAATAAGAGCCCATCCTTTATCATCGTCGGTGTTCTTTGAAATCTTCCGTTCGATGATGCATCAAGTATGGCTATATGATCATCGTATAGCCCATTATAGAACTGATTGGACATGAACCACAGATCAAAACCATGGTGAGGAATATACCTCACTAACCTCTTGAAACGGCACCAAGCTTCATAGAAAGTTTCATCCGGTGCCTGTTTGAAACTTGTAATCTTGGCCCTCAGCTGATTAGTGCGCTGCGGAGGGAAATATCTCTTGTAAAAAGCAAGAGCAAGGGTCTCCCAGTCTGTGACCCCCGCAGCCGTACGGTCTAAATCAGTCAGCCACTCCCTGGCTGAGTCAGTCAAAGAAAAAGGAAACAGAACCTCCTTAATCTTGTCTTGAATTACCCCTTTTGTGGCGGGGATAGTAGAGCAGTAGTCCGTAAAGACCTCCATATGCTTCCTCGGGTCTTCACCTGCCACACCTCTAAAGAGATTCCTCTCCACCAGATTGATATAGGAAGGACGGATGTCAAATGTATTCCCATCCTCAGTCTGGAGATTGAAACCCTTTGGAATTGATGATGCTTTAGGCTCCGAGTGACTAGCAATGTTCGGCATCTTTACTGGTTGGTTTACAGAACTGTAAGTGTCTTCTTCAAAAGATGGATTTTGTAACACCCCCATTTATTTAAGGGCCTGCACTAGGACTCCTCAGATAAAGAAGGGTGTTACCATCTCGGAAATCCGAGGCAGTAGATAACAAAGAGAAAGATAACAGTACTTTAAATTAAAGTTTATAATGTTTACAACTGAAATAAAACATGTCTTAACTTGAAAATAAAGTCTGACAACTAAACAAAGTAATAGTGGGCTAGCTCTAAGTCAAGTGATCCATGCTCTCTCCCTGCCAGCTCTCAATGTCTCAACAACCTGTCAATCTGCTCCCCATTAAAAGGATCATCACAGGCATACACGAATACACAGCGTCAACCGCGAGGTTGAGTAGGTAATACGATATAATAAAGAATGCAATGCTATGCTCCTCCATTCAACTCCATCACACACATCCCCGGCACGCCCAGCCATACCGATCCCCGGTAGACTATATATATATCGACCGTAGTCGATCTTCCAGCTCGCAGCTGAGGACACCAGGGCAAGTCCTGCAGAACCCGCCTGGGCCTTAATCACAAACATCTCACCTCCTCCAACTCCAACTCCGATGCAAATGCAATGTATGAAATATATGAAACAATAATGCTCAACAGGACAATGGATAATCAGGTTTGTCATATAATCACCAAACATGCCAATTCTTATAATCGTAAGAATTCAATCAGTGTATTCCCCTACTTCAGTACTGCAGTCAAATAGTCGGGTGCTCAGTAATATTCCACAACAAATTCGCCCTCTAAAAGATAAATAAATAATAAACAATTACTTAACCATTCCCGTTCCCAAAATAGAAAGTTACTAAAAATAGAAACTTCTTAAAATGGAAAGTTTCCTTAAATGGAAACTTTCCCGATCTAACAGTTTTTCTGTTTTACCAACCCGACTCAATCCCGTCTCTAATCATTTAAATAACTCGGGAATTAAATAGCTAAATAAGAGTACGATATAGTAAATGATAAAACAAATTATACGATTAAAAGAATCAAAACAACAATAATTAACCCTATCAACCCGTCTCTCACACCCGCACCTTCACTCTCTCTCACACCCCACACGCGCCACCTTAAACCACCACGAACACCACCAGGCTTGCTCCCCTCTTCGACCCCACCACCAACAACCGGCCCCCACCTGGTCGAATGCCGCCGGTGAGTCGAACCAGAGCCGTCATTTGGCCTGGTTCACCACCGTGCCTCACCAAACACCCCCCTGTCCTCGACTCACAACCACCGCAGCCATGCCCTACCCTCTGCCAAACCACCACAGCCCTGCTCGCCGTCAGCCCACGCACCCAGACACCGTGACACCACCATTTCGACCTCCCCTGAGTCCACGGTGGTGCCACCCCAACCTAAGCATCTAAAACCCCTCAAAAACCCCGCTAACACCCGTGTGACCTACCCTGTCAACAACACCTCTCGCCGCCAATTCTGCCGCCAAGAAACTCCCTAACCACCACCAATAGAGACGACCCACACCACCCAATACCATATCCCCGACACCAGTCACCACACCCCCTCCCTGAGTCACGACAACACAAACAAAAACCCGACAGAAAACGAAAATAAAAGAGAAAGTTGCACCCATACCTTTTTCCGCCACCTAAACAGCCACCAGGGTTGACTATGGACGTCGACTACCACCCTAAGGCCCTCCTTGCTGCTCCGACAACACCCACACTCACCCTCCCTCTCTCGTTTTGTGTGTTTGTTGGGAAATGTGCCGCTGCAAAATGATAGGCGGGTGAGGGAGTGGGGTTTTGTAGGGTTAGGGTAGAATTAGGTTAAACTTAGGTTAATTGGTTAATTGGGTCATGGGTAAATGGGCTTTGGTCAACGGGAAAAGGGGTAAGTGTAGAAAAGGAATTAGTTGATGTGATTCGTTCAGTTAAACCCGTCTTAACAAGTTTACGATAACTCGATCTTACGATATCAATACGACTATACAATTAACTCGACTCAATTAACGATATAAAATACAACTTAATTAACGACATAAAATACGGAATATTATAGTCTTCCCCCCTTAAAATGAACTTCGTCCCGAAGTTCACTCATCTAGCAAAACCCCACACGCATCGATGTGGGCCCCAAACAGATTCCCTAAGGTAGATGACACATGGATTAGGTCGGAAACAAAATGTTACATTCTACCCTCCTAAAAAGAAAGTTTCGTCCCGGAACTTACCTCATGCAAATAGGTATGGATAGCTTTCTCTCATGGAAGCCTCAGTCTCCCATGTAGCTTCCTCAACATTGTGGTTAGTCCACAAAACTTTCACCAAAGCTGTCTCCCCATTCCTGGTCTTCCTCACCTTCCTGTCCAGAATCTCCTTGGGTGTCTCCAGATAGGACAACTGCTCATCCACCTCGATCATCTCAGGACTCAACACATGTGATGGATCACTCAGATACCTTCACAACTGGGAAACATGAAAGACATTGTGAACTCTGGCTAACGCTGGTGGCAAAGCTAAACGATAGGCCACCTCCCCAACTCTGTCCAAAATCTCATAAGGTCCGATGAATTTCTGACTCAGCTTTCCTCTCTTCCCGAACCTCATAACTCCCTTCATTGGCGACACTTTGAGTAGTACCTTCTCTCCCACCTCGAAAGAAATCTCACTTCTCCTAGTGTCAGCATAGCTTTTCTGTCTGTCCTGAGAAGCTCTCATCTTTTGCCTGATAATCTGTACCTGTTCAACCATCTCCTGAATCATCTCTGGCCCCAAAATGAAGATCTCGATCGATCATCCCAACACACAGGACTCCTGCATTTCCTACCATAAAGTGCCTCAAAAGGTGCTATCCCAATGCTAGTATGATAACTGTTGTTGTAAGAAAACTCGATCAATCCCAGTCTGTCCTCCCAAGATCCGCCAAACTCTAGAACACAAGCTCTCAACATATCCTCGAGGGTCTGAATAGTCCTCTCTGTCTGACCGTCGGTAGCAGGATGAAAAGCGGTGCTCATCTTCAGTTGAGTACCCATCAATGACTGCAATTCTTGCCAGAACATGGATATAAACCTGGAATCTCTGTCGGAGACGATATCCTTAGGCACACCGTGCAACTTAACCACGTACTGAACATAAGCCTTGGCCAACTCAGCCTTACTCCAAGTATCTTTCATGGGAATAAAGTGAGCTCACTTGGTCAATCTGTCGACGATCACCCAAATCATGTTGTTACCCCTTTGAGTCCGAGGAAACCCGACGATGAAATCCATGGAGATACTCTCCCACTTCCACTCTGGCACGTCTAGCGGCTGAACTTTCCCTTGTGGTCTCTTGTGCTCACCCTTCACCCTCTGGCATGTCAAACATCGAGATACGAACTCGGCGACTTCCTTCTTCATATTAGGCCACCAAAACGTCTTCTTGAGGTCCTTGTATAACTTATCCCCTCCAGGGTGTACAGAATACGGAGTAGTATGTGCTTCCGTGAGGATTTTCTTCTTCAGTTCCTCATTAGCTGGCACACACCACCTCTGCCCAAACCTCAAGCTCCCATCTGAATGGATACAGAATTTAGAGTAAGGCTCCGCACCTGCCTGCTCTACCTCATGGCGCCATTTTTGGATTCTAGCATCCTCTTTTTATAGCTCTCGGATCTCCTCGTACAACTCCGGCTCAACTGTCATATCTCCAACGGTCTCACCTCGTCGGATCATGTAAATCCCCATCTGCCTTAGCTCACCGACCATTCTCACCCTGGATCTGGCACTGGTTAGGGCATGGATAGACTTCCGACTTAAAGCATCGGCTACGATATTCGCCTTCCCTTCATGATAGAGTAAGTCCATGTCATAGTCGCCAATCAACTCGATCCATCTCCTTTGTCTCATGTTCAGCTCCTTCTGAGTATAGAAATACTTCAGGCTCTTATGGTCAGAAAATACCTTGAAGGTTGCCCCATAGAGATAATGTCACCACAATTTGAGAGCAAAAACCACGGCCCCCAACTCTAGATCATGGGTAGGGTAATTCTCCTCATAGGTCTTCAGCTGTCGCGAAGCGTACGCGATTACCTTCCCGTTCTGCATCAACACACACCCCAACCCTTTCTTGGAAGCATCAGTATACACTTCGAAGTTATCATTCCCATCTGGCAAAGCAAGGATAGGAGCTGTGGTTAGGCGCTCTTTGAGTGTTAAGAAAGCCTTCTCACAACTCTCGTCCCAAACAAACCGGTTCTCCTTCCTCATTAGAGACGTCAATGGTTTTGCTATCTTCGAAAAATCTTTGACAAACCTCCTGTAGTACCCAGCTAGTCCCAAGAAGCTTCGAATTTCGCCCACATTCTTTGGGCTCTGCCATCTAGTCACGGCCTCGATCTTGCTAGGATCCACCGACATCCCTTCCTTGGAAATCACATGCCCCAGAAAGGCAACTTTCTTCAACCAGAACTCGCACTAACTCAACTTGGCATACAACTGATTCTCTGCCAGAGTTTTTAGCACTATCCTAAGATGCTCCTCGTGCTCTTCCTCATTCTTGGAGTAAACCAAAATATCATCGATGAATACAACCACGAACTTGTCCAGGTACGGACTGAACACCCGATTCATCAGGTCCATAAACACAGCTGGCGCATTGGTCAACCCGAAGGGCATGACCACGAATTCATAGTGTCCATATCATGTTCTGAACGCAGTCTTAGGGATATCCTGGTTCTTTATCCTCAGTTGATGATAACCCGACCTCAGGTCGATCTTCGAGAATACTCCAGCCCCACTCAATTGGTCAAACAAATCATCGATCCGTGGCAAAGGATATCGGTTCTTGATAGTCACGTTATTCAACTCTCGATAATCCACACACAGCCTCAAACTCCCATCTTTTTTCTTGACGAATAGGACAGGTGCTCCCCAAGGTGAAACACTGGGTCGAATATAACCTTTCTCAGCCAACTCATCCAATTGTTTCTTTAATTCTTCCATCTCTTTTGGTCCCATACGGTACGGTGGTTTAGAAATAGGTCCAGCTCCCGGCTTTAGATCAATGGAGAAGTCCACGTCGCGCTTAGGTGGTAGCCCAGGGATCTCTTCCGGAAATACCCCCTCAAAGTCTCTCACCACAGGTATGTCAGAAATCCTAGGGGTCTCAGACTCTCTATCCCACATCTGACACAAGATCAACTGGTCTCCCTTCCTCAGACTCGATTTTAGGGTGTTTACTGAGATAAATTTGACTTTGGGTTTGATCACGTATCCTTTGTAGGTTACCCTGACTCCCTTAGGTCCTCTCAGAGATATCTTCTTTTGGTAGTAGTCAATGAAAGCTTTGTACTTTCCCAACCAATCCATCCCTAAAATCACCTCGAACCCCCCCCAATGGGAACTCCATAAGGTCACAGTGAAAGACAACCTCTCCAATCTGAATAGGTACACAGGTATAGACTCTATCACAAGGCACAGACTCTCCCGAGGGTACTATAACAGAATCGACCACTCTATCATATGTAGTAAGGTTCAAGGCTCTAACATGCTCCCTAGATATGAATGAATGTGTGGCACCAGAATCGAATAACACAAAGGTGGGTTTAGAGTTGACAAGAAATGTACCAGTCACGACATGTGCATCCTCCTTTGCTGCTTCCTTCCCCATGGCAAAGAGTTTGCCACTGGACTTAGGTCCAGACTGACTCGATGCAGCGGTGTTGGGTTGCTTGTTCCCCTCGTTCTGGTTCCTCTGGAAATTACCACCCCCGCTGGACTGGTTTTGCTGGCTACGGTTCTGGTAGTTGTTGTAGCTTCCTTGATAACTGTTACTTGCCCCATGTCGGGCACCTCCTCCATAGCCAGTGTTAGGAGTACGGTAGTTCTTTGTATCCCGATCCCATTGTCCGAGACCCACTGAACCCAGATGTAGGTGTTCGGAAACCCCCAGATTGGTTTCCTCCAGAACTTCGGCACTCAAATTTCCTGTGTCCCAACTTCCCACACCCGAAACAAGTGACCCTGGACGCATTACCTCCAATACTAGCACCTCTGAAACCGCCTCCGCTTTGGTTCCTCATCCCCCCATGAGCACTATTGGTGGTGTATCCACTGAACTTGCCTGAATTCGGCTTCTTGGCCCCAGTATTATCACTGACAGTTTCCGACTTCCTCTTCTCAGCTTTTCCTTTCTTATCCTCCTTGATCTGCTCGGAGAGTCTTTCAGCAGCACCAGCCCTCAGATAGATGTCTTGAACGGTGGTAGGTGGAGCTGCTGTGAGCCTCTTCTTGATGTCCATAGTGAGTCCCCGCTCAAACCTCATAGCCAGCATAGCTTCATTCTGCCCAAAGTCATCAATGTATTTGGATAACTGTCGAAATTTCCGATGATAAGCCTCTACCGTCATATCTTCTGTCATCTTGAAAGTGTCAAACTCCTCCCGTAGTTTGGCTTTTTGGAACTCGGGCATGAACTCATTCTTCAGAAACTCTTGGAATTCCAACCAAGACACATGTCCCGTCTCAGGATCCCTAGCAACCTCTCGAATCTCCACCTTATTCCTGGTCCACCAGTCACCGGCTGTGGCCCTCTGGTAGTGGGCAGCTTGATCCACCTGCAGCTCTTCCGGTCATGCTATCAGCTCAAACAGATTGGTGAATTCTCTACACCATTCCCCCAACAATTGAGGTTCCCCCTCTCCAGTGAAGATGGTAGGGTTATGCCTCGCCACTATTGTACTCATCTTAGCAGGTGATACGTGCATATTCTATACACTTTATCTGTGGTTTTGGCACGTATTTCCATGCATAATTGGTAGCTTAAGGCTACTATTTCTCCCGAAACGGTTTACTTTGCATTTTCTATGATTTATTGTAGGAATGCGTGGAAGTAGGCTAAATCAAGCCAAGTTCGTCCTCCGGAAGCGAGTTCAGGGAAGCCAAGAGGAAGGAGAGCTCATTCACTCACCTTGGGATGCGTGCAAGGAGTGAAGAGTTGTTTGGAAGCATCAAGGAGCCACTGCACAGCATTTTCAGTCGATCGACTAAGACTTCCAGTCGATCGACCACCGGAGCTTAGACGAAGCTCTTTGTTCGCATGTTGATCGATCGGCCGTGCGGACCGATCGATCGACCGATTTCGAGCTGATGTTTAATTTTCCGTGTTAGACTTTTAAAAGCCCAAATTGTAATTAACTTTCGGTATCTTTTATCGAGTTGAACGCAAAGCAACTTTTAGGTTATGTTATTCATTCGGAAAACACGAGTTTTTCAGATCTAGCTCGAGACGGAAACCTTTGATTCGAATACTTTGTTCTTGATATTCAATTAGTAAGCCTTTTATGCAATTCTTCTTTTTCTTATTTTTGCTTGTTAATTTAATTCTTGTTTCATCAATTAATTTGATAATTGAATTTCTCTCCTTTGTCCTAGTTAGATTTCATCATGTTGAATTTGTCCTTATTTATTAATTTCGCAATTAGTGTAGTCATGATTATGAGTAGGTAATCCTTTGATTGGGAATGAGGTGAACCATGGTATTAAATTAGGATAGTTGTGTAGCATGAGTTCTTCCGTATTGGTCTTGTATCTTTTGATGGACTTCTTTGCTAGGCCGAAAGATTGGTAAATTGATTTATCGCTAGATTTAGAATTTCTCTTGAGTGAAAACTTTGATGAATTCTAGGGAATTTATAGACCGTGAGGTTATTTGAGCTTTGATCGCAAGATTAGCTTATTTTCCCTGAGACCGTGTTGTGAGATCTCTGCTGCTTGACTGACCTGTTACTTGCCATGGTGAACCGAAATTCCCGATCCTCTCTTTATCTTGTTAAGAATATTCATTTTTGCAATTAGCCTTTTAGCCAACCAATTTCAAAACCCCCAATTAATTGTTACTTTTATAGACTGATAATTAGCAAACAAAATCAACCTTGTCTCTCTGTGGTTCGACCCTTACTATCACTAGCTATAGTTTTAGTTTGAATTATAAATTTAATTTTGGTACTAAACGACGGTATCAAATTTTGGCGCCGTTGCCGGGGAGGTAGCGCTAGTTTTAGTTGTTTTTATTTTAGTTTGTCTTTAGCCTCAAGGGATTTATTCCTTGAGGCAGTTCTCATCTTTTTCCTTTAGTTTTGTTTTTATAGGTCTTTCAGGTCCTATCTAAGCAGGATTTTGGAAGGAGAACATCAAAGGGAAGGCTTGAGTACCTTTGATTCTTCCACCAAGATGTCAAACGTCTCCAGAATTGTAGCACAATTTGAAGCTCAGAATGAAAAATCTGACAAGCTGGAGAGTAGACAGTCGCGGAAAGCAAGTGTAGAGATGAGTACTCTTGCGGCACTTGAGGCTTCTGTTAATGCTCAATCTGAAAAGCTTGAGGTGGCACAATTGAAGCAAGAAAATTCAGAGCAGAATGCTTCGGTTCATGACACCAGTGAGATTGCAGAATTGAGAACGACAGTCCAAGCTCTTATGGCCCATATGGTGAAAATTGAAAGCCAAATAGCAATCTTAGCGGCTAATCAGCAAGGAAAGGATTCGGGAAATATGGAGAAGCTTGTTAAAATTTCTAATGCAGAAAGAGATCACGTTTCCAGTGCTCATGGTCGATCGACCAACACCACTGGTCGACCGACCAGTATGCCTGAGCAGAACGCAAAACCGTCATTTGAATTGCAAAATTCGACAGCTAATGATGATGTGACGAGGGTTTTAAACATGGACAAGTCCGATATTGTCGATTTACGTGATACTTCGGCCCGAGTTATTGACGTGTCGTTCATAGAGCGAGCCATGAAGTCGCTTCCACGTGTTGATAAGGACAAGGTCCTTAATTCAAAGGATGTTTCAAGGAAGGAAGTAGAAGAGCGGGCCAAGTTGTCGATAAAGCCTCCATTTCCTGAGCGGCTCCGAAATCGGCGGATGAGGTACACTATCGATCGCATATTGATGATGTCCCATTTTTATTCCTACCCTTATTTCTCGCTCTAACACCTCCGCCCCCGAGAATGGGAGCAAGATGGAGGAAGATTTTCTTGCTTTGACTATTTCGGGAGCTGGTTTGGGGAAGAAAGAGCCACCTGATTATCCAGCTTTGAAGAAGTCAGAGCGAGGCATGGAGTATGATCAGGAGTTCGATGAGCCGGACGATACTAGAGCATGGAGGGCTAGAGCGAGCGACGATCCATTGAGTTACCGGATGACGGAGATGGGTGGTCTCCATCTCGCCGAGATTAGTATTCTTTGAGGCGATCGCATCTAGCCAAAGGCCATGGTCGGAGTTATCCCGCGTTTTTCGCGGATAAACATTTTATTGCTTGAGTTTTTAAGACAATTTATCGCATTTAAGACTATTTACTGTTTTTGGTTTGCGCGAGACTTCGCATTTCATATTCGTTTGCTTAGGATTTTTAAAGACCTTTAGACTGTTACTTTGGGTTGTGCGCAATTTTGGGCGCGTTATTTATGTGCATTTGCAGGTTCCAGACCATATTAACTCAATTTATTGAGTTAATTTCGAAGAAAACAAAGCTTCTGCTCAGGTATAGTGGTCGATCGACTGGTCCTTTTGGTTGATCGACCGGATTGCGACTTCCAGGAGCTTCTGTACCTGTTCACTCTGGTCGATCGACTGGGTGATGTGGTCGATCGACCGCCCAGAGCTGCTGTACCTGTTTTCGATCATTCCCCTGCTGTGTTTGATCGATTTGCGGAGTCAAGGGAGTATTCCCTTCACTTTATTTTCCGCTTCATTTCTATTTTCTTCTGTTTTTATTATTTCGCACATAATTTTACTGTCCCAATTTTGTTTTTCTCGTTTTATGCGTGGTATTTTCTGTCTTTTCAGGTACTTATTGGTAGCACTGCTAGGTACTGAAACCTCCTAGCTCACGCTGGTTTGGGGAGGTTTCCTTTTGCGCTTAAAATCTTGTGAGTTTCCGAGTCCCTTTTCATGTCTTATTTAGTTATTTATCGCAAAATCCCATTTCCTTTTGCTTCTTTATACATGATTTCGCACAATGGGGACATTGTGTGATTTGGTTTGGGGAAGGGTTTTGCGTCGCATTTTCATTGTTTTTATTGCATTTCAGTTACACGTTTACATTTTTTTCTTGCATTGTTGTTTATTTTCCCCTATATATACAGAAAATCCAAAAAAATTCAAAATTGTCAAAAAAAAATTCAAAAATATCACGTTTAATTTTGCATATTAGGTTGAGTCAGATTGGAGTATTCATTACTGATAGTTGTCATTTGCTTAAACCCTGCATTTTATCACATCTTTTAGCAAAAGTTTTTGCAATATCTCGAATTTCGTTTCAAAATTTGTTGAACAATTAGACTTGACTTGAAATTTTGGCAAACTACAAAACTTTTTAAGGAATTAGAGCTTTATAAACTGGTGTCATTCATGACCGGTTTCATTTAGGTTTGTGAGTAGTTACTCCCTGCATATCGTGTAACATCAATTTGCACAAGTATGACATTTAATTACTTTTTGCCTGCATACATTCGGGTTAGTGGTTGGTATTGCATGTTTGGAGAATGTTTGCGAAAATCCCTTTTATTCATTTTACCCATTAGCTTCACATTAGCCAAAAATTGCCAGTTGACCCTTTAACTACAATCCATAAACTAAGCCTACCCTTTGCTGAGCTAGTTTAGTAGTTTTAGTGGTATTCGTTGTATTGTATCAATTTTGGCTCGATTTGCACTCTATGAAGTTGGTAATGAATGAAGGAGAAAAGAAAAAGAAAAATGAAAAAGTTGAAAAATAGTGACTGCCGAAAAAAAAAACGAAAAAAGAAAAGAAAAGAAAAAGAAACGGCAAAGAAAGGAAAAAAAATAAATTGAGTTATTTGACTCCTATGTTGTGATTTATATTCTATGAGGAGTATTGAGTTTGGATTAGTGAAGTGTTTGCCTAATTCATTAAGGCATTTGAGCTTATTTCATTGAGTTAGAAGTGGATGTATGTATTCGGTTTGATAGGATGCTAGCTTGGCTATTTCCCTCTCATTCCCATATCGTTTTGCCCTTTCATACCCATAGCCTCACTTATCCAAATCTTTGAAAGTATTCGGCATGTGATGGACCCTGAATGGTTGGAATGTATGTGCACGGTAGCTAGAATTACTTATCATACTATATTGCATGCATGATCATGTTGGTTGAGTCTAGGTGAGCGACTTTTGTCTCTTTCTCTCTTACATATAAATTGCTTACCATTTGCTTTGTTGAGAGAAGAGTGACCCGGGAGAGTCCAATCTTGAAAGTCTTGCAAGGTCAAACGTTCAACATCTTTTTGGAATATGCATAAATTCGTTTGTGTGACATTGAGCTATTAGTAGTTGATTCATATGCATTAAATTGGTTTAAGTAGACGATTTTCAGTTTGTCCATGTTTTGCTCCTTTCTATCTAGATTTAGTTTTGCATTTAGTTTGCTTGGGGACAAGCAAAGGTTTGGTTTGGGAAAGTTTGATGCGTATCTATAATATGATGTTTTACATCTTTATTTCCACGCATTTTATGTCTATTATATGTAGTTTATTCTACTATTTTCCCCATTTCTGTCTACTCTCGTATTTTTATGTAATATTGCAGATTATTGCGGAAACGAGTATAAAATGAACCAAATCTTGACCCCGGAAGCTAAGCTTAGGAAGGACATGAATATTTGACTCAGACTTGAAGTTTAGAATGCATTTCAAGGCCTGAAGATAGCAAAAGCATGGGTGCGTACGAGTTTAACAAGCAAAGAAGCACCTCACGACACTGCAGCCTGCTTCAAATGGATATATCTCGAGTTCTAGAGCAGATAATCAAGTGATTCCAATTGGAGGTGAAAGCTTATCTTCTTAGCTTTCCAACGCCGCATAGAACGCCTGATTTGACCAAGTAACGAAGAAATGGCAGCTGTTTTAAAATCGGTGCGCGCTGCAGAATTCGTCAGAATGCATTACTGTACAGCATCCTTGGTCGATCGACTGGTACTTTTGGTCGATCGACCAGACTACGAGTATTAGAAGCTACTGTTCAGCTATACTTGGTCGATCGACTGGGTCTAGTGGTCGATCGACCACTCCACGAGTCTGACGAGAATTTAAAGACGAGAATTTAAAGACGAGAATTAAAGGATTTTAATCTAAGCCCATTGTATATTAGGTTTAGGAATAGGTATTGCATTATATTCCTATATAACGTAACTTGATGTATCCAGTTTTTTATCAGTTTTAGATCATAAAACAATTAGGGTTCTTGAGATTATTGTTCCTTCATTAATAAAGTTTTACATTTTTGCATTCGATTTTTCCTTCACAATTCCTCTTTACGGTACCTTTTCGTTCTTATATTCAGTTTCATTACTTTGTTCATTTGTAGTATAGAATTGCTAGAGTAGTAATCCCAAAAGCCAATTATCGTTTATTGTTATTTGCTTATTTAATTATTTCAAGCATGAATACAGTAGTTTTAATAGTTAATTTTATTGTTGTTTTCGTAATAGTCATGAGTAGCTAAACCCTTCGTGCTAGGATGTAGGGGATCTATAGCGTAGATGGCGTAGAATTAGGCGACCTGAATTAAGCTTTGGTCGATTTGGTTTTCTGGTCGATCGATCGTGCGATTGGTCGATCGACTGCCTATAGTGGTCGATCGACTGACGCGTGTGTGATTAGCACCGTTTTTAATTCATTAATTGCAATATTTGACAACGAGACCGAGAGGCTATTTGTTAAATGCTTAGTATTGACCAACCCATTAAGATCGAGAGACAGGGGAGGGAAATAATTAATGAATTAGAACGACTAAATTGCTAAGATCGAAAGACAGGTAATTTAGGCTTTAAGAATCACTTTTCAGTGCGAGAGCTAGCATTAGTGAGACTTAGGGACTAGTAGCATAGGCCGAAAGGAGCTACTGGTTAACTTGGACTGAGAGGACTTGTTATTTACCCGTCCACACGATTTTATTTCAGACTTACCTAGGATTTTGTGCCATCGCAGCTATAGTGAACCGACCGTCTTAGCATTTCTTTTATATTTGATTTAATCCAGTTTCTTTAGTTTACTTTTGATTTCATTGCCATTAGTATTAGACCAATTCAACTCAACACTCCTTACTTGTTATTCGACTGAAATATAGAACAACTGAAATTCCCTTCCTCCCTGCGGATCGACCCTGACTGCCACTAGCTTCTGTTAGTAGTATTTAGGTTATAAATATTATTTTTGGTACTAAACGACGGTATCACGCGTCAGTCTCCAGGTTGTAATCTTCGATTGACCAGGGTGCTATACTTTGACTTTTGCCCTGTCCAAGCCTCAATCAAAGTGGGGGCTCTGCAGATACTCGGTATCTGTTGAGTCTCCAACAAACACCCGATGATTATCGGACTACAACATGTTTAGGAATCGCAGCGTTTAATCGATAGTTTTGTATAACTATACGTCGGAAAACTTAAAATGATTTCGAAAACAAAACATTTCAAAACTTTTAAAAAGTACCTGGAATGTTTAATGCACGACGACGAGGTCGCAATGACACTATCTAGAGTCAAAACCGACACCGGACCAAAAACCAACTCAAAAATTCAAATCCCGACTCCAACAGCGAGTCAAACCGAGTCAAACACAAAGAACAAACTTCTCAAAGCTTCGATGTTAAGTATTCCCCGAATGCTTAATGGTCAAGTACAAATCATGTCATCTAAATCATAGGATAGAACAAATAATGATTTCAATTCCGTGATATTGACAAGACAGCTCGAAGACCCGCGAAATGGCTTGCGACTCTTCGAGTAGCCCATGCGGCCACGTCACTCAAAACACACATAACCACCTATTTCTCTATAAATAACCACCTTCACACACCATAATATTCACGCGAGTGTCCGCCCTCTCATTTCTCCCTTAAAATTCTAGACTCAACTTCTTAAGTCACAAACCGACGCGTGTTTTCGACCAACCGATCGAAAATACAAGCCTTACACATTGTTTGGTGCCGTCATCGTGCATTAAATCACTTTACCAACCACTTCGACCAACTACACCATCACTAAAATAAACAAAACACTTTTTTACATCGATAAAACGGTTTTTAATCGAGTTTTCCGACCAAACAAGTTGATACACTTTCGTCGATTTCTCAGCTCAAGCCTAGCATGTAAGTATGAGGGTGTAAAAATCCTCTTCTGTCATGTCTTTCATCAGTCTTATGACTATAACATGCTAAAACATGCATAACATGATTTAAATTTAAGTTAGATGAGCTAAAACCGGATTTTGGCCGGAGACAAGGGGCTGCTTGCATAGAAGGAGGGCTCGCGCCTCAATCCCCTCTCAGACCTTAATCCAGCCGTGTTTGATCTCATCTTTCCTTTTTATTTCATTTCTTATTTGTAATCGGGTTTTACTATTTTAAATATTGCAAATCACTTTCATGATAAACTTTTAACCATAAAACATTTTCACCCTTGGTTCCTCATACCATGACGGTTTAAATCCATGTTTCGGTGATAATACTTAGTTAATCACATTTTAAAAGGTATTTTAAAACCTTTTATTTCATTTCTTTACATTTCTAAACAAACATATTAGTCAGAAATACAACGTCATCCTTGGTTCCATATACCATGTCGGTTTTAAACTCGAGTACGATGATAAACCTTGTCTAATTACGAACAAATGAACTTAAAACAATTCGTCCATAATCAATTTTCAAAACTATTCATGTCAAGCTTGCAAAACCAAACCCGACATCGAATATCATCAATACAATGGTGATTATTCAAGTCCCGTTCCTCACATTAACACAAAAGCGGTCTAAACGAGCTTTTCAAACCAAGATGGGTTCAAACACCCTCTTTTCAAACCAGTTTACAAACATTTCAACAGTCAGAAGATGTCCCTTGGACAGTCTGCTAACTCGCGCCTAAACAGACCCACTATTTTCCAGTTTTCAAACCAGGACATGCCTGCTTCCATTGCCTGACGGCTCGCACATCAATAGGCGACCTGATGCAGACCATGCTTCCTTTCCAGCACTTGTCTAAAAAATTCCCGACTTCAGTTAACCCGAATACAGGACAGATCAGATGACAAATCTGCCTCTTTTATATTGTATTTGCAAAACGCCTTTCTAAGACAAATGGATCACGTTATGCACCATGAACCTAACTCGGTAAATGGATGTTTAATTTCCATCTTTCATAAAAATAAACATTAAATCCAACTTGACATCAATTACTTGATATTTGGATAAACATCGACATAGAAAGCTCACATCTTAGGTTCAAACTTGTGGATGCGTATTCATGCATTTACCCGTTTTATCAACTTTTGCATTTAACCAACCATGATCTATTAGTAGAGGCCGCTACCGCAGGCGGGATTGGGTGTCAATTTAAAGGGCTTCCCAATAGGTACCTTCACCTCTTACTCAGAAACTTTGGATAGTGGACGACCTTATCCAGGGCGTACGAGAGTCATTCTAGAGATATAATGCTAAAGAGGGACGACTCCTTATCTTTAGTACCTATGTCAAACACCGCTTTTTGCCTTGGTTGACCTAGGTATAAAGTAGATTCGAACAAGTTCCAAGCATCCCAAAAATGCTTGGTGGCGACTCCGAACATCTCTTGCATCGTTTCGAGACCCTTGCCGAGACGAAACCGACCAATCTAAAACGATCCGGTCGAAAGCATTTTTACGAAACCGAGCGTGACTTTCAGACTGCTACTACGTCCACAGATCGGCTGGGTGTCGCAGGTGGCCCATGTCCATAAGTACAATTTGGTAGGTTCTTCTAACTAGAAAACAATTTAAACTACCTTGAGGAGATTGACTTCCCCAAGGTTAAGAAAGACACAACTAAAAACAACAAATGATAACAACTCAATTGAACACCGTCCCCGGCCGCGGCGCCATTTTTGATGTAGCTCTAGAATTGTCGTCTATTCTATGCCCTTAAATAATATTTATAATCTCAACAAACTACTCTTAGTAGAGTGGCAAGTAGAGGATCCCAAGGGACGAGTATTGTATTGACTTATCGGTTGGAAATAGCTATGTCTTAGTGTCACAAGTTGAGATTTGCAATTTAAACTACTTAAGAAAGGAAAACTAAATAAATGAAAGCAAAGCAAAGTAAACAAATAGAGTTTGTAAATACAACAATAATTGCTTGCATCTATGTAACATATTTATGTGATCTCATCATGATTCCCCAATGAACCCATTAGTTAGTTTATATCTTACAATTCCTAGGGAGATTTAGGTCTCGGAGCCGAGTTGATCAAAACTTTACAACACCGGTGGTAAAGAGAAGGTTCCATAGCGACGGAAAACTCCGTCGCAAATATGTCAATCCCGTCGCAAAAATCGATCTTGCGGCGAAATTAACCCGTCGCTCTATTTCGTCGCAAAATTTGGTTTTGCGACGGTAATTCCGTTGCAACTAAATATCTGCGACGGATCAAAGCGTCGCATGAACCCGTCACAAAAGAGAGACTTGCGACGGAAATTCCGTCGCGGTGCACTGTTCATTGGAGGCCACGTAGGCACGTTGGTCAAACAGAAAGTCAACATCTGCGACGGAAAATCCGTCGCAGATCAATGTTCAAACAGGCCACGTAGGCACTTAAGTCAACCCGAAAGTCAAAATCTGCGATGGAAAATCCGTCGCAGATCACTGTTCATATGGGACACGTGTCCCCAAAGTCAACATGAAAGTCAAACCTTGCGACGGATTTTCCGTCGCTAATTCCGTCGCAGGGATGAAATACCCAGTGGGTTTACAGCGCTTTTCCAGCGCCCAAATTGCTTTGAAAGCAATTACATATACTCTCGGTTTCCTACAAACATACAGAAAGTCCAGCAATTGACAAATTCACAACTCGTTCAAGACGAGATTTCCAAACAACGTCTTCGCATTAACTTAAAATAAAAGGTTTACAACCGTTTAGTACAATAATTGTTCAACAAAGAAAGCCAAATAAGTCCATAAACTACGGGGTAGGAATGATAACTACTAATCAACAAACAACTACATCAATACACGGGAGTGGGAGTAGGAGTAGGCCTAGCATTGTCGCCACCATCATCATCAAAGTCATTTCTAGCTTGAGATGGACGTCCGGGGTTACAAGTTTGAGTGGTAAAACCTTGTTGGCTCAAGAACTCCTCTATTGCCGCAAGCCTTTCAGATTGTTCGGCCTCGACTTGCTTAAGTCGGGCATTCTCTTTTGCGACTCTACCAACAAAACCCGGAGTATGAGGAGTAGAAAAGAGGTTACCAGTCGAGCGGCGGTGGTGCTCCCAAATTTGTGGTGCTGCATTTCCCGCGCCAAGTACTCTACCTTTCTTATCAAATCCTCCATGTTCTTCAATATAAATCTCATTATCATCGATGTTCTCGACCCCTTGACAAATTTGAGTTTTCTTTGAGATGATTTTACCCTATATCAATAAAAAACGAAAGATTAGATACCATCTACTAAATAATCATGATTGAAAAAATGAGTTAAAAATTAAATAATTTTAGTAACTTACGAAGAGTTGACCAGTTTTTTTGGATAACCATCCTTTTGTGCCATGCTTCCTTGTCTTCTTCCAACACTTGCAAAGCGGACGGAATATCTCCTTTTTCATCTTTATCAATCTGCAATTTTGATACTTGTTAAATATAATTAGTAACTTTAAATAAAGTTAAAGAAAAAAAAGGTACTAAGTTAAAAAAAAAGTGAAGAAATTACCATTGAGTCCATATATTGCAAAGTGCTTTTTCGACCCATTACGTGAGTATCCAACGCCTTCCCTTTCTCGTCACTTCCCGACCTACGGTTGGCTGAATTCTGCTCCGATCTTCCAGTGAAACTAGGATCTTCAAGTGGTCTATTCTTCAATTGACGGTGCAACTCAACACTAATCCAATCCGGCTTTTCATGCTCTTCCTTATGATAAGCTCGATAAATCATTTGCCGTAAATGGGTCTTCATGGCATCTTCCCAAGCCTTCGTAACCCTTGCCTTGTCACGGGGATCGTAACTAACACGCCACTGTTCAATAAACAATAAAGTTAGAAAATAAACTTTATTGTAAATAAATATAAAATAAATGAATAAAATACCTAGTATTAAATTAAATGACAATTACTAATACCTCAAACCAATTCCACCAATCCTTCTTTAGAGTAGATGACGCCGATTTCCAATTAGGAGCATGTTCTTTGTAGTTGCATCCAATAGTATCCGATATCAAGTTCACAACTTTTTCATCACTGAACCTGAAAAAAAAGAATGAGAATATAATAAATATTTATATATATATATATATATATATATATATATATATATAAATCGTTATAAAAATAATTAATTACGAAAAAATAACATACTTACCAAACGCCTTCTTGCTCAAGAGAATCGAGAGGAATTTTATCAATCTATTTGGTATTTCTTCATTCTCGTTTCCCTGTCCTTGGTTTCCTGCATTACTATTACTACCATGTCTTCGTCTCCTCGACGCCATAGAAACCAACTAAATTCTTCAACATTGTTAGAAATCAAATAATAGCAACCAAATAATAAATTAGCAAAGTAAGAAATTGGCAAAGTAAGAAATCAAATAATCAAATAATAGCAACAAAAAAAGAAATTGACAAAGTAAGAAATCAAAGCTTCAAATAATAGCAACAAAATAAGAAATTGGCAAAGTAAGAAATCAAATAATCAAATAATAGCTACAAAATAAGAAATTGGCAAAGTTAGATTGAATGAAAACAAACTAGATTTCTTTAAATTAAGCCATACAGCATCTACAACTAATAGTACCAACAAAGTAATAAGATTGAAAGAAAGGGTACAAAACATCTACAACTAATATAAATCCTAGACATCATCATCATCATCATCATCATCATCATCATCATCATCATCACTTAAATTAGTGTTTTCGTTGCTTTCAAAAAGCGATTCTAAAAAATCCTCATCATCATCTTCTTCTAAATACTTCTTCAAAGCCTCCTCTCCTAACTCTTCATCATCTTCCTCGTCTTGCATATCATCATTCTGTACTTGCATTTCATCTCCTTGCGTTTCTTCTTGTTCCTCATCCACATTTTCATTCTCAACCTCTATTTCAATTATTGTCAATGTTGTATCACCTTTATTAACATCTTCTTGAAAGATAGATTCATCATTAGGAGCATCCACTTGTGATCTTGCCTTTATTTTAAATATTGCTGACTACTGATCTTTATCTCTTTTGATGTTTGGATAAGGAGCATAGCAAACTTGTTCCACTTGATATGCTAATACAAATGGGTCATATTTTGGAAATTTTTTGCTCCGATTAACATCCACAAGTTTATATTCCTTATGTACTTGCATTCCTCTTTCTGAGTTATCTATCCAATTACATTTGAATAAAATAACGTTGTAAGGGTTTTTCTCGCCAGTATAAGACAACTCAACAACTTCATTTAGGGTTCCATAGTAGCCAACTCCTTCAGTCGAACTCACACACACTCCATTGTTAATTGTTGACTTTTCCAAATCTTTCCCATCTATGAAAGCTCGAAATTTGTATCCATTGATGGAATAACGCTTCCATGTTCTTACTTTTTTTGAAGGTCCATTTGCTAAGGCAACTACAACTGGATCTTTTAAATCATTTACCTAGAATTAATGATAATGAACCAATTATTTACCAAATAATAATATAATTTAAATAAGCATTATAGAATATATATCATTTACTTACTTGACCTCTAAGCCAGTTAGGGAATTTTGTTTCAAATTTGTTCCAAATATCCTCGGCCATAGAAACCTCAGGATATTCTCTTTTGATGTAATCCTCAAACAACCTATTCAAAAATGCCGAATTAAGTTTTGAATTAATTTTTGCATGTTTTACTTGAAACAACGTTTATAATTAAAATTTGGTTCACCTACCTTTCCATACGTTTCAACTCATCAGAATCACAATTAGATAAAACATAGAGGTGTGCACGTTCATATTCGTTATCTTCCAAAAATCTTTCACGACATTTTCGAGAAGTAGTGCCCTCATGATCTTGAAATAGCTCGGGCAAGGTAGAATACTTCGCTTTTTTCTGACCTATGTCAAGGTCTTTTGCTTTTGTGTCGATATGATCTTCAAAGTAAAAAGAACTATTTCTTCAAGCAAATATGCGTTGCATAATGACCCTTGAACACGAGCTTTATTTCCAATTTTTTTTTTTCAAATGATTCAAGAACCTACAAAAAAATTGGTTAAGAATGAATGAAATTAAGTAATAACATTAAAAGGCTTCGTAAAAGATATTGATATTACCTCTCAAAAGGATACATCCACCTATATTGCACAGGACCACCCACTTTCACTTCATATGGCAAATGAATTGGCAGATGTTCCATTGAGTTAAAAAATGAAGGTGAAAGTATTTTTTCCAATTTGCAGATTATCTCGACAATATTTTTCTCGAGACTTGTTATTTTTTCAATTTGTCGATGAAGTGCACAAGTCTCTCGAAAAATTGGCTAATCTCAGTTATGGCATTCCACTCATTTTTAGGGAGAAGGTGCCATAAAGCAACCGGCAGTAAACGCTCCATAAACACATGACAATCATGGCTTTTCAAGCCATGTAGCTTCAACTCATTCATATCGACACATCTTCTCAAATCTGAAGCATAGCCGTCTGGAAACTTTAAATTTCATATCCAATCACACAACACTTTGTTCTGCTCTTTTGTCAAAATGACTGAATCCACCTTTCGCGACCTTGAACAAAGTTGTAAGATGTCTTTTTGTGCATTTGGGTTCAAGGTTGTCTTGTCTTTTCGATCCATCACCGTGTGAATTAGTTGTTCCAAAAATTTTTTCTCAATATGCAAGACATCAAGGTTATGTCGAATTAGTAGTGTGCTCCAATATGGAAGCTCCCAAAAAATACTTTGCTTCCACCACCCAATTCGTTTCGCTTTAACCGTCTTCAATTCATGGTCAGATGCATCCACGATTTTTGGTAAATCTTTCACACATTCCCACACTTGTTCGCCCGATAACCTCGTTCCAGCAACATCGTTCTCTATTCTTCCTTTTCGAAAGTGGACTTTATCCTTACGAAAAGTATGATCAGTGTCTAAATATTGTCTATGACAATCAAACCAACTCCATTTTCTGCTATGCTGAAGCCAAGTCGATTTAGTCTCTTTTTTCGTACAACATGGACATGCATTCTCACCAGCAGTTGACCAACCAGATAACAAGCCATAAGCAGGAAAGTTGTTGATCGTCCATAGGAGTGCGGCTCTTAAGTCGAAGTTTTGTTTCCTAGACACATCATATGTAAACAATCCCGTGCCCCACAATTGCTTCAACTCGTGAATTAGAGGCTGTAAATAAACATCAAGGTTTTGTTTGGGACTCTTTGGTCCAGGAATAATTAATGTTAAGAACATAAATTGTCTTTTCATGCATAGCCAGGGTGGTAAATTGTAAGGTGTAAGCAGCACCGGCCAGCATGAATATGTGTTCCCGAATGGCCCAAAAGCCGAGAAACCATCGGTGCAAAGTCCAAGTCTAACATTCCGAGGCTCAGATGCAAAAGAAGGATGAAGATGATCAAAATGTTTCCACGCCTGACTGTCACTTGGATGAGAAATTGTCCCACTAACTCGGGGGTTTTCATAATGCCAACGCATTTGTTCCGCGTGGTTTTTTGTGGCATAAATTCGTTGCAAACGTGGCCCTATTGGGAAATAATTTAAGAAATTTTCGGGGACCCTTTTGCCATTTGCATTCTTTGCACTTTTGTACCTAGCTCTACCACATTTTCTACACTTGTCGAGAAGAGCGTCGTCCATCCAAAAAAGCATACATCCATTAAAACAAGCATCTATCTTTTCATGAGGAAGTTGAAGAGCTTTGAGAACATTTTTGGTTTCATAGAAGTTACGCATCAAAATATGATCTTGAGGAAGAAGGTCTCCCATGAGTGACGTGAAACCATCTACACATTTATGGGCTAAGTTGTGTTCACATTTCAGAGCGACAAGCCTTGCACTGATCGTAGCAATGAGAGTCGACATCCCTCGTAGAGACAAGTTGTTGCTCGGCACGTTTTAACATTTGAAAAAAGGCTAATACATTGGGATTTGGAGATTCATCAACCACCTTGGCAGTAAGAGCTTCTTCCCTAATTTGATCAATGCTATCGCGCAACGCATCCTCTACCATATCCCTATAAGGATTGTCAGAGGTCATTGCCATTTCCTCTTCCTCAACGGGGAATTTCTCTCCGTGACACACCCAATCATAATAGTTGTCACAAAAACCCTTTAGACCAAGGTGTTTTCGTACTTCTTGTTCAACTAAAAACTTTTTATTTTTGCACTTACTACATGGACACTAATTTCTTTATTTCTAATGAATTCGTCTTGTTGCTTAACATAATCAATAAATTTATTAACCCCTATTACGTATTCCTTCCTTAATTTTTTTATTGGAATCCAACCTTTCATACATCCAGTTTCGTTCTAATCTCTTCATTGCAAATCTACATATATATTAGTATATAAAAATTATTAATAAAAATGGTATGAGCATTCATAAACTTATCTTTGAATTTTTCATACAACAACAACAACAACAACAACAACAACCACCACAACCACAACCTGCAAAAAAATACTTTCAGTAATGGGGTCCTTATCTCTCCAACCTAAACCCATCTTTGAATCTTTCATACCATTAGTAAATACCCAATTTTTTTTTTTGATTGTAATGAGACAAAAATTCGGCAGCACTTCCTTACAGTTCTCCAAATACATTATTTAGAATGAATTCTCACTCTACATATGTATTCGGAGAACATTAAAGGAAATGACAACCAAATTTTTTCTCATAACAATCAAGAAAAAAATTGAGTATTTACCATCTAAATGGCATAAAAGATTCAAAGACAGTCCCAAAATGGGGACTATTCAAGAATTACACCTAATGTGTAATCCCTGAACGGGTACTAGGTCAAAAATATATTAAAAATCACAACACAAGCATAAGATGAATTAATATTTGTACAAAAAATATACATGACACAAATGTACACAACTTATCAAAACAAACTTAATAATTACTAATAAATCTTATAAAACTAAGCAAAAGTAGAGTAAGCATCCTTAAATTGGTTTAAACATCATAAATTGTATTTTAATTAAACTAAATCATTTTAATAATCCTAAACTTAATTAAATTAAGCATTATAAAATTGATTTAAACATCCTAAATTGGCTTTTAACTAAATTAAACTACCCTAATAATCCTAAACATTCTAAATTAGATATTAATTAAACTAATTTATTTTACCATTCCTAAACTTAATTAAACTAAGTATTATAAAATTGATTTAAACATCCTAAATTGGCTTTTAACTAAATGTCACTATCCTAATAATACTAAACATCCTAAATTGGCTTTCAACTAAACTAAACAATCCTAATAATACTAAACATCCTAAATTGGCTTTCAACTAAACTAAACAATCCTAATAATACTAAGCATCCTAAACTAATCATAATTAATTTAAACAATAACCATAAACCCTATTAATCAAAATAGTAAAATAAATTAAACAAACCTTAAATTAATTAAGAGATGGAGACAAGGGAGAAGAGCGGCGGCGGCGGGAGCAAATGGCGGCGGCGAGGCAGCAAGGCGGCAGAAAAAAAAAGGGAAAGGGGAAAGGAAAAAAGGGAAAGGGGAAAGGAGAAGAAAGGGGAAAAGGGAAAGGAGAAATAGGAGGAGTTATTTGGGGAGTAGGGTGGTGGTGGGAGTGGTGGTGGTGGGAGTGGTGGTAGTGAGATTGAGGGAGACGGAGTTTTGGGTGATTTGGGGTAAATGATTGAAGAGTGATAATGAAGGGGGAGGAAGACGCTGCAGCCCGTATAAATAAATCATGCGACGGAAATTCCGTCGCAAAAATAAAATAATAATAAATCCTGCGACGGAATTTCCGTCGCAGACTTAAAATAATATTTTTTTTCCAGCGTGGTAAGAGGTGTACAGCTGGACACTTTAAGATTTCTGCGACGGAAATTCCGTCGCACAGAAAATATTATTTTAATATAGCGACGGAATTTCCGTCGCAGAACTTATTATTTTTTATTATCGCGATGGAATTTCCGTCGCAGACCTTCCCGCCCTGTCAGAAAATTTGGCGGTCTGGGAAAATAGGCTGCAACGGAAAGTCCGTCGCAAGTCCGTCGCACAGCATGAGGTCCGTCGCAGTGTCCGTCGCAGGTTTAAATTTGCTACGGATTAATATTCAGTCGCAGTGTGTCCGTCGCATCGAAACGTTGAAAGGATAAGAGAATCATGGTCTAACAAGCCTTGAGTTAGTTTATGTCTTACAAGTCTTGTTGAAAGGATAAGAGAATCATGCTAGGTTGTCAATCAAGCCTTTCATCAAGCATAACATGTGCATAGGTTGAAATTACAGCAAGAAAGCATTCATATGAACTTATTAAGTATAGATCTATCCCATGATTAGCTCCCCTAATCCCCCACTAACCATAGTTAGGGAACTACTCACTCATTATCATGGAAAACATGTTAACAATGGTGTCAATCATCTTAACAAGTATAAACATGATGGAAGAGTAAAGCAATAAGCAATAATTAAGTAAGGAGTAAAGAAATTATACCAATCTTAAGATGAGAAAATGGAAAGGAAAGAATAATACAAGAAAACTTTGATTGACGATGAAGTGTTGTCAATTCTCCAATAAAAACCCAAATAATCTTCAATTACCCAACTAAATCTAAGAATTCTTGAATAATAATTAAGGAAGGATTAAAGTGTAATTAAGCTAATTGATGTCTAATCTCTAATTGACTTGTTACTAATATCCTATTTACAAGGGAGTATTTATACTAAGTACAAGTATTAGGTTAACTAAGGGCTTAAATGACGATTAAGCCCTTAAATGAAGTCCAACGCCTTGCAAGTCCTAGCTTGGGACGCACGACCTCCTTCTGATGGACGCT
Organism: Silene latifolia; assembly: GCF_048544455.1. Taxonomy (NCBI): domain Eukaryota; kingdom Viridiplantae; phylum Streptophyta; class Magnoliopsida; order Caryophyllales; family Caryophyllaceae; genus Silene; species Silene latifolia. Next base: position 368,868,026 of record NC_133538.1, on the reverse strand, counting down.
CATCCTGCACTCAGGGACGCTCGTCCTGCCTTGGGAACGCTTAGGCTGAGCTTGGGGACGTTCGTCTTGAAGGGCAGTTTTGCTTCTTCTTTCATTTGGCCGCCCCTTAACTCGTGGGGATCCTTTAGAGGTCGTGGGGGTCCTTCATCATTGCCCATTTACTTTTTTTTATGGACTTAGGCCTTTAATATTGGCATCCTCCTTGTTGCTTGGTCGTTAGATGCGATCAATTTAGCTCCGTTTTGCTCCGTTTTAGCAAGACTAGCACTCCTCTCCTTCCAAGGACACAAAACCTCATAGAATACACATAATAGGAAACTAAAGATAAGAAACGACCGTAATGCATGCTTCAAAGTATAGGAATGTGGCTAGTTAGGAGACTAAATATGCATAAATACGAGTCACATCATAGACCGTATTATTAATTTTATAATGTTAGTTACGAAATTAAATTTAGTAAGAAAGAGTGATAAACACGGAAAAGTGTGGCGCATAGTTAGTTGCGAATTTCGAGACGAAGTTCTCTTTTAGTGGGAGTGAATGTGATAACCCGGAAAAGTTAAGGAAAGAGAGTACGGAATAATAAGAGCATGAAAGCGGAACAAGAGAGCTTCGGGATGTGTATGATGAGTATAAGTGAGTGAACCTTGTAAGAGAGTCGAAAGAAAAAAGATGGCAAGAGAAGTTGAGCGTTTGGAAAAAGGAGAGTGAGGCGAACTTCGGGGACGAAGTTCATTTTAAGGAAGGAATATTGTAATGCCCGAATATTTTGAGACCCGCAAAGAACCTTAGGATTTGTGAGCGGACCCTTAGGCTGGACAAGAGGTTACTCGGGAGTAGGGGATGGCTTCACCCTAGAGTAAGCAGAACCTAGACTAGACATAGTGAGCATATAGTGAACCGGGTGGAAGCCATAGTGAACCGAGCACGTGCCACTCAGCCGATTACAAACGGTACTAGATCGTGTGGGCGGCACTCGACCGAGTGGACTCAGCACTCGACCGAGTGAAGCTCCTCAGTGGGCGATAAAACCTATGACGGGATCTATTCCGCTTAAACCAAATTCATTTCTCCCTTTCTCTCTATCACTCCATATCCTCTCCCTTCTCTCTAAAACCCTCTTAAACACTCTTCCTTGGGATTCAACCTTGGATTCGAAGATTTTCTACCCTTCTCCCTGTTCCCTTCACCTTATGAGTAAGACTACCTTTTCTGTTTCTTTTATTCTAACCCTAGAATTTCGGGGTTTTTATTGGAAGTAATTAATTAGCAATTATTGTGTGTATTATGGGTAATTATTGGGCAATAAGAAGGGGTTTTACATAATAAAATTATATAGGATGTATTGTGATGATTATTATGTGATTAATGTAGGATGAGACGGTTTTATGAGATGGAATCTTGCTTGTTTTGGTTGCTTATGGAGTATGCTAAAAGGTACCCTACTCTCTTTTCATTATACATGTAATTGTTATGTCGTAGTGTCATTGAAATTATGGTGTCACATGGTTTTGGTATGTGTTGTGGACTGTAGTGGTAGTCGATTGGTGGTGTGTGTATGGTTGGTTGCGCCATAGTACTCTTAAGATGTGGTGTGTAATGAATTATTGAGAAGGTGTGGGAGCCGATCCCATGCCTGAGATCGTGACATGCTAGTCGTGTACCTACCAAAAATAACCAACTGGCATTAACTAATATAGCTAGGGAAGTCGGTTCGATCTCCACAGGGAGGCAAGATATATGTTAAGGTCCGTCTATTTGGTCACAAATGGGGGTTTGAATTTTGGTTTATAAACTAATAAAGGCTTAAAGGTAAGGAAAGAGCAATAAAAGATAGAAAATATAATAGAGATAATCAAATGAGAGAGAACATGTCAGGATTTCGGTTGACCATGGTAGTCCAGCTACTCAACTGCAAATAGCCTAGATAATCTACTGTGAGACAGATACAGGAAAGGTCCTTCCGGTCCACTTTCTATCCTAGATTTCCACTAACTTAACTTCCGTCCTCGTCAGGGTAGTCTACTGTTCATAGCAGGTTTATTTAGTCCAATCTTCCGATCCAGGAGTAAATTTAACCAGATTAAAAGTAACATAGAAGCGTGCACTCAACTAAGTCGGTATTATAATTAAATTGCCATGGGTACAGATTCTCACAAATAAATCATCTAGCCTATTCGCTACATCGTCACAATCCTACCATGGTTTCCTTAATCCCAACATGAAAGGATTTAGCTACTCATATTACTAATGTTGTCAATAATAATAATAGTGAATGAACTAATTGAAGGCATGATAAGAAAACAATAATTGCATAAACAAGATTACGGAAGAAATTAATCAAGAGAGAAACAAGGAATTAAAGCAATAAATAACAAGATTAAGATTAAAAGGAGAAGAGAGATTACAATCTCAATCGATTCCGGCGTAAAGATGAAATCCACTAAGCAAAAGATTAAAGGAAGAAAGTTACAGTCGAAAGTTTAAGGGAAAGATTAAGAGAGTTCTTAGAGATGAATCAAGCGTAAGTAGTGTAAAACAGCGTACTTAATAACCTAATTATTCAATGCTTAAATAGGAAAACTAAGTCCATCACGAAATAACATAACACGGGTTAATTATGTAATACTACGGATTTTCTTTGGTGACTACTCCGCCGAGTAGTGCTGTTGTTGTAGTCTGTTTTGGTTCTGCCGAGGAATACTCGGCCGAGTATAGTGAATACTCGACCGAGTAGAGGATACTCGGCCGAGTATACACTTTACTCGACCGTGTATCCGGTCTGGCGAAGCGTATTTTGACGGTTTGATTAGGGAATGTTTGGGATTATTTTTATATCCCGCGTCAGTTTCTAAACCTTATTTCAAACTTCATCATTTTACGTTTACCCTAATCACTCCCTAATCACTTCCTAATCATTCCCTAGCATCGTGGTGTGTGCAATCTTCGTGGTTCTTGTGTATAATTCCTCATTCTACTGTTGGTAAGTTCTATTTCTATGTTGTTTGTGTTCTTTGGGGTTACTGTATACATATATGGAATTGGGAATATGGGGGATTGTGCAATGTGTAAATGTGTTATGTGATCATTGTATAGGAGAAGACTTCGTAGAGGAGCCTTTCTGATTGTCCGAGTTTCGTGCTACTGTTGATTGCTAAGGTAGGGTTCTCCCTACTCAGTTTACTGTTCATTGCACTACTACAAAAAATGGAATAAGTAACGCATAATAGAGAACGATCAAGTTATATAACCGTTCTCCAGGAATAAAGAGAACGTTTACCTTATATAAGCGTTGTGTAAAAATAAGAATAGAAAACGCTTTTTACACTAACAGTTCTCTATCTTTTTTTAAAAAAAAAAAAAAAGTAAAAATATAATAATTGGAAACTTAAATACCACATCTATCCTAACAAGTAACTGGCAAAATCTCGTCTAACATAAATAAATTGAAAAAAATAAAAATAAAACTTAAATTCACCAGTCGACCACTCCCCCTTTTACTTCCTTTCATCTTCTTCCATCAACAACTGCCTTTTACCGCCTTTCATTGTCGGTCGCTTCACCACCTTCCGCCTCTATATTTTGATCAAAATTTCTAGGTTTTGCACACCTTATCCAAATTTTTGGGATTTATCTTCTTACAGTCTGAATTGCGATTATAAATCGAGAAATTAATTTATTTATTTGTTTGAAAAATTGCAGGTTATTATTGCTCATTTTGAGTTCATTATATAGTTTGCTAAGCGTGGTTGTGCTACGCACCCTTGTAAGTACAAAAAAAAAACTAGAATCAGCGATCGATTGTTTAATTCTTCTTGATTGATTTTCTACGGTTTATTGATTTATTTGATTTTTGAAGTGGTTTTTTATTGTAATTCAGGACTACCGATTTGCAAAGTGTTTATGCACATCGAGCAGCAATCGAATATATGTTATGTGGATCATCAGTTCATGTCAAGTATTTCGACAAGGTTTCTTCTTATTTTATAGCTGTTATCATTGATACTATTGAATTTATCTTTAAGGGTTTCTTTGCGTATCATTGAATTGCGGAATGCGGTTACAATATCTTGTAGTTTTCAGACTTTGGTTATTTGACTTTAGCAATTCAAATCACTTGTCATTATCGTCCCTCGGGGAAGTGGCAAATAAGCCTCATACATTTGAAACTATGTGCGCATTAGCCTCATGCCTTTCTTTTAGTGCAAATAAACCCCACTAATTATATTTTATGTGAAATTAAGCTCTGTTGAATATATTGGAGTGATTTGCTCATGGGAAAAAATGACGTGACAGGAAAGATGACTAGGAATTTAACACTGATTACATTAGTATTCACATACCTCTGATAATAGATCCCAAAGATAAATTCGTCAAACAAATACCCATTCGACCAGCCTATCCATGGTTAGCAGTCTACCTTGATGAATCAACCATATGATGAAGCTATGCTTAGGTAAGTTGTATCTATTCCACACCATGCCATACCAATGGACTCTCTACTCAGTACTCCTAGTAAGCTAGTGATAACCTTTAGCTATACTGTAATCCTCATCCCCTTCCCACATACCAGCTTCATAAGCTTCTTTGAACTTACTTTACATGGTTGCATCATTACATGCAGGTGGTCTTGTATATATAATTTTTGCTGCATTGTTTCAAAGTATGCCTTGCTAAGAATTAGATTAGTAAAGGCTCTAAGTCGTTACCAAATTGTTGTATTATTGAAGGTGGTTCAGTGTCTTTGTTGTCTTTATTAGGTGGAAATGAAGGGAGGTGACTAGAGCAAATGAGTTCTAATTGCTTGTGTGATTGCTACAGAAAAAGACGCTTATGATTGTTATGGTAATTTGCTTATACTCCCTCAATTTAATCCCCTTGTTTTATACTTTGTCGTGATGTTTTATGGTATGTATCACTATATCAGTGTACATGTTGTTCGTTTAATTTATTTTGACATCTTTATCATGTCCAGATCAATTGTCCCAAACAACTTTGCCAGCTTCTCGTTTATTATTTCTAAAGTAATTGGTTTGTATAGTAATGTTTTATTATAATTTGCATATGACTTATTAGTGCACTAAACTAACTAACAAGGTGTTTACTATTATGAATTTATTATTGGTTCAGGTTTGTTGTTAGTGTACTTTAATCACTTGGCTATAGGCGGCCAAATAGTCACTTGGCTGTAACTCGATCATGGATTTTCAGAGGGCTATGACCAAGTCCCCTGGAGAACTTACTTCTGCTTGAGATGATGTATGTCTCCTAAATTCAAACTTTTCTCTTTTTATTAGTATTTCTCTCTTGTTAACTGTGTGTTTAAGAATGAATTTAGTGATCTAATTGTTTTATTATTTGAATCTCACCTGGACGTTGGTGTATGTTTGTGTTCGAAGAGATATGTGAGGAGTTTAAATTTCTCCTTTTTTGTTTCTTTCTCTGTTGTTTTTTTTTTTCTTTTTTTTGTGTTTGTAAATTGAATCGTAAGCTCCGTAGAATACAAGGGGTAGCCCGTAGGTGATTCGAGCCTGCAATGTGCTCATTGTTGTTCCACTTTGATTTTTAAATTAATGTTTCCTTGAATGTTCGATTTCTCTAGCATCTGTTTGGTAGCCTAGTCTTCATGAGGCGATGAGATCCAATGTACTCAACCTTCTCCTTGTGATTATTGATTGCCTTTTTTTTTTTTCAGATTGACTGCGATCTTATCGGGATTTCTACATTGGTATAATTGAGGCATGTAGCTTACCCCAAGGTTGTTTTATACTGTTCTCAATCACTCATCTGGGTGAATGCTTTTGATTTTGGTCATTCTCTTTATTCAACTCTTCTGTGCGGTAACATCTTTCATCTTTGATATCACCGAGATTAAAGAAGTAAAAATTTGTACGTCACTATGTTGCCTATTCTTAAGACATGCCTGACTCTGAACCAAGTTATAACAATTATTCCTTGTGTGTGTGGGGCTTTATAATAGGCATATTCGTTTATAGTTCTATTTTTCTACTTTCTTCAATCCTACTGACATTCAAATTCCTTCCTTGCCTCGAGTTCATGTTGTGATTGGAACCTAACAAGGTTTTTCTTGATTAGCAGTATCACTTGGGAAGAGGTCATATGGGTGCTACCCTAAAAGTGAAGTTATATCGGTTATTTGAGCAAAGAGCAGCTGCTTGGTATTTTCTTATACTGTTGTTCAAGAATTCAAGTTGACTACTTTCTAGGAGTTGTAATTTCCGCCTTATTTTATTTACATTTCCTGAGTCAATATTTCGTTATACCCTTCTGGAGAGGAATTGGATACACAGCGATGTTCTCTCAAGGTCTATTTTTACATTATGTCGTTTCTATACTCCACTAATTCAGTGCTAGTATTTGTACTTGGTGTTGATCTATTAAGACTAATTATAAATGTCGAGAGCTTTGCTAGAATTTGTTTCCCCGTGTTTGGCTTCATATGAGTATTGATGAGTTAGACCTACTATTCTATTCTCCAGTTTTTACCTTTTAGAACTTTTTATACTTGCATCTTTATCGTACTCACCACCTCTTTTAATTCTCCTTTCTACTACTCATATCTTATGTATGGTTGTTCTTGTTATTAGTGACAGGTTATCACTTGACACATTTCATCTTTTTATTCCTTTCTTCCAAGTGGATCAATTGACGTGCTGCAAGATCTGCGGTTGAAGTTACAACATGAATTAAAGATGAGATTTTGTGTGCATGTAGTGCTATGTTTTGAAGTTATGTAAATGGACTTAGTCAAATTTGCTGGCTGTTTGAGCTCTAGTTGTGAAACAAGTGTATTGGTATCGTTACTTGATTTTAATGAGAATAAGTAAATATATTGATTTTATCCAAATATCAATAATATTTTTTTTTTTTTAAAAACCAAGAGGGATAGAGAACTGTTGCTTACCCAACCGTTCTCTTTTCCTAGGAAAATAGAACGCTTATCAGGTGTTCTCTAAAGCTCATTTTAACCGTTCTCTATGATTATGAATAGAAAACGCCTCTTCTAACAGTTCTCTAAGCTTTAGAGAACGGTGAGTTGGAGAACGCCTCTAAGGCGTTCTCTAAAGCTCATTTCAACAGTTCTCTAAGCCTTTTTTTGTAGTAGTGTTGTTAAGACAAACTTGTTGTGTTATTTGTTATCTGCTGATCATCGGAGTATGGGCGTTGTTGTGGCGATGTTGATGTGGAGAGGTGGTGACATTTGTGTTACTGTGTGGTTGTGATTGTGGTGGAGTCACTTGCGGGAGTGGCTTCACACCCTAGTTCGCCCTCCGTGGAACCCGCCACGGGAGGAGATGTGCACATTAAGGGACAGGGATTGTTAGTCGCTCGTTGATGAGGTGGACTAGGTGGGATCGGCTGCGGTCACCCACTAGCGGCGAGGATTACCTGTTGCGATGGGTAATCTGGTAGGGCTACACACTCCGGTGTGTAGTCGGTTACTGTGTGAGATCGGGAAACTGGGGTTGGAGGATGATCAGCTGGTTACCTTGTTGTTTGTCTTATATTGATTGAGTAATACGGACCCCGTTGTTGTTTGTGGAATCTGCGGTGATCCATTTGGGGAAGGTGAGCAGACTTCACAGGTTTTGCTTGGTGAGCTTAGGGCAGTCATGGGAGAGTTGTCATCACCAGTCGTAGCATCACTGTCCGAGTCGTAGTTTTGGATTTCTTAGTTGTCACACTTTCATGGTAGGGTGGTCCTGTTAAGGCCCCTTGGTATGAGGGGGTGATACAAAGTGGTATCAGAGCCGAATATTCCGGCACCTAAATAAAATGAACCCTGGGAGAGTTGTTTGGAGCTACCGCAAAGACTCGGGAGACGTCTCGGAGTCGCAACTTGGCCCTCATTAACTCGAGCCGGTCACATGGGGAAGTGTGTCGAGAGATGTGTCTTGCATGTGCATGTACGTGAGGATTAATGTTGGAAATAATGGATTGTTGAAAATGTATATGTGGAAATTCGTAAGTTGATGATTGGAAAAGTAGTAGAAGGACGGGTGTGCAAAATTTTGAGTTAATTGTTAGCCTGTGAATGAGTAGTATGGTTGTATGTTTATAATGTGGCATTTAAGTTCATGTTGATGTATGTTCGATGAGGGAATAGAAAGCATGATAAGGGACTTTTACTGTATTAACCCGTCTTTAGTATAGCTCGGCCGAGCAGGGCAGGTACTCGATCGAGTAGGGAGTACTCGGCCGAGTAACCAAGCACTCGACCGAGTGTTGTTTAGCAGTGAGTAACAATGGCTACTGTACGTGTTTACTCGACTGAGTAAATGGGTGTACTCGACCGAGTAGTGACCACTCGGCTCAGTATTGTTTTTACTCGATCGAGTATTCTTTCTGGGTTTTTGATGTTAGCTACTGGAGTCGATTACTCGACCGAGTATCTGGGATACTCGACCGAGTATCTGGGATACTCGACCGAGTATCTAGGATACACGACCGAGTAGTCGTTACTCGACCGAGTGTCGTCGTATACTCGGCCGAGTGTCCCTTTGGCGGAAGATTGTTACATTTTGAGCCGTAGGCTTTTGTGCTTACGTTTTCTTGTTTCTTACCAGCTCAAAATGCCGCCCAAAAGGACCCCCGCACAGATCCAAGCTTCTGAGATGACTATTGATGAGGTTGCTCGCATGATTGAGCAACAAGAGGCTCTCCTTGAAGCTCTCAAAATGTGGGAAAGGCGAATGAGAAGTCGATGGATGCTACTCAGCTCAGCATCATCATTGCTCGCTTTAACCCTCCCACATATGAAGGGGTCGGTGAACCAAAGCTGCTCGAGAAGTGGCACCGTGAGATTGAAGCTCTCATAGAAATGGTTAAGTGCCCCAAGGACATGATCGGTGAACAGGTAGTATACTACCTGAGAGGTGAAGCTGCCGTTTGGTGGCAAAATGTCAAGGAGGATGCTAGAGCTTATTACCAGGCCGAGGGTCTGGGAGCTATTCCTTGGTCTGGGTTGAAGAGCGCAATGAGAGAGCAGTTTGTGCTGGAGCATATCCGACACAAGATGAGATCCGAGTTTGATTCCTTCACCATGACTGAGGAGATGACAGTCACTGACTACTATCATCGGTTTCGGAGCTATCTCGTTATGTTGACGACATGCGCTAGGACCGAGGGGTTTAGCTCTCCGTTTTGAGAGGGGTTTATCTGCCAAGATCGTGAGTCGTATGCCAGCTGGGGTTGCTACTGACCTCAAGGAAGTGTACCTGAGAGCGGGCCAAGCAGAGAGAATGGTAGATCTCTCAAGAGAGATTGATGAGAGGACTGCTCCTGAAAAGAGGAAGGCTGACAGTGGAAGCAACAGTCAGTCGGCCAACAAGAAAGGGAACTTCAAACATGCAAAGGCTTTTTCTGGTGGAGCTGGTTTCTCGGGGGGATCCCGTGGCTGGGGAAAGAATGGAGGTCGGAGTGTGAGTGACAACTCTAACCTTACATGATTCAACTGTGGTGTAGGCCACAGGAGACGGGAATGCACGAGTTACAGGCCCGGCACTGGCTCAGGAGCTCGGCAAGGGAATTTCTCTCAGGGGCCAACTCAGAGCTTGGCTAGTAACCGACTGGGAGGTTCATGGGGCAACAGAAGTGGACAGGGCTACTAGGGCAGTTATAACCGCAGTGGTGGTGGGTCATATCAACGTCAGAACAACAGCACCACGCAGGATTCAGCAGCCAAGCCAAGTACCTCCAATGCTTCAGTTCAAGGTGGAGGACAGAAAAACAGTGGGAAGCTTTTCATGATGGACAAACAAGAAGCACATGATGATGCTCATGTAGTTACTGGTACCTTTCCTGTTCATAATGTACCATCCTTTGTATTGTTTGATTCAGGGGCTACACACTTTTTTGTGTCTAAGAGTCATGCCATGTCTATGGGTTTGGGTAAGTTTGAGGTTGTAAAAGATGATGTGTTCATACCTTCAGGGGAATCTGTGTCGTGTATCAAGTTGTATAAGGGTGTGTCCATGGTGGTTGGAGGGGTAGATTTACCGATAGATCTGTTAGAGTTTCCTATAGATGAGTTTGAGGTGATTGTCGGGATGGATTGGCTGGGTAAGTATGATGCCAGGATAGATTGTCGGCAAAAGAGAGTGTCCTTAATGGGTCCTATGGGTGTTAGGGTGTCTTATAGAGGGTTTGTGGTAAAACCTAAGTGTAAGTTCATAGCTGTGATGACTTTAAAGTCATGTTTGAGGAAGAAGTGCCCCTTGATTCTCTGCCATGTGAGAGATCACCGAGCAGAACCACCGACATCTTCTGAGATATCTGTGGTGAGAGAGTTCGAAGAAGTCTTTCCTGAGGAGATACCGAGTTTGCCTCCCAAGAGGGATATTGATTTCAGCGTGGAGCTTAAACCGGGAACAGGTTCGATATCCAAAGCACCTTACCGTATGGCACCTAAAGAGTTAGCGGAGTTGAAAAAGCAGATACATGAGTTGCTAAACAAGGGTTATATCAGGCCTGGTGTGTCACCGTGGGGAGCCCCAGTTCTTTTTGTAAAGAAGAAAGATGGGAGTATGAGACTGTGCATTGATTACCGAGAGCTGAATCGTGTCACAGTGAAGAACAAATATCCTTTGCCTAGGATCGATGACCTGTTTGATCAGCTAAGTGGAGCAGGTGTGTTTTCCAAGATTGATCTGAGGTCGGGCTATCACCAGCTGAGGATAGCAGATGAGGATATTCCTAAGACGGCGTTCCGATCTCGATATGGTAATTACGAGTACGTGGTGATGCCTTTTGGGTTGACCAATGCACCAGCAGCTTTCATGGATTTGATGAACCGGATCTTTACACCGTTCTTGGATAGGTTTGTGGTTGTTTTCATCGATGACATCTTAGTCTATTCTAAGACTAAGGAAGAACATGAGGAGCAATTGAGGATAGTCTTACAGACTTTAAGAGAGAATCAACTTTATGCCACGCTATCTAAGTGCGAGTTCTGGTTGGAGGAGGTGGCTTTTCTGGGTCATGTGATATCCAAGAAGGGGGTATCTGTGGATCCTAGTAAGAGTGAGGTCGTAACCAAGTGGGAATCACCGAAGAATGTTGCTGAGATTGGGAGTTTCTTAGGCCTTGCTGGCTACTACAAGAGATTTGTGAAAGATTTCTCTACCATAGCACGGCCTATGACATCTTTGATGAGGAAAAAGACCAGATTTGTTTGGGATGAGAGTTGTGAGACGGCGTTTCATACCTTAAAGGAACGATTGACCACAGCTCCTATCCTAGCTTTGCCAGAGAGATGTGAGAACTTTGAGGTTTATACCGATGCTTCAAAGAATTGTCTTGGTTGTGTTTTGATGCAGGCAGGGAAAGTCATCGCTTATGCTTCGAGGCAGCTGAAGCCATATGAGGAGAACTACCCTACTCATGATCTGGAGCTGGGTGCAGGTGTTTTCGCTCTTAAGATTTGGAGGCACTACCTTTATGGAGCGACCTTTAAGGTGTTTTCCGATCATAAGAGCTTAAAATATATCTACACTCAGAAGGAACTTAACATGCGGTAGAGACGGTGGATGGAGCTTATCGGAGATTATAATATGGAGATCATCTATCACGAGGGTAAGGCTAATGTTGTTGCAGATGCACTGAGTAGGAAGAGCGTTCATTCGCTATGTACAACCATGTCCTTGCTAAAGCTAAGGGATGAGGTGTCTAGGATGGGAATCGTTATGTTAAGGAAGGGGGATTCCATCAGGGATTTGACGATCGAGCCAGAGTTGTACGAGAACATCAAGAGTAAGCAGGAGCTTGATCCTAAGATTAAGGAGTGGAAGTCCAGAGTAGAGAGTGGGACGGTTTCCAGGTTTTCTATCCATACAGATGGGAGTGTCCGTTTTGATGGGAGATGGTGTGTTCCTGAGGATGTAGAGTTGAGGAGAGTGATCTTGACGGAGGCTCATTGTACTCCTTATTCAGTTCACCCGGGTGGTGACAAGCTTTACAAAGATCTTAAGAAGAATTTCTGGTGGCCAAACATGAAGAAAGATGTAGCTGAGTTTGTGGCCAGATGTTTGACATGTCAAAGGGTCAAGGGTGAACAAAGGAGACCACAAGGTAAGATACAATCTTTGGAAGTACCTGAGTAGAAGTGGAAGTCAATCTCTATGGACTTCATTGTGGGGTTGCATAGGTCACAGCAAGGTAACAACATGATCTGGGTGATTGTTGATCGGTTAACCAAGTCAGCTCACTTTGTTCCTATAAAAGATACTTGGTCTAAAATGCAGCTGGCACTGGGATACAGGAGGCATGTGGTTCGGTTACATGGTATACCTAAAGATATCGTTTCTAATCGTGATGCGAGGTTCATATCCAAGTTTTGGCAAGAACTGCAGGAGTTGATGGGTACAACCTTGAAGATGAGTACAGCCTTTAATCCAGCAACTGATGGTCAGACAGAACGAACCATCAAGACCTTAGAGGACATGTTGAGGGCATGTGTCATGGAGTTTGGGGGCAGCTAGGAAGACAGGCTTGATCTGATCGAGGTTTCATACAACAACAGTTATCATACGAGCATCGGGATGGCACCTTTTGAGGCTTTGTATGGCCAGAAGTGCCGAAGTCCAGTTGGTTGGGATGATAGTTCTGAGACAGTGGTTTTAGGGCCACATCTAGTACAGGATATGGTGGAGCAAGTCCAGTTAATTCGGCAAAATATGAGAGCAGCTCAAGATCGTCAGAAGAGCTATGCCGATTTACACCGCAGGGATATTGAGTTCGCAGTAGGTGACAAGGTCCTTTTGAATGTGTCACCTATGCGAGGTGTGATGAGATTTGGGAAGCGGGGTAAGCTAAGTCAAAAGTTTATAGGTCCTTATGAGATTTTGGACCGTATAGGCAAGGTAGCCTATAGATTAGCCTTGCCACCAGCTTTGGATAGAGTCCACAATGTTTTCCATGTTTCTCAGCTTCAGAAGTATGTGAGTGATCCATCTCATATCCTTGAGATGGAGAACTTCGAGCTTGATGAATCCTTTTCCTATGCCGAGATTCCTAAAGAGATTCTTGATCGCAAGGTGCGTAAGACAAGGAATGGTGAGACAGTCTTACTCAAGATCCTTTGGTCTAATCATAATGTGGAGGAAGCCACATGGGAATCCGAGGAAGCTATGCGAGAAAGTTTTCCTAACCTTTTTGATCAAGTATGTTTGGTTACGGGGACGTAACCGTTGTCTTTTTAGGGGGGTAGGAGATGGTCGCGGTTGTGTTTTGTCTTAGTTTGAGTCGGGTTAGTGAGTATTGTGGTGTCTTGTGTGGTTATTTGGCGTTGATAAATGTTTGTCAGTGTCGTCTTTTTGTGTTATGTAGTGTCTTGTTTAAGGGTGGTGTGTGAACTTCGGGACGAAGTTCTTTTTAAGGGGGGAAGATTGTAATACTACGGATTTTCTTCGGTGACTACTCGACTGAGTAGAGCTTACTCGGCCGAGTAGTGTTGTTGTTGTTGTCTGTTTTGGTTTGCCGAGGAATACTCGGCCGAGTATAGTGAATACTCCACCGAGTAGAGGATACTCGGCCGAGTATACCCTTTACTCAACCGAGTATTCGGTCTGGCGAAGCGTATTTTGATGGTTTGATTAGGGAATGTTTGGGGTTATTTTTATATCCCGCGTCAGTATCCAAAACCTTATTTCAAACTTCATCATTCTACGTTTACCCTAATCACTCCCTAATCACTTCCTAATCATTCCCTAGCATCGTGATGTGTGCAATCTTCGTGGTTCTTGTGTATCATTCCTCATTCTACTGCTGGTAAGTTCTATTTCTATGTTGTTTGTGTTCTGTGGGGTTACTGTATACAAATGATACATGCATTTTATATAGTCTTTTTGGTCTATTTATGCACGTATTTCCATGCCATTATCGTAGTTTTATGCTACGAAATGCCCCGAATATGCTACTTTGGTTTATTTTGTCTTAATTGCAGGAATGGACCAGAAAGTAGTGAAATCAAGCCTTTTTCCATCCGATTTGCATGCATTTGGAGGAAGAGTAAATTTGGTGCAGAAATATAGCAATCTTGGGATGTGTGAAGCCATTTCGGGAGCTAAAAGGACAAGTCAAAGCTTCACTAACGAGATTTTGTAGCTGTTGAAGTCAAGATCCACTCGATCGAGTACTTAACTGGTCGATCGAGTGGTTTTAGGTCAAGTAATAAGTCGATCGAGTACTTTAGTTGGTCGATCGACCAGTTTCATATTAGTGTTTAGTCGATCGAGCACTTCTTTTGGTCGATCGAGCGGTTTGAGCCTGAGTTTGCTCGATCGAGTAGTTTAAATCCACTCGATCGAGTGGATTCGTCTACAGGCTTGGGCTTTCTAGTTTATTTACGTCATTAGGTTAAATAATTCCTATTTTCTTATAAATAGGAAGGGAGGACGACTTTTGTAAACTCTGTCCTTATCATCTGACACTGTCGGATGTTACCTTTGCTCTAATACATTGTTCCTGCTACTTTGTTCTTCCTTAATTCCGGATTATTTCAGCAATATTTCTCTCCCTTTTTCCTCTTTAATTTACTGTTGATTTCTCTTTCTCTCTTTATTTTTTATGTTCTTTATTTAATTATGTCTGGCTGATTCCTTAAATATGTTAGGACTAGGGAAACCGTGGTAGCAATATGTTAGGATCGACATGATTAGATTAGTTTTGCGACAAGAATTGTATTAAGCAATATAATTGTGATTAGGTTGAATGAATGCATGCAGGAGACCAATTAATTAGTTACCCCCGACCTGGATCGAAAGATTGGAAGGGAAGGCTTGCTTAATTACAATAGGTGATACCTAATTAGGACGGAAGCTAAGTTAGGGAGACCTTAGGGTGATTAGAGACCGAAAGGGTATAATCGTAGGTTTAGGGAATGAAAGGTGACGACCTCGCGCGTCTTGTCAATAATTTAATCGACTCAGTTGACCCAATAGTGTAGCTGCCACGGTAGACCGATTCCTAGCATATTTCTTTCTTTTATCTGATTTACCCCTGTATTTCTTCATTATTTCCTCTTGCCTTAATTCTATTAGTTTAGTCAAAACATTTCAAAACCCAACTTGTGACATTAGACAGACCGAATAGACAAGTAGATAGTAAACCGCCAACCTGTGGAGATCGACCCTACTTATCGCTAGCTTCTGTTAGTTATATTTAGGTATTTTATTTTTGGTACATAACGACCGTATCAACATATATGGAATTGGGAATATGGGGGATTGTGCAATGTGTAATTGTGTTATGTGATCATTGTATAGGAGAAGACTTCGTAGAGGAGCCTTTCTGATTGTTCGAGTTTCGTGCTACTGTTGATTGCTAAGGTAGGGTTCTCCCTACTCAGTTTACTGTTCATTGTAAAGACATACTTGTTGTGTTATTTGTTATCTGCTGATCATCGGAGTATGGGCGTTGTTGTGGCGGTGTTGATGTGAAGAGGTGGTGACAGTTGTGTTACTGTGTGGGTGTGATTGTGGTGGAGTCACTTGCGGGAGTGGCTTCACACCCTAGTTCGCCCTCCGTGGAACCCGCCACGGGAGGGGATGTGCACATTAAGGGACAGGGATTGTTAGTCGCTCGTTGATGATTTGGACTAGGTGGGATCACCTGCGGTCACCCATGGCGGCGAGGATTACTGTTGCGATGGGTAATCTAGCAGGGCTACACACTCCGGTGTGTAGTCGATTCTTGTGTGAGATCGGGAGACTGGGGTTGGAGGATGATCAGCTAGTTACCTTGTTGTTTGTCTTATACTGATTGAGTAATACTGACCCCGTTGTTGTTTGTGGAATCTGTGGTGATCCATTCGGGGATGGTGAGCAGAGTTGACAGGTTTTGCTTGGTGAGCTTGGGGCAGTCATGGGAGAGTTGTTATCACCAGTCGTAGCATCACTATCCGAGTCGTAGTTTTGGATTTCTTAGTTGTCAGACATTTGGTTTATTTTATTGTAACAGTTTGGGATTTGGTTGATGTAAACTTTTATACTTTATGGTACCTTAATAAATGTGCTCATTTAAGACGCTTTTGATATGTACTAACCTCGGGCAACCGAGATGGTAACACACTTTCATGGTAGGGTGGTCCTGGTAAGGCACCTTGGTATGAGGGGGTGTTATAAATTAAGCCCGTCTAAAATCCAAAACCTCTCGATCGAGTGATATAAAACCACTTGATCCAGGTCCTCAGGAGATAATCCTCTCGATCGAACCAAAATATATCTCGATCGAGGAAACCCACTAAACAGCATTTCGATCGAGCACAACAAACCACTCGATCGAACTCTTCAGCTTCCCAAACCACTCGATCGAAAAAATAAACCCATCGATCCAGTGTTCTTCCTCCAAGTCAGCTTCTAAATCGTCTTTGGCTGCTCCGTTGACCACCCTTTCACGCAAATCAAGGCATAATCTCGCTCTAACATTCCCGTCTCCTCAAAATGCTTGCAAAATAGGACGAAAAGAGTACGGTTTCCCCACTTTCAGGTTCATTTCTGCAATTCTGATAAAACAAACCAAAGTAGCCAATTCGGGGCATTTTACAATACATAACGGTATAAAAATGCATAGAAATACGTGCAAAATAAGACTGAAAAGGCTATATAAAATGCACGTATCAAATCTCCCCAAACCAAACCTTTACTCGTCCTCGAGTAAACTAAATGCAAACTAATGGAATGGAAATGAAAACTCAGAGCTAGCTATAACTTGTCTACTTTAACCAATTTAATACAACAGAAATCAACAGCTATAGCTACAGTAGTCAATACGCAAACGAATTATACGATGTCCATAAATAAAGCTGACCTATCGACCTTGCAAGACCAACAAAATCGGACTCTCACGTGGTCACTCTTCTCTCATGAAGCAAAGGGTGAATTATATATGTATAAGAGAGAAAGAGAAACAGTCACTGACCTAAACTGCGACCTACATAACATGCATGCAACAAAGATGATAGACGATTCAAGTACTATGCACACATTCCAACCAACAATGTCCGTCACAGCCGAGGGCTTACAAATAGTATAGGAATAGTGAGGTTCAGGTGAGAAAAGGCAAAACAAATTATGGAAATGTGGAGGTAAAAGCGCCAAGCTAGTTCCTAAACATGACCATATGAAACCATCCGAATCTCAACTAACTAAAAATAAAGCACAAGTGCCCTTCATTTGGCACACAGCTCACTAACCATATACACTATCTCCTCAAAAATATATGAATAAGAACAGAGGAGCGAGACGGTCACAAAATTCCCCTTTTTAAAACGGTCTCAATTAATCAAACAACACAAATCAATTTTTTTCAAACTTTTCTTTCTTTTTCTTCTTCTTTCTCACTTGAATTCCAACTTTTTTCATTTTTTTCTTTTTCTTTTTTTTCCTTTCATTCACGTTTTTCTTTTTTTTTTCCTTTTCATGTTTCTTCCTTTCTCATTCCTCTACCAGCTCCAACAATACACACAGGCCAAACTCGCAAATGGATCAACATACCATAAATGACACACTAAACTAGCTTGACTGGGCAGGCTTAGTTTGGATGTAGCTAATGGGTCAAAAAGGCTAAATTTGGCTTAAGTGGAGCTAAATGGGTAAAAAATGTAAGAAAGGGAAATTTGCAAGCACCTTCCTACATGTGACAGCGACCACAAACCCGAATGTATGCAATTGACTATGCAAGGAGTACTACTCTCAATTCCTATGTAAACCGGTCATGGATGTCACCAGTTATATGGCTCTAAAACTCAGAATTTATAGAGTGGGTTGCCAATTTATCAGGTCAAGTCAACACAGTCAGCTTAATTTGAACAAAAACTCGTAGATTATGCGTAAGACTGAGCTAATAACTGGCAATAAAAGTGCAAGGCTCAAGTAAAAATGACAAGTTACAGTGCAATATCATCACGAATTTCCGACTCAACCTATATGCAAAAGTAAACGTGAATATTTTTTATTTTTTTTAAATTTTCAAATTTTTTGGATTTTTTATGATTTTTGAAATAAATTAAAACAATGCAAGCAGAAAAATAGAAACGTGAATGCAAAACAAATGCAAATGCAGTCTCAAATAATGCATTACCCTCCCCAAACCAAAACGGACAATGCCCTCGTTGTCCTCCAGCATACACCAGTAGATATATACGGGGGAACGGGAAAAATACAACCAATAAATGTATGAGAAACAATAAATAAAAAGGAGACAAAAGAAATAAAAGGGCAAGAATATACATACAAAACACGAACTTCCCCAAACCAGCCTGAAAACTGGGGAAGTGATTAGACCAGTAGCTACTCGTCAGCCTCGTTCGTCATGTCCTCCCCCGTGTAGTCCGGGTCTCTCTCCTCCTCGCCTCCTCAGCCTGAGTACACGCCTCCGCCTCAGCTGTGGCCTACTCCTCGTCACTGGCTGGCTCTGGGTACCCCTCAGCTGGGTACCGGTAAAAAGACGGGTGTTGCCAACCCTCAGGAACTGGACGTCGTCGCCTCATGTGATACTCGTATAGATTGAACAAAGTAAGAGCTATGTCCCGCTCTATACGAGCCTGCCTACTAAGAAGCTCAAGCAACAAACTTTCACGGCGCCCTTGGTCAAGGACCGCGGATGCCTCGAAGGGTGGAGGAGGTACAAAATTAGCCGGGTAAACTTACTGTCTCTGGTCGGGTGCTGGAGTAGGAGTAGGAGTAGGGATCGGGGTAGGGGTAGGAATGGCCATGGAAGTCTGGCCACCCACAGAAGGTGTGGATCCCTCTCCGGTCTCAGGTCTCCTCCGCTTCCTAGAAGCGGACATAGTAGGAGGTGGTTGAAGTGGGAGGTGATACATGGGTAGAGGTAGAGGTAACCTGCCCCTAACAGTGGGCAGGGGAACGAGACGGGGTAGAGTGGTGCAAGGAAGGGTCTCAGACAAGGAACCAGAAATCTTCCAAGTCTAGTGGTCGGAAGTAAGCCAAAACAAGGACAGCATAGCAAGAATGTCGAGGTACCTATCAATGTCTAGGTAAGGTAAGTCACGAGGAAAGACGGGGAAGAGAGACCGGGGAAAAATGCCACCGCAGACGATGGTGCCCGTGGTCTTCTCCCCCACAGAGTGAAAGTACTGGGCGGTCAGGTAGGCAATGTTAAGGACGAAGGGTCCCTCACTGTCAATGTTCAGGTACCCGCCCAGAATAGAAAGCTCAATGTTGTTCACATTTTTTGGTTCTTTACGGCCAAAAATAGTACTACCCATCAGACACAGGAAGGATCGGGCAGGGGGAAGGTGGACTTGAGCGAGCTTGCGCTCCTCGTAAGTAGTCTGTACCAAGGTCCTCCACAACGTGCGGATGACCTTCCTAGAGGCAGCAGTAGGACCCATAAAAGAAAATCCTAACCTAGTACCAAACTCCTCTAAAGTCCAGGAAAAAGTCCGGTTAAATAACCGGAAAGACACGGAAGCACAAGTGGGGTCAGTGTCGTGAGCACCTGAAGAGAAGGTAAAGGAGCTGAAAAACTCAAGGGTCAGCTCCTTGAAGGTCAAGGCACTCATGGTGACTAGGCCAGACATCCCTGTACCCCGCAAAATCTCACAAACTGGCTCGTAAATACCAAGCCTATCAAGTGACTGACGGCACGAAAACTTGGTAGACAGAAAATCACAGCTAGCTAAAGCAAAGAATCGAGTGCGATGCATAGCATTAACAAAAATTACCGCGGGATAGCCGGGGTACGAGTCAAGTGAGTCGTCCACTCGGATGGTGACATGGCCAGCAGAGCGGCCAACAGTAGGTGTAGCTCGTGCGCGACCCCGACCTCTAGTACCTGAAGTAGAAACCAATACTCTGACAGAACGAGGTACTAGGGCCGCCCGATAGGCAGGTGTGACAGTTGGTGACCACGCAGCAGGGGTGGTCACCGTACTAGAGGTGCTAGTTGTGGCCGCAACAGTAAAGGCAGCCGAGACAGAAGTCGAGCTAGCAGCAGAACTAGCTAAAACAGAGGCTGAAACGGAAGTGGAAGTGGGAGCGAAGCTAGCAGCAGAACTAGCAACAGTAACAACAGTACCAGCAGTATAACAAGTAACACGGGGGTAACATCGGTACTAACAGTCGTGGTGACGGTGGTGGCAGCAGGGACCACCGTCTCAGCCATCAGAGGACGGAACTACAGTCGAACTAGACGAAGGCATTGAACTACTTTCCATCCTAATCAAGTAAGCAAGGGAAAACGATAATCAATTAACCAATAAAACAGAAAACTCCCAAAAACAGTCGAAATTTTCGACTTCAAGCATCAACCCTAAACCCTAATACTTCATTTTGTCATAATAAAGGAATTAAACAACAAGAAAATGAAGGTAAACTTACTTGATAAAGAGACCCACTAGAATAAGCACGAAAAACGACAAGAAAACGATCAAAAATGGCGGAATTTGAACGAAAACCGCAAAACCCTAATTCCCAAAATCAACCACAAAAAAGACGAAAATCAAGGGGAAAATATGGAATAAATGTCGAATTAATGGCAAGGAAAAAATTGTGGGTAATGGATTTGGTGTTTGGGCAATAAAAATGGAGGATTTTTGGGGTGTTTTATCGCAAAGGAGATGAACAAATGAATAAGAATTTAAAATAATGAAAAATAAGAAGTTTAAAGGTTACTTCCTGCGTATGATATGCAGTTTCACTCGATCGAGTGATTTTAAATAACTCGATCGAGAAGTCTAACCTCCATTTCGCTCGATCGAGTGAAAATCTACTCGATCGAGAACTTCCCATTTTAGCCATTTTGATCGAGTAACTGGAAACTACTCGATCGAACCCTTTCATGTGCATTCCTCTCGATCGAGTACGAAAATTACTCGATCGAGTTATTTTCTTCGTATAATTCATCCAAGTGCGTCATTATCTCCCCAAACCTGCATTAAAACACTCACAAACATATCCCGAACATACCAAATCACAAAAATAACAGTCTATAGTCTTTCTAACTAAGCTAAAAATAGTCTAAATTTTAACAGTCCTATAATACAATAATGAAATTCAACGGAAATTTAAAATTAATTTTTACAATTTGTTACACGGGGCATTCCCCGATCAATTCCCAAAACAATTTAGTAGCCCAACGGAGGGCTTCTGACTTGAGGATGTCCCTTCAGCATCCTTGACCGTCCTCTTCGTTATCCATGAGCATGAATTTGAACCTGTGGGGGGGGGGGAATAGTTAACGTTCACGTATCCACGAACTTTTCTCGTCCTTTATCTTTCCCTTCAGCTTTGACGTTAGGATCCCCTTTTTGATTGACTTTAATAGCACAACGACCTTTTGACAGCTCCTGCATCTATTCCATCTGTACCTGCAGTAAGGAAAATAGACGAACGTTCCTCCTTTTTGCTCTCAGAGGCGGAGGGGTCATAATTGCAGCACAAAATTCCACATTTTCAGCTGGAGTGTCAATATGGGAGTCAGTAGGGGAAAGGGCATTGTAAGGATGAGCTTGCATGGGATCCTTACGAGACTTAGATTGATGGAAAATCAATTCCTCATCTCCTACCCGAAACGTGAGTGTCTTACCTCCAACATCTATCACTGCGCGAGCAGTGAATAAAAATGGTCTCCCTAAAATAATAGGGGTATGAGTGTCCTCGGGTATGTCAAGCACTACGAAGTCAACGGGAATAAAGAATCTCCCGATTTTGACAGGTATGTCCTCTATTACTCCTAACGGCCGTGATATACTACGGTCGGCCATCTGTACGGTCATGTTTGTGCAATCAAATTTAGTCAAACCAAGTCTCTTAGCAAGAGACAAAGGTAAGACGCTCACGCTAGCGCCAAGATCGCATAGCGCGTTATCAACCAAATGGGTACCTATGTGACATGGAATCGAGAAACTACACGGGTCTGACTGTTTAGGTGGCAACTTATTTTGAACTAGGGCAGTCCCTACCTGAGTTAAAGCTACCATCTCATGATCATTGATGTGCCTCTTACGTGATAAAACTTCTTTCATAAAATTTAAATACGAGGGTATCTGTGTCAGCAACTCGGCGAATGGAACAGTAACCTGTAAACTTTTCAAGAGCTCGACAAATTTACCGAACTGTTGATTGGCTTTTGTGCTTTGTAATCGCCTCGGGAAGGGCACAGTAATAGGAATCTCGAGCCCTTTGTTTCTCTCTTCAAACGTCTCAGAAGGTTCAAGATCTTTTTCACACGATCGAGTCTTTTTGCCTCTCGATCGAGTCTTTCTGGGTGAAATTTCACTCGATCGAGTTCCTCAATAGCAACAGTATTCGATCGAGGAAAATTTCCACTCGATCGAACAGTTTCTTAAAATTTTTCACTCGAACGAGTGATTTGCACCTCTCGATCGATCCCATGATTATCCAGTTCACTCGATCGAGTAGAATTTCGCTTTAATCGAGTGATTTCAGCTTCTTTTCTACTCGATCGACCCACTGAAACTAGTCGATCGAGTATATTCTTCGTGGAAAGCATATTTTCAAGGACAACTGACTGTTCGTCCTCGATAATAGCGTCTTTCAGGTCTGAAATGTCCTCTAAAGTTGACAATTTTGATCCTTCATAAGAACGACCACTTCTCAAATTAATCAAGTTTACCGTCTCGTGTTGATTCTTCTCAGATTGGGACGGCAAATGACCCGGTTTCCTCGTGGACTGATTGGCGGCGAGTTGAGCAACTTTAGTTTCAAGTGACTTGATGGATGCTTCTTTCTGTTGGTCACTTAGTTGCCATTGCTTTGTCAACGACTGAAGCATTGTCTTTAACTCAGCTAGCTCACTTACCCTAGTAGAAGATGATGCTCCATGATTCGGTGGAGGAAAAGAAGGAGGCTTTTACAAGCCTTGTTGAGCCTTGTGAGGAGGGACATATGGTTGTTGCTGCTGCGGTGGAGGAGTGGGATTAAGAACATTTTGACTTGTCCACCTCAAATTAGGATGGACTGCCCCTTGATTGTTGTAATAAGAAACTCCTCCTTGCCTATATTGCTGAAAAGCAAGGACTTGTTCATTCTCAGTTAGACAGTCAATAGCAATTTGACCTTCATCGCTTCCACACCTCTCACAAATGACAGTTTCTTGTCTAGTCAACAGATGAACCGTCTATTGATCTCCAGCAGATTGCAGCTCTAATCTATCAAACTGAGCATTCATGGCTTCCAGCTGAGCCACGACTGTCTTATCAACCGAATGGACCGTTCGAATACCGTCCCGTGGGTTCCCATATTCAGCACAATGGGTCGCCATCTCCTCAATAATGCCCCATCCCTTATTATCATCAATATTCTTTTGAAATCTTCTGTTGGATGAGGCGTCCAGTATAGCTCTGTGGTCATCGTACAACCCATTATAGAACTGTTTGCACAAGAACCACTGATCAAAACCATGGTGAGGAAGAGACCTCACCAACTTCTTGAACCGACACTAAGCTTCATAGAAAGTCTCATCTGGTGCTTGCTTGAAACTAGTAATCTTACCCCTCAGCTGAGTAGTGCATTGTGGAGGAAAGTATCTTTTGTAGAAGGCAAGTGCGAGAGTCTCCCAGTTGGTGATACCAGCATCAGTCCGGTCAAGATCAGTCAGCCACTCACGGGCTGAGTCAGTTAGAGAAAAAGGAAAAAGCACTTCCTTTATCTTGTCTTGTGTTACTCCCTTTGTAGCGGGAATAGTAGAGCAATAGTCGTAAAGACTTCTATATGCTTTCGCGGATCTTCACCCGCCACACCTCGGTACAGATTTCTTTCCACCAGATTTATGTAATACGGACGGATATCGAGAGTGTTACCGTCCTCCGTTTGGAGGTTAATACCCTTAGGAATCGAGAATGCTTTAGGCTCCGAGTGACTTGTAATGTTAGGCATCTTTACTGGCTTGTTGACAGAAATGAGATTGTCTTCTTCAAAAGATTTGTCTTCTGCAAATAAAAAGTGTTGTAGCTCGGGCTCGAAGGTACTAAAGTCTTCCTTTTGACGTTCTCTTTGCAGACGGAGTCTATACCGAAATAGTCTTTCTGGCTCAGAATTAGCAGGAACTAACTCCGGCCTATTTGACATGGGCATACACAACACTGAAAGAGATAAATGAGAACTGGCTCAAGGAATAAAAATTCCCTGAGACGGATAAAAATAAACGAAAACAAAAACAGATAGGGCTATTACCTCCCCGACAACGGCCCCAAAATTTGACAGGCTAGTCGTGTACTTACCAAAAATAACCAACTGGCACTAACAAATATAGCTAGGGAAGTCGGGTCGATCTCCACGGGGAGGCAAGATATCTGTTAAGGTCCCTCTATTTGGTCACAAATGGGGGTTTGAATTTTGGTTTATAAACTAATAAAGGCTTAAAGGTAAGGAAAGAGCAATAAAAGATAGAAAATATAATAGAGATAATCAAATGAGAGAGAACATGTCAGGATTTCGGTTCACCATGGTAGTCCAGCGACTCAACTGCAAATAGCCTAGATAATCTACTGTGAGACGGATACAGGAAAGGTCCTTCTGGTCCACTTTCTATCCTAGATTTCCACTAACTTAACTTCCGTCCTCGTCAGGGTAGTCTACTGTTCACAGCAGGTCTATTTAGTCTAATATTTCGATCCAGGAGTAAATTTAACCAGATTAAAATAACTTAGAAACGTGCACTCAACTAAGTCGGTATTATAATTAAATTGCCAAGGGTACAGATTCTCACAAATAAATCATTTAGCTTATTCGCTACATCGTCACAATCCTACCATGGATTCCCTAATCCCAACATGAAAGGATTTAGCTACTCATATTACTAATATTGTCAATAATAATAATAATAATAATAGTGAATGAACTAATTGAAGGCATGGTAAGAAAACAATAATATTGCATAAACAAGATTAGGGCAGAAATTAATCAAGAGAAAAACAAGGAATTAAAGCAATAAATAACAAGATTAAGATTAAAAGGAGAAGAGAGATTACAATGTCAAACGATTCCGGCGTAAAGATCAAATCCACTAAGCAAAAGATTAAGGGAAGAAAGTTACAGTCGAAAGTTTAAGAGAAACATTAAGAGAGTTCATAGAGATGAATCAAGCGAAAGTAGCGTAAAACAGCGTACTTAATAACCTAATTATTCAATGCTTAAATAGAAAAACTATGTCCATCACGAAATAACATAACACGGGTTAATTAAGCCCGTCTAAAATCCAAAACCTCTCGATCGAGTGATATAAAACCACTCGATCGAGGTCTTCAGGAGATAATCCTCTCGATCGAACCAAAATATCTCTCGATCGAGGAAACCCACTAAACAACATTTCGATCGAGCACAGCAAACCACTCGATCGAACTCTTCAGCTTCCCAAACCACTCGATTCAACAAATAAACCCATCGATCGAGTGTTCTTCCTCCAAGTCAGCTTCTAAATCGTCTTTAACTGCTCCGTTGACCACCTTTTAACGCAAATCAAGGCATAATCTCGCTCTAACATTCCCGTCTCCTCAAAATGCGTGCAAAATAGGAAGAAAAGAGTACGGTTTCAACACTTTCAGGTTCATTTCTGCAATTCAGACAAAACAAACCAAAGTAGCCCACTCGGGGCATTTTGCAATACAAAACCGGTATAAAAGGCATAGAAATACGTGCAAAATAAGACTAAAAAGGCTATATAAAATGCACATATCAAATCGCACCTTGAAGGGCCCTTCACCTTCAAGGAGGATGTGCACATTAATGGTTTAGGTTACCGAGTTCGTGTTACGATGCGAACTCAGGTACTTCGTGTTGTGCTAGAGGTACCTCGGGCTGCGGTCAGGCAGGGGTTGGTGGCGATGTTGCGATGTTATCATCGTGGTCATGATGAGAAAACATTGGTTATGATATTGACAGGTGTGACATTATGATATTGATACGAGTTATGAGGCCCGAGTGTATTGTTGGTGGTCATAGTATGTTTACAGTCATAATTATACATATTGTGAAACTGACGTGTGTGTTATCTGTGTAATTGTCACCTATTTTCTGGGTGGCCTTTGTTGATCCATATGATATTAGCGATCATATGGGGAGCAGTTGTGTGCAGGTTGGTTATGACACCTTGCGAGAGACGAGACGAGCTACAGGCACTTGGAGTCAAGTCACGAAACATGTATTTTGTATAAATGTTTCTTAATTGTAATTTTGAATTCACTACCTCGGGAAACCGAGACGGTAACATCTCCCGAATATCTTGGCCGGGTAAGAAGGGGGTGTTACTCCTGCCTACTCTGAGTCAATATTAATACATCCGAAGACCCTTCCCTCGCAACGGACGGTTTTATATGGTTATGTTAAATGCTATTCTTCCATGTCTATACATTTACAATAATATAAACATGCTTTCCCCCTCGTATAGATTCTAAACTACCTCATAAAATTTCCCATTAAAATGCACAAAAGAATATCGTTTTATTTTCAAAAATAATTTTCCATTTTCTTTTTTCTCATAACCAAGTTCTACTTGGTAAAATAAATTTTGCTTCCTTGGGAAAAGTTTTTGTTCCAACACATAACAAATAAATTAATTTTTACGATTTTCTAAAATCGATTTTGTCCCTATTTATTAGCCGGGATTTGGCCACTCAACTTAATCATTAGATCTGGTGGGTCATAGGCCTGTTTGACCTTAGTTAGCTAAACTTGACCGTTTTGACCAAGGGTCGGTTTTAAATAAATAATAATCAATACGGTTTTTATTTTATTAATTAATAATTATAGCTAGACTTAGAACTTTTGGACGCCACTTAAGGTGTAAACTAAATATATTATTTAAAGTCCTAGAACATAATGTGTGCATATTTTAGTAAGTATTTTACTGTTTTCATTTTTAACTTCGTTTAAGATGGTTTTATTTACTATTTTGAGAAATAATCCCCAAATGACCACCAAATTTTACCAACTTTTCATGAAACTTTTTGTGCGATTTTCTTACTGTTTAATGAATCCCCAAAACAGGTTTCATCCTAAACTAAATTTTCTAAGTCGGTTTTCAATTTTCTGGTTCGTTTTTCAATAATAAATACATTGTGAAAGTTCTACAATTCTAATAAATCTAATTTTTAAAATAAAGGCTTATAATATTAATTTTAAATAGTGTGTAAAATTTCATAATTAGTCGTACTTTAAAACTCCAGAAATTAAATTTTTAGTGAATCGTTTATGTCCCGAAAATCGATTTTAGTGTTTTAATATTGGCTTAGACCACAACTTTACCAAAATTCCAACCCATAATCAATTTTCCAGTATACCAATATCATATTTATAATCTCAAATTTTAGACTTATAATTATTTTGACATGCATGCAAGGATTTATAACTAATACTCTAAATAAACTGCATTTAGTGTATAATTAACTATTTTTAAGTACTAGTCTTATAATTCATAACCATATACCAAAAAATAAAGATCTTTAAATTCAAACTAACATGCATCATAATATTCACATTCTTATCCCAAAAATCTTGCTAGAAATAATTTTTCTTTATAATAAAGTCAAATATTAACCCAACATATCACGCATGCAATAATTTCAAACAATACAATGAAAATCTTATTTTTACAAATAAAATATTCAAGGGTTACTCATCATTCAGTTATATTAGCTAACGAAAATCTCCATATTCCCATTCTTGAGTGTCCAAAACGATGTCACCGCCTTGTCCTTTCACTTCCACTCTTTCGCCCAAAGGATCAAAATGAAGGAAATATAGATTTTACACCTTTAGAAATGTATTTAAGATTTCCTTAATGAAATTAGTTTTAAAGTGGTAAAATATATTTATTTGTGAGTAGTAAAATTTATAATCAAATTCAAAGTAATAAGATTTAAACTTAGTTTAAGAGGAAAAGATGAATAAAAATTACCTTTATCTTATATATATATATATATATATATATATATATATATATATATATATATATATATATATATATATATATATATATATATATATATATATATATATATATATATATATATATATATATATATATATATATATATATATATATATATATATATATAATATAGGTTGAAACGTTGTGGATGCGCCACGTGTCAACCCAGTCTTAAATACACGTATTAATTACAGCTGAAATTAAATACAATCATAATAAATGCTGTATAAATCTCAGCAAAATATTAATTATAGTTTAATAAATTTTATTATAAAATTATACTAAATAATTAGGGTGATTTCATTCTAAATTTACTAAAAATTTATTTTGATAAAAATTCTAAAATATAAATAATTACGTTCATTGTGAAAAATTCTTTCAATTGAGTATAATTTTTATTATATTTATTGAAATATTTATTTTGATATGTAGAGATGATTAAGGTGAGTGTCTCACAATGTTTTACATTTACGTAAAAAAATATTTTGAGAAAGTTATAAAAACTTAGACTATTAAATCCATTAAGAAAAATATATTTGGAAGAGTCATTGTATCTATATTAAAAACACAACTTTAAAAAAACTACTAAGAGATAAGTTTTTATAGTCTGCGAATGAAAAAATTTATATTGGACAAATTGAATACATATGAGATTTTGATAGGTTTCAATAGTGTGATAACGAGTATGTGTACGAGTGTGTATGTACATAGTGATCGCGAGTGCATTTGAATAATCAAAACAAAAGTAATGATTATTAAGTAATATAGTATTACAAACGACATGAAAAAGTAGAAAACAAGTTACATTTTTTTAAATATCTTTAATTAAATATGTATAAGTCAAATATAAAATATTGATTATGACTAACAAAATACTCCGTATTACTTTTAGTTAAATATTTTATATGTTATCTTTTAA
Organism: Silene latifolia; assembly: GCF_048544455.1. Lineage (NCBI taxonomy): Eukaryota > Viridiplantae > Streptophyta > Magnoliopsida > Caryophyllales > Caryophyllaceae > Silene > Silene latifolia. The sequence continues at coordinate 368,839,177 of NC_133538.1, read as the reverse complement.
ATATTTTGAAGCTAAACATCAAAAGATAATATTTGAGAAACTTTAATCTATTATATTTACAGGTAATAAACTCTTAAACATCATTATATATAATTATTTAAAAAAACAAAAGGTGCAAATTTCTCATAGATATGTTTGACACATATCACATACAAGACACACTCAAAACATTTGAATAAGTTGAGGTTGAACTCTATATGTTTAATAGATAAATGTCACATGTTATACATACAAAATTAAAAATTACATAAAATTATGTTCACATCATTTTGAATAAATATTAATTGATTTGAGACATAAAGTATCGTGAAATGATAATTTGAGAAATTGTTGTTGATTGTTGTATTATTCGAATAAATTTTATTTGGATTAATATGATATTTCACCAGTCACAAATTTATTTACAAAACATTGATCATGCATAATTAATTATCACTTATTAGTTTTAATTAAAACTCTTATGTATTTTATTTTAAAACATTGAAGTTAAACCTAAAAATATTAAATTTGAGAAAAAATTATTTATAAGAGAAAATATTGAAGGTATGAATTAAATATATTTTTTTCAATTATAATCATAAAATATTAAAACAGGCCGCGCGAAGCGCGGGATACTACCTAGTTAATATGTATAAATGAGTTTGTTGAAGTTAAATGTGTAATTACTTCATCTATTAATGGACATTGAAGAGCATTTTTTTTTGTATGGGGGTGATTTTCACGGAAAAGAGAAGAAGAATGGAGATTTTTTTGATAAAATTGTGTGTAAGTGGAGTAATGATGGAGATTATAAATTCATGTGTATTAATTGGCTACCCTCTTTTTCTTTTTCTTTTATTACAAATAGACATGCAAAAAGACAGTTCTCAAGATGAAGTGAGATGGTCCAACTTTTGGGTCAGTTTTAAAAATCTTTGTCGGGTTTATTTTTGACTTGGTTTTTACTAAACGTGTTTGGGTATAAGGGTTTTGAGACGGAACAAATATGAGACAAAGAATTTTAAATAGTATGAAATTTAAGACGAAAAACCAAATAAATTTTTATTTTAAAAGTTTTGGGGTGGTGAAATTTACGATTAATGGTCCTACTTAATAACAGTACTCTAAGTTCGGGTTTCGGGTTTTATATAAACAGTTTCACATACGTTATTATAATCACATTACCAATCTAATACTACTATTACAAATAATAATAATAATAATAATAATAATAATAATAATAATAATAATAATAATAATAAGGACACTGTTATATTACATAAATTAAACCAGATTAGTAAACGATGTTAAAACATATTATACATCAATATCTATCTATATTATTAAAGGAAGCTTTTTTCGAGTGACGTTAGAGACTCCAACCTTTTGAAACTACCTAAAATAAATATAAGTAAAAAATATATTTGAAGATAATACTAATCTAATAAAATTCTATCATAATTTAACTACCTAAAATAATTATAAATAAAAATATATTTGAAGATAATACTAATCTAATAAAATTCTATCATAATTATTTTAAACGTAATTGATTAGAATTAAAAGTATTGAAAGTACTTAAAATAATTATAAATAAAATTATATTTGGAGATAATACTGATCTAACAAACTTCTATCATACATTCTATAGATGTAATTGATTATAAGTTCTAATTTACATAAAGACTATCAATTTCGTTATGTATTGGAGACTTACTCCCACTTTTTACATATACTAGTTGGTTGCACGGCACGCATCGCGCGCCGTCTCCCAAGTTATTTTAATCGTTTACGTTTCAAATGCATAGAGCGAATCTTGATTTGGTTTGGTTTTCTATACATTTTGATTGACGATCACAATGAAATTCTTGTCGTTATAATTCTTTGGAAATTTGAATCGATTGCAAACAAGATCACATTTGTAAATATTTCGTATCTAACTTTGTTGGGAGAATAAATATACGATATGGTTCGGTTGTCTGTACATGTTGAGTATCGATCACAATGAAACTCTTGTTGTTATATATTATTTTGTTGGTTGAATCGATTGCAAACAAAATTATAACAATTCGTAAATAATTTTTATTTAACTTTGTTGAGCATGAATATCCGAATATAACTACACTTTTTGCTTAGATGGTTAACTGTTAAAGAAAACAATTACATGGAATACATAAGATATTAGTATTATATTATACTTTGCGAAGCAACATAAACATCACACCTCCTCCTCCCCTTCCTCCTAATACTAATCGCTCTTCTCCCCTTAGCCATCCTTACTCCTCTTCTTCATTCTCCCTTTCCCCAACCTTCCTCACCCCTCTACTTCGTCCTCCTCTTTATCTCCCTATTTTCTCTTCAACGTCATCGCATCCTAAACCACCTTCTATTCGTCAATCTCGTAGTCCTCCTTTCTTTTTCCCTTTCTCCTTCTGTATACCTTCTATGTTTTCCTATCCTCCTCTTATGTATTCTTTATTTCTCCTTCTCCACTTTCTCTCATATTACTTCTCCCATTTTTCCAAAGACTTCTCCTCCTCCATATCTTTCACTTTTTCCTCCTCCCTCTTTTCCTTTTCTCTTATCGTCCGCATCCTTTCATTTTCTCCTCTCTACCTCCTCTTCTTTACCCTTACTCTCTTTCTCGACCTTCATCCATTTCCCCTACACCCTCCCTTTTACCTTCCATTTTCCCCCCTTCTCCATTTGCTCGCATATTATTACTCCAATTTTTCCTCGTACTACTCCTCCCCCTCCCTTCCTCTTATCGTTCTCATTCTTCCATTTCCCTCTCCTTGCCTCCTATTACTTCTCTTTGTTCTCTTCATCGACCTCCATCCATTTCCCTTTTTCCCCATTTGTATTCTCTGACTTCCCTTCTCCTTCTAATATTTGTCCTACTCCCCTTTTCCGCATTTTTTTCATCCTTTATCAAATGAGTCTAATATCAATATGTTTAAATTAAAAAAGTATATGACTTTGTAAAAAGAAAAAAACAAGATTAAAAAAAAAAGATATCTAAGAATATCATTAATTTATATTCAAAAAACCGTAAAAAAAAAAATTAAAGAAGATTCGACTTTCTAACAATAACGGTAAAAATAACAAATTATAAAACCCAAAAATTTATATAACTGCAAGTAATGATAATGAAGTCAAACTAATATAAGTGTGAAATAGTAAAATGTAGATATGGATAGTGTGAGGTATAATAAAGTATGAGAGAGAAGGAAAGTGGAGTGAAAATTGGTGAGAATTAACTAATGCGCATGCGGATGCTCTAATGCTGAGAAAACGTGAGTTGCGAAATTTGGTGATACTATAATACTGAGAAAATGTCAGTTGCGAAATTTGGTACTTGTTTTGTTTATGTAATGGGCAACAAACATTAACATGTGATGATGAAATAAGAAAAGGGAAACAAATGGCCAAGACTAAGTTGAGGAATTAAGGCCCAAATTTTAATAGGAAAAAAGCCAATTGAAAATGTAACTTGCTAAACAATAAGCCCAAACAACACCTACATACATCCCCCTAAACAAAACAAAAAAAAACGAAAAAAAAACCAAACACTATTCATACTATTCACTTTGTGAATAGTAGAAGGTCTTAGAGACTTTTTTTTCAGTGAGGATCCTCTGTCTCACTTTTGTGTCCCATTTCGTGTCCCACTCCATACACATTTTAACACATCAACACACCACCATATTTATTGTGTATTTTTTATTTGCACCAAGTGATGTGTCAAGATGTGTTTGGAGTGGGACACGAAATGGGACACAAAAGTGGGACAGAGGATCATCACTGCTTTTAATAAGGTGTTGATAAATAGGAGATATTGGTACCCCTAAGACGAACTTCTTTTTACGTATTTCCCATCACCATAGTATATTACTTCGTAGTTTTTTACGCATAAAACATATTCTTATATTTATTTGATAATACTCTTTAATCCGTTTACTGATTAATCTTTGTCTTTATCGCAGGAAATATATATGAAGACTAAAGTACCGTATTCAATTTTTGGAGTTTTGACAGTTGAGGACTCGGAAAGGACCAACATTGAATTTTTTAACCATAAGGATAATTAGTTTCGTAACGGCTATGTGGGTGTACATAGGTGTTGAACTGTTGATTATTTAATTTGTTTATTTTTCTATCCCACATGTTTAACATGATTATTTAGAAATGTCAATGAGTTTTACGGTAAATTATGGAGTACTACGAAAGTCAAATGAATATATATTGCAAAGTGATTGTTCGCCCATTCACCATACAAATTTTAGAAATTGGATAAAAAAAAGTGGAATGGGGAGAGTGGCTAATACAAATATGATGTTTTGCGGGAAATGTGTGACTAAAAATTTGAGTCCGTACGATTGTTATATCTGTCAAAGAATAAGAGGATTTCATTTATACCGTATTTTGCATATGCATATCTGTATAAATTCATCTGCTCCGATATTGACCCGTTGCCATTGGCCACTCCACTTAACCAAATATTACTTTCTACCCAAACAACCCCTGAAAACACAACATGCATTTGGTGTCAGCTTTTAAAGCTAAGGGCTCACGGTGTGTTATCATAAATCGGAGGTTCTATATGTGGTGCCTATAAAGAGTCTTGACTCTTGAGTAATGTTCTTAGATTTTCGCCCCGTCTATGGAATACTTTGGTCTAGTCGGGAAGTAATGTAAGGTAAGTCTGGTAAATTGATAATGCTGAATTTTGATGGTAACGATTGAGTTATTGTTGCTCAAATTAGTATTTAACATTATCCAGTTCAATTTCAAGATACAAAAGTCCCGGTTTAGATTATAATTATCAAGATGTATATATGTTAAGTTATAGGTTGTTTGGTTATGAAATTTTTGAACACTCAAAGCATGAGTATTTATAAACACTCCAACACTACACTGAAGCAATTCGCAAGAAGCAGAGCATCTAATGTTTTCCATTCTTAAATTATATAATGTTATAAGTTTTTCCTATAATAAAATTGGACTTTGATAAACGCAATTCGCAAGACGATTCCATTAATACAACAAAGACCCAATTTCTATTGATTTTTGTAATTTAAAAAATAAATATACGAATAATAATAAAAAAAATCAGTTAAAAAGAAAATCAAACTCAATTGTCTTATTACTCATATGTTGATTTACTCCCTCTGTTTTTGTTCCGGGTGTAATTCCAGAGCAGTTATTTGTTACCACCCGTGCTTGTAGAATGACGTCTTTGATTGAATCCTCCTCGCGGTCTCCTGAAACGATGAACAAACTGAGGGCTCGGCTTTGGACCGAGCGAACTCACTCCGACGCTCCAGTCAGTAAACTTAAAGGGATAAGTTGTTGTTACTTGGCGAAGTATATATTGTAGAGAGATAAGGAAGATATTACCAGATGAATAGTGATTCTTAGGTTAAATTGTGGATCCCCTCCTCAATGAGAGTTGAGGAGTATTTATAGACTTTCACCTTTAGTCACGTAGTGGCCAAGTGGCCAAGTGGCTAGCAGGTGGAAAGACTGATCTACCCTCGGCCGAGGGACCCATGGCAGGCCGGCGGGCCCTGTTTATAGAGAGAAGAAGAAGAGGATTATTTTTCTCTCTAGAATTCTAATTTTGGATGATGTGTTTGAATGAATGAATCCCTCAATAATAATATTGAGTATATGGCAAAAAGGAGAGGAAAAACAATTGTTTTTCCTCCTCTAAAAACCGGGTGGAGTAGGGGGGTGGAGGGAGCCAATACATGCAAGAATTGTCTTTACAATGAGCATTAGGGTTGCATGGCTAGGAATGTAGGTAATCATTGTGTTTTCCATTATCTTAATCAAACACAATATTAGCTTAATCACCCCCTTAATTTCGGTACACTTGATAATATGGGATCCATATTATTTTTGTCAATTTGTCAATATGTAACATGTCACATGTAGCATAAATTTGTTGTGTATTTTTAACATATTAAAAATCAACGTACTATTAAAATACGTCACATACAAAATTGACTTAGTAATTTCATAATTACTTGTACCAAAATATTTTTCCATTTATAAATCAAAACTGATTGTATTTATAATAATTCATTCAATTTTCGATTGTTTCTTTAAACAATAATTTCATCCGAGTAATGATACAATTCAATTACTCAGACCGTATCTCATTTAATCACATTTCAATATGATACGTAAATTTTACTTCCAAAATCGTCCGTCAATTTTCAAATAATTTAATTAACTCGTAACGTTATACGATTAATTAAATAATCAATTAAGAGTGTTGCCCTATAGGTATGACCTAGGGGGTCAACTAATCACCACCGTCGCACGACAGTAATGTCAAACTCTAGTCAGCCAATCATTACCGATATATGTTGACCAGTTGATAGTAACAATATTACTTCCCAATTGTATTCTTTATAATGAGATTTAAACATGTGATCATCATGATCAACAGTCGTGATCGCATTATTGTCGGAGGACACATATTCCAACAGCAATATCAACCTGTGTACACAACAATATCATAACATTCTAAAAACAATATCAACGTAAGATTTAAAAATCCATATCCATAGTGATATTTTTTAGTAAACTGTGTGATATTGTTTAGCAAACTGTGTGATATTAAGAAGCAATATCACAGCAATTATGACACAATATCACACCAAACGTGAAATAATATCACACTTTAGCAAGAGTTATATCAGATCCAAAATAATGAAGACTACTTTACCATTATAAAAAGTTACCATTAAATTCCTTCTTGTACTAACATTACATACCATTTAGTTTAATTACAACTTTGTTCTAACAAATATAGTAGTCCTAATTCCTTCCTCTACCTCTACCGCGGTTCTTAGGATTTGCAACGGTCATAACCCTACCACGTTTGTATGTTATTGCGGGCTCTTTCCTACCATCTTCACCATCTTTTCCGGAATCAGCTCCTCTGTAAAGCAAATCCATAATAACAGTCAGTTATTATTTCTGGACACCTTTTTTTTTGTACTAATTACTTTCTATCTTTTTGTATAGAAAATTGTAAATGCTTTGGTTTTTACCTTTTCCTAGGAGATTGCCTAAGAATTGTCAATTCTGTGTTAATAATCGGTTTCTTAGTACAATCCTTCTTTGCTGTTTCCGGAACATCTTCTTTATTTGCCTCTTCCACAACAACATCAACGTTCTCTTTTGTCTGAACTTCTGCCATCGGTACTTCTTCTTTCTGGTTCACTTTCACCTTTTCGTTGTTCTTCCTCTTTTGCTTCAATGTCTTCCAGAGTTCCTCCTTCCCATCTGAAAATTCTTTTACTTTTTCGATCAAAGGTGTCCTGTTTTCATTTATGTCAGCTAAAAGCAATGCTGCTGCCAGTAGTATCGCATATACACTTTTTGGTTCAAGTCGGCTTCAAACATTTCACCCTCATATCGAATCATGTGCATCATTAAGAAGTTTCCAAACTCAGTATTGTTCATCTCTGTCTTTTGCCAAGGGAAGTTGATGTTGACAACATCAAACGTTATTATATCATCTGCTCTTTCCACATTCTTCTTTGCTAAGTAGTCACTCATGTGCTCCGCCTACAATATTAAGCTTAACCATTAGTGATAATTTTACAAACATTGAAATCCATTATTTCAATGTTGATAGAAAAAAATAATTTAAAGAACTATCAATTAATCATACCACCAAATCTGCAACTTTGTGTATTTGTGTTTGCTCCTAGTCGGTGTACCCTGTGTTGTCCAGCACTTCCACTGTTTCGCTTTTGAAATTTATACAAATACAGAAATAATGTTCTTTCCATACCATTAGAATAAAAACCAGATCTGCTTTCAGGTTACAGGGAACTGTGTTTCTTCTAATGAATTCGTCCCATTCTTCGAACATCTTTTCTTTAATCAATTCCCTGTCTCCAGTTCCTTCGGTTTTTATTTCCTGTTTTGTATATATATGTTAAAAGTACTATATTTGTTTTAAAGAGTTATTACATTTAATCAAACTAAATGGACAACTTACCATGTGTCGAAACCCAAAAAACATTAAACTTGTTTCATATTTTTCTGTGTGCTCAGTCTGGTTCAGAATTAGGGACCAACATTCAATCACATTGCTACTGACGTGCACATTTGGAAGCAACGACAATATATCGTTTCTGACAAGATATTGATAATTACTGAATTTGGCAACCACCTCACTGCTCCAAACATTAACACAAACCAAATTAAAATAGTGCAAACAATATCACACTTCTCTAAAAACAATATCACACCCTTTTAGAAACAGTATCACAAAAAATAGCAGTTCTGATATATTCATAGATTTTTAAAAAAACATACTCTAATGGAAAACTGTGGTCGTTCAATAAGCAGTAGTCAAGCACTTATTTGCTCATGGTCAACATCTTTGCACACAGTGATTTGTTAGCTTTCATAAACCTTAAGACGACCTCCACCTTAGAATTTGCCACACCACAGTTGTACGTGCTCCCAAGGCCATCTGATTTCCCCCTCCTACTGCTTCCCACCACACTGGCAGAACCATCTTCTACCACAACTACAAAAATATATATTTTTGTTATTTGAATACATAATGAGTATATATAATGAAAATAAGTCAGTGTTGAAGAAAATAACCTGTTTTGTTTTTATACAGGAGTGTGAACATTCTTTTTCCCACCTTTCCCTCTTTTTTTTTTTTTGCTTGCTGCTTTCCTTTTTGCTAGTAATTTAGGTAACAGTGTCCCTTTGATTGCATTATGGTTTGTAACCTTCCTCAGGACCTCACTCCTACATTTATTTAAATCACTCAACACAAGGGTTGCTGCAATCCCCCCTATACAACTGCCTCTTGTTTTCATTATTCAGTTCACTTTTAAATTCCTCACCCACAAAAAACATCATGTGAAACATCATGAATAATCCACAATCCAGGTTCAACTCTTTTGTTTGCCAATCAAAGGCCACATTTGTCAGCACGTACTCCTGTACTTTCGCCCCACTTTCATAGCCTTTAGTGTTGAGGTAGTGCCCGTAAACAGCCCCCTGTTTATGTTTATAATAAATAACTATCAAATTTCAATCTTAGCTAACAAAAGCATTATATCCTTAGTTCTTATTTTTAAATATAGTACTTACAGTTAAATGAGCCAGGTGTACATGTTCTTCGTCCTCGAAATCATCATATTCTCGGTTGTCCAAGTAGAACATTTTTTCCCTCTTAGAGTCAATACAGACGTAAATGTAGTGGTCTTGATATAGCAAAGGTATGAACTGTAACACCCCCATACTCCAAGTGCCTTACCAGGACCACCCAGGTATAAGGATGTTACCATCTCGGTTACCCGAGGCAATGATAATCATAAGACAATAAAGAAACATATTTAAATAGTAACTATAATTTAAGTGATTACATATCTCAAACCAAAACTGTCAAAGGAATTACAAAGTACTCAATCCGTCTACTGATAAAACTATCAAGCTACTAGACATCGTCTGACACAGCGGAAGACTTCTAACTGCAACGTGATGACTCATCCCAGCTATCTCGTACGCATCATATCATACCTGCTCAATAACTGCTCACCACCCCGAATGGATCACCACGATTTTTAAAACATTTAAACGGGTCGATTACTATTTACACAAGTTATATATCAACAAGACAACAACCAACACACTCAAGCAATCATACACAATCGGCACTCCACTCCATCTCCGTCACCGACGTCCTTTGGACAGCCCCGCCAGTGGGGGACCGCAGCCGTTCCCACCTAAGCCCCGCTCATCATACCGAGCGATAACCCTGTCTCATTAATGTGCACATCCCCTTCCGTGGCGGGTTCCACGAAGGGCGAAACCAGGGCGTGAAGCCACTCCCGCAAGTGACTCCACTCAGCCGAGAACGCATCTCGAGAACCACAGACAAACAATCACAATCACAACATCAACAACCGTCTGAATCAACCAATTACACTAATCACAGCACAATCACCACACATTATGTAAGTAATCTTTGAGTAGGGAAACCCTACCGGAACAAAGAACACAATCGGGACGGTCTCAACAATTTGTATCAAAATTCCTCTCCTACGAATCCTCCTCCTAACATATAATCATGCAATTGCTACCAATCAAGAAACATAACAAAAACCCCCAATCCCAAAATTAGGGTTTAACGAAACTTAACGAAATACTATAAAATTGGTATGTAGATCTTACCCTCGACGCAAGGATTACAAAGGTATAAAGAACGATGGAATCCGACCTCTCGCGCTCCGGGATTTGTCAACAACACGGATGAATGCGAAGAACGTAACTTGAATCTCCCTTTTAATGTTATTGGGTTTGTAAAGGTGTATTATGAAAGTGACGGAAAGATTTATATATTAATCCGTGTTATTAACAAAACCCGTCGAATTATTACCCGCTAACCGAGCTACTCGATCGAGTAGCTGAGGTACTCGATCGAGTTCCCCCTTACTCGATCGAGTATCAAGGTTACTCGATCGAGTACCCAACAGGTCAGAAACTAATTTAAAACGCAACACACCCTTACTCGACAGAGTAAGGCCTACTCGATAGAGTACCCAGAGACTCATAAAACCGTAGTATTACAGTCTTCCCTCCTTAAAAAGAACTTCGTCCCCGAAGTTCAACCCATACATAAAAACAAACATACTAACTCGGTCAAGACGCAACAAAGCTACTAAGAACTTCAAAACAAAACCCCAACTTACAAAATATGAAACCATGATCTCTTAACACCAACTCTACCAACTATTCCTACCTCCAAACCTCGCTCACGATGTCGTATCAACTACATCATAAACTCTCCCGACACTAACTCCATACATAACCAACTACATAAACATCAGACGGAATGTTACATTCTACCACCCTTAAAAGGAACTTCGTCCTCGAAGTTTACTCACACTCATAACCTCATCATCCAACTGTCAACACTATCGAAGTATTCTCGCATTCCTAACATCGAACTACTATAAGCACGTCCATGACCTTTTAACACTATTAATCACAACATATACAAATCCATACCTTATGCTACACCAACACTCTACTTCCAAATATACTACCATATGTACAACCATCAAAATCTCTTTTATCGCATCCTACACCTCTTAAGATAAATGTTACGTCCTCGTAACTCACTAATACTAAATCCTAGATATATCTTTTCATTTTCTCATCACCACCGCATGTCAAAGATAATCACCTATAACCTAAACACTCGCCATGCACATATCCAAGGCTTTCTTACTTAAACATTTTTCATACCTCAACTCATACGGCACACCACCTAATCTATACCATAAAACTCGTGGCAAAATCACCATACTAACTCTCCATTCTTACTGCAAAACAACATACCTCTCTATGTAAGGCACCTATCTCCCAAAAGGATAACTCACGATCTACACTCGTTACGTACATTCACACTAGATCCTCAAGTTCTTTTCTTTATTACCGCAAAACTCATACAAAACTTAACATGACACTAATTCCCAACATCCGACACTCACTGTCCCAAAAACGATTATGAACCACCTGCGGTGTCGGACCAATAAACAAAGCCTAAAGCCTCATCTTAAAACAAGATCAAAAATCAGAACGACTTCGACAATGTGTCCCATCAAGAATGTCACTATACCATGACAACAACGAAAACATGTACAACTCTCTTTCATATCATACTCTACCTCATACCAAGACTTAATCGGTAAGAAACATCAATAAACAAAACAACTGTCTATCTGCACAAACTGAAACTCGCAGGGAGCAACATCAAACAAAACAACAATCTATGTATAACTGGTATGTACTTTCGAAACTCGAATCATAATCATCCCGCCTACTCCACCACAACCGGTGACGGCATCGCAACACCGCCACCAACAGCCACACCACAGTGCGAAAATACCCGCATCACAATATTAAATACCGTGCCCGGCTCACCACCCGAGGCACCACAACCACATCGATAGACATCACAGCTACATACAATTCCCACAAACACTGACTCAAAATAACTTCTCAGACAAGAAAACCTTATTCAAATCCACTTTACTAAATCACATCACAACATATTGTATGAATTAAACAGATGACCTCATGAATATCATCCCCTTACCATATCACAGATTAACATGTATCATGAATACATACAAGCATAACCAGTCACGCCAGATCACTCAAATTATTACCCTTTTGAATACCATTCAATTAGATTAGCGTACTCAACATGCATTACAGAACATTTAAATATGACTTTATAATAATCACACTATACCACTTCTTGTGAGGTCAAAACCTCACACAAACATTTATACACATCATAGACCCGTAATCACATCCAACTGGTCAGTCTTGATCACGTAAGTTACCACTCAACATAGGTTACCTACCGCCCGAGCTTAACTCATATGCCCCTCACCACATTTTCCCCTATTCGCAAAACCATCACTTCCTGCCAAGTATAACCATACCATTACTATTCGACTATTAGCATCCGCCTCATCTAACCACATCTTATACCTTCTCACAATCATACGCAACAATCAGGTCCCTACCAAATCAACCTCTTTTGAATTGCTACCTTTGTAATATACCATCACTCTTAACCATTAGTCACAAACCATAACACCACCACTGTTCGGACATCAAACCTCTTTCACTCATCTCTAAACATCACGATTTATTTCCTATCTTCGGTTAACATTCCAGATAACTATCATCAAATTCACCAACAAAATTACATCAACATCATTCCCAATACTATCTTACTCGTATTTTCATCTAACTCTCCACCAATTATCTATTATCGTGCAAATTCTCCACCAACTTCTTACTCCCTTAATTCCTCGAAACTCATGATTAATCATGTTGTCCTGAAATTTCTGTATAATCATTAACTTACTTACTCTTGATAGAATCATACATCTCGACGATTCCTTACTTTTATGTCACATAACTCCGGTCAAAATTTTCCTAATTTTATTCCCCTCATTCTTTTCTTTTACACTCTACAAAATCAATTAACCATTCAACTCCTCATCACTTCTACCTAACTCTTTAGTGTTCCGGTTACTTTCTCACTGCTCCAAAACTCACATCTAATTATTTTATATCGATATCATCTCACTCTTTCTTACCACAAATATTCTCTTATTATGTCATCAATCACCCTTGCCACTAATCCATCCATAGAATCAACGTTTACTGTTCAATAATTGCATCTCCCTTCTTACATCTCTAGAAATCAAAATTCCTTTCATACCGCTAATTGCCCAAGGAAAACCCACAATAGTTTCATCTCTTAATAAGCCAAATCTCCACCCCGCGACATGTCTCCACAAAGTTCACTATATACCACTCTTCTCAACCCCTTTAAAACGAACTTTCATTATGTATATTCTTAACCCACACGGCTCTTAACTATCTCCCTCCATAATTCTCTACACATCTCAAGTTGTCACTATCCATATCCTTACTCTCAATCCTTTCATTCTCACGTTCCTTAGACTCACATCATCCATTGCCCACATTCACTTACTTTTACGTTACTTAACACACACTCATATCACTCATCTCATTTCATCTCAGAAAACATGCTCTATGTCTCAATTAAGCCATAACAATCTTCCTTTTCTTTTTTCCACTATCTATTACAACCACGTATAACTCATGTCCTCCCACCGAACTCATACTCACCACAGGTGCCACTCACTACACCACAAGATTGGGTAGCTTACGCGTCAAGACCAACATACATGTAAAACAATGCATAAAGAAGTAAAATAAAAACTTTGAATTAAACATAATATGCAACGAATTCAAAAGATAAGCATATGACCCAAAACAGAGGTCACTAGATCGAGTACAGGACACTCGATCGAGTAAGTGACTTACTCGATCGAGTAGGTGAAGATCAGAAGCACGTAAAACAAATTACCAGGGCTACTCGATCGAGTAACTAAAGTACTCGATCGAGTCCCCCCCTACTCGATCGAGTACGAAGGCTACTCGATCGAGTACCTATGCATTTCTCAAAGACTGTCCAGCCAGTAAAACAGTCATAACTCACTCATTTCTTGGTCGTTTTGGGCGTGTGACCTATCGTTAGAATCGTAAAAGGACAAGCTATCACCTCCAATTGGAATCACATTAAAATCATTTATGCATCTCAAGTTATAACAGTTTAAAGACAACCTCCCTATAATCGAAAACACAACTACTTGATTTTACTTCCCAACAACTTAAACGACATCATGGTAAACAAAAACAACTCGATGCTCATAAAACCAGTATCCCTAACCACATGTTACTAACTTCAAAAGCCAAGCAACAAATAACTCGATGCACATATATCATTCAACTTACCAATCACATATTACCCACATGTTTTTATTATATAACTTTACGTAAACAAAATCACAATTATATGACATCAAGTATCATATTCACATGTTACTAGCATAACAACCTTATAAAATCTCTTCCATCATACAACATGCGTTATAAAAAAAAATCATATTATCATGCAACAATTATCGTCTTTTTCCACCAATTATTCATGCTCTTACTCAAACTTTCAGCTATATAAACTCGTACAACACTACCAACAACATATATGTATACATAACTCTATGTATAACTCCAATCAAACAAATTTTCTTTCCGTATTTCTATAATGCCATATCGTAAAACAACTATCATGCTTTCAATCAATAACTTACGAAATCACATCATCACCATCTTTTCTACACATTCCCCATTCTCAACATACATACATCCACTGATTCATGTCACACTTCACTACACAGGTACACACTACACAAGGTAAACACGTAGCGATCCCGACTCATATCCCATAGTGACCGGTTCAAAATTGTAGGGCGAGTTCGCGACTTTAGGACGTCTCCCAAGTCTTTGCATTAGCTCCTACAACTTTTACTCCGGGTTCATTTTATTTGACTCCCTATCTTTATTGGGTTCATTGGTTACAAGTTTCAGGATCATCGCTCTGATACCATTTGTAACACCCCCATACTCCAAGTGCCTTACCAGGACCACCCAGGTATAAGGATGTTACCATCTCGGTTACCCGAGGCAATGTTAATCATAAGACAATAAAGAAACATATTTAAATAGTAACTATAATTTAAGTGATTATATATCTCAAACCAAAACTGTCAAAGGAATTACAAAGTACTCAATCCGTCTACTGATAAAACTATCAAGCTACTAGACATCGTCTGACACAGCGGAAGACTTCTAACTGCAACGTGATGACTCATCCCAGCTATCCCATACGCGTCATATCATACCGCTCAATAATCGCTCACCACCCCGAATGGATCACCACGTTTTTAAAACATTTAAACGGGGTCGTGTACTATTTACACAAGTTATATATCAACAAAGATAAAGAACCAACACAGCTCAAGCAATCATACACAATCAGGCACTCCACTCCATCTCCGTCACCGACTGTCCACTGGACCAGCCCTGCCGTGGGGGACCGCAGTCGTTCCCACCTAAGCCCCGCTCATCATACCGAGCGATAACCCTATCCCATTAATGTGCACATCCCCTTCCGTGGCGGGTTCCATGAAGGGCAAAACTAGGGCGTGAAGCCACTCCCGCAAGTGACTCCACTCAGCCGAGAACGCATCTCGAGAACCACAGACAAACAATCACAATCACAACATCAACAACCGTCTGAATCAACCAATTCACTAATCACAAAGACAATCACCACACATTATGTAAGTAATCTCGAGTAGGGAAACCCTACCGGAACAAAGAACACAATCAGACGGTCTCAACAGCTGTATCAAAATTCTTCTCCTACGAATCCTCCTCCTAACATATAATCATGCAATTGCTACCAATCAAGAAACATAACAAAAACCCCCAATCCCAAAATTAGAGTTTAACGAAACTTAACGAAATACTATAAAATTGGTATGTAGATCTTACCCTCGACGCAAGGATTACAAAGGTATAAAGAACGATGGAATCCGACCTCTCGCGCTCCGGGATTTGTCAACAACACGGATGAATGCGAAGAACGTAACTTGAATCTCCCTTTTAATGTTATTGGGTTTGTAAAGGTGTATTATGAAAGTGACGGAAAGATTTATATATTAATCCGTGTTATTAACAAAACCCGTCGAATTATCACCCGCTAACCGAGCTACTCGATCGAGTGCCCCCTTACTCGATCGAGTATCAAGGTTACTAGATCGAGTACCCAACAGGTCAGAAACTAATTTAAAACGCAACACACCCTTACTCGACAGAGTAAGGCCTACTCGATAGAGTACCCAGAGACTCATAAAACCGTAGTATTACATGAACACCTATAGAAATATTATATAGAAATTAATAACTGTCATTAACAGAATATAACATACAATATCACAAGTAATGAGTAACAATATCACAGAATATATAATACATTACCACAACTAAAATAGTTACCTAATTTAAGAAACAATATCAATACTTACTTCTGACAATATCACATAATTTACTTAACAGTACCAGAACTAAAAGTACTTTTAAATTCTTACCATATCTGAATTCAAATTCAGTGGTTGTTTATACTGATTTGACCACGTATCCCGTGTCTTCCATACGTCTTCCTTAAGTCTTGTCAGTTCATCAACATCTTCTTCATCTACAAGTAATGTTTTCTCTATAGCACCCTGTTTGTTTATAAGAGAATTGATTAGTCGTATTGACACATTTTTACAAAACGTAATTTAAAACACAAGGAACACATGAACTTTATGTTTTCCATACCGAGTGGGCAATGCCGTAGAAAATCCTTGTCGGTCATTCTTTGTTTTTTCGCGCCATTTGGAATCGATTGAGCAATATTGCCCATGACTCAATAACCACTGCTTCTATTTTAGTGTCAGGCAACAAACACTCAATATCGCTCTTTGGTATTGAATGGTAAATACCAAAGTCACAGACAATCTCTCTGTACCATTTTCCAAAAAAATTAGCATATTAGTTTTTAATTATTATTATGGAGTAGATTAATTAATGTCTTACATTGAAAAAATAAACTTACGTTTTCTTAATCGCATGATCTGTAAGGAAGCAATAATCCATGACTTCCTTCCGACGCTTCAAGACAGTCTCAAATAAATGGTCTTGTCTGAACATGGAATCTGAGACAAGTTGAGCATCCTTGTCTGGCAAACCACAGTCCATAGTACACCCCAAATTATGAGGTACCATATCTGCTGATTCAGGTATTTTGTTCATGTTGTCTGCGTGCAACAAATAGTCATTAATGCTCCTCGTTCCCGCTGTTTCCAACTGAACATTTGGAACAACCTCCTTCATATGAGTCCCCACACTTTTATCATCATTCTTCTCCCCAGCCTCTTTTCCACTGCCTTCTTTGCATGGGATCTTAGTATTCAGGTCCTCAACATTTGGTACATTGTTAACAGTTTTCTCAACATCTTTTCCAATTCCCTCCTCAACATGTGTTACGTTCTCAACATTTGCTGTATCCTCATCCCTTTCTCCAGCCTCCTCATTTATTTCCTGAACCTCTTTTTCAATGCCCTCATTTGGTTTATCTGTGTTAACCTCCTCAACATTGATGGTCCCTCCTAAACCAACATTGATTACACCTTCATCAGGTTGTGTCAACACATCTGTCTCCTCATTTATTTTTTCACACTCTTTTTCAACGGCTTCTTCATTAAGTGTATCACGATTCAACTCTTCATTTAATTCCTCTGCAACGGCACTTCCTACTCCTACACCAATATTGGATATTACATCATTCAATTTTGAATTCATGTCATTATCCAGCCCATCATCTTGGTCTTTATCATCACCACTGTCCAAGTTAGTAACATCATTAATATCATCATCTTGTTGTTTGTCATCGCATGCCGAGTCATCATCACTGTTATGAAGATCTTTATCTGTACATCCACCATATTTTTTGTTCAATTCCTTGTATTGCACTTTCAACATTTCAGTCCAAACATCAAATGATGGTAGCCCTTGTTTTGCTTTCTTCAATTCATATGACCTCGCTATCAACATGTCCATCAAGTTATGATATCCAACATCTTTTATGAAAGGCAGCGTTTGAGTCTCTGTTCTACTGTTTTCAGGATTCTCAACCTTTTCTTCAGCAACATCATGTTCTTTAGGATCAACATCTTCAGCACCATCTACCTTCGCACCAGATTGTGTAGATGTAGTTGCTTCACCCATTGAACTTTTTGCTTTCATGGTGATGAGTTTTCTCATGTTATGTACATACCTACCTATGAACAATTCATTGTACCTCTTCATACGTAGATAAATTTCATGAGTACGCTGCCAAATTACAAAATAAATATATTAAACACTAAGATAGACTATTTGATATTTGAAAATAAGAAGATATGAAACAATAATAAGGTTATTCAATATCAATATCATAACAATATCACAGCATACTAAAAATAATATCACAATAGTTCAAAGATAATATCATAACAATTTTTAAATCAATATCACAACAATCTGTTATTCAATATCATTTGCTTTTATAAACTATATCACAATTATCAATTAACAATATCACAATATCATACAATATATCAAACAATATCATATCTAAAATAATTATCAGTTAGCAAATGATTTTATTCAATATCAATATCATAATAATATCACAGCATACTCAAAACAATATCACACTACCTCAAAAACAATATCACAACAATCTTTTAATCAATATCACAACAATCTTTTATTCAATATCATTTGTTTTTAGAAACTATATAACATTTACCAATTAAAAATATCACACAATATATTAAATAATATCATAGCTAAAATAATTATCAGATAGCAAATGATTTTATTAGTGCTTACATCCATTGCCCTTGCTCTGATTTGTTCATCAGTTTCAACACCACTAGGCAACTTCACCATCATATACCCCTCTTTTGTTTCCACTTCAGCTTCAGTGTCAGCTTCATGATTAGATGCCTGAGTCAGTAATATCTCTGAAGATGCTGAAGAATATGGTGTTTTTTTAGGGACTTCTTGTTGCTGGCAGATGGGGTACTGAATCTTTGATATTGGAGCATTCCCCAAAGATCCTGTTTTTTTCTCATCATCCACTCTTTTTGACAATTTTTTATCGTCCCAATGTTGGATGAGTGGTAAAGTGTGTTCCAAAACATCGCCCTTGAAATCGAACCTATGCATATATGCTAGCATAAGAACTATTATGCATCCACTGACAGTTGACTTTGCCCCTTCTTTGAACACCCTAACACTTCTAATCATTTCCTCAAATACGTATTCACACCAATCAAATTGGCTTATCCTTGTCATATGCTCAACAGCCTTTACCAGTTTTAAGTCCTGAGATTTATTTGAAGACGGTGCTAGGAAAATAGAAATGCTGTAAATTACAAACATTCTTTTAAATTCATCTCCAGCATCATTACATTCCATCAGTCTTTCATAAACATCCTTGACCATAATTGGAGCCGAAGTACTCTCCAATCCAAACTTCGCCCTCCATGCATTTTTCAGCTTTGTGTCTGTCACAGCAGTGGTGTTTCCCATGTGAGCAACGTCCACTTTACGACCTTGTCGAGGAAGTTGAAATATGTCATGCACATCGTCTTTCGTCAACAAAAAATCAAACTTTTTTGTTTTGAACATGTTGCATGTGTGATCAAATGCCTTCAGCAGCAACTTTAGAATTCCATGTGGAATTTTTGTTAGTTTCAACTCTAACAATCCACCAAACCCAATATCAGAAACGGCCTTCTTTTGTTCTTCATTTAAGTTGGAAATCAACTCAACCAATTTTAGTGGCCTACATTTAGTCTGAAATGGTTGCGCCTTCTTCTTTTTGATCTCAGGCTGCTCTACCACTGCATCCTATATCACCAATTCGTCATCTTTGTTTTTATCAGTCTTTGATTTTTTTGTTGATGGTTGCCCCTTTTTTTGTTGACGGCAGGGTGCTCTTCAACTTCATCATGTAACACCATTTCGTGAGCTTTACTTTTATTTTTATTATCAGCCTTTGACCTCTTGGTTGGTTGTTGTTCAACCTCATCATTTGTTGATGGCCTCTTTCTCCTGTATGTTTTCTCAGGTTGTTTGGAAGCTGTCAAGTCCATTCTGCTGAATCAATATCAAACTCCATTAGAAATAATTTCACACCTTATTCAAAACAACATCACTATTGTATGTCACTGGTAAGAAGTATTTTTAAAGGAGTATACAGTTTTGTATTTCTGCAAACACATCAATAATACAACTACACAAAATTCATGAAGATTGAGTGCCACTAATATTCAGATTCAATATCAGACTATACAAATAAAAGTATTACAAGTTTTTCTTTCTCATAGCCAACACATATATCAACATTACTCATTTTACGATCCATGAAACTATCAATTCATGGACCTCACTGTCAAACAAATTCAATTCAGTAATATGAAACTGTAATTGTTCACATTTAACCAAACGTTTAACCCTAATTTTCGCGATTCAAACAATTTGAAACAGTAATTTTGACAAATACACAATTTTGAGCTTTCATTTTCACAATCGAATAGTGTTGAAACGAACAATTAAACAGTTTACTATATGATACAATTTTTAACAAGTTTTAACCCTAATTCTTCACAAATAAACAATGTTGAACTTTGAATATCAAAATCGAACAGTGTGTAAATATAAATTTCGTCATTGAATAGGTTAAAACCTATTTTTAATTGATTAAAACAATACGAAATAATAATTTGCCACTTCGAACAATGTCGAACCCTAATCTTCGCAATCGCACAATATTCAACCCTAATTTAGAAGATTTAAAGAGGAAAATATGTAATTTCAACAGTAACAGAAAAACATGCAATTAACAACTACGAAGTTGTACAATTTTATGAAAATTAACAAATTTTATCAATAATTTTGATACTTAAACTAACAAACACTCGATTTTAACAATGCTTTCACTAAAATTCAAGTACTCGAGAGAATTAAGACAGAAATTGTACCTGCTTTCTAGTCAAAATGCAATTGAATTGAACAATGATTAGTATTTCTACGTAAATTGTTGTTGATTCGCTTTAATAATCGAGAGTTTTTGTGTTTTTTTTTTCAGTTTTTAGAGAGAGAAAGTGAATAGTCGAAAAAACTTTTGCGCGTTTATGAATTTGAACTGGCGTGCGTGTTTGTTTTTGTTACCTTATTTTGGAAGTGATATTGTTTAGTATATATATTATAGGAATGAGTTCATGTGAGGATACACTATCTTTTTTAGGATTGAGGATTTCATTACAATATCACAGGTTGTTCAATACAATATTACAGGTTAGTCGAAACAATATCACTCGAAAAACAACAGCCGCACATTTTTTTTTTTTTTTGGAAAGTCTGATTTTTTCGTGATATTGTATTGAAGAACCCGTGATTTTGTATTGCAATCCTAAATCTTCAAATATTTAGGAGTCCTCACCGGATCCCAACTCTCTCTCTCTCTCTCTCTCTCATATATATATATATATATATATATATATATATATATATATATATATATATATATATATATATATATATATATATATATAGGGTCGGGATCCGGTGAGAACCACTAACATAATGAGAATCTTGAGAACCTTTATTAAATCATCATCAAATATTTTTCCGAAAGTTTTGACGGATCATTTACCCTTTGTTTAGTTTATTCAAACACATTTTTGGTATAGCTAAACAAAATTTATTGATTTTATTATCAAAATATAAACTTAATGTACAAAAATACAATTAGGTATACTAAAATGGCTATAGATGCAAGAAAACGAATACTAGGTGCGTTAAAATTGTTACATACATGAAACAGATTACTAGGTGCATGAGAATATCAGGCTCTAGGTGCACGAAAACGAGTTCTAGGTGCATGAAGATCATTAGATACACAAAAAATTAGTAGTAGGTGCATGAAAATTAATAAAATGTTTCTCGTCTCAATTTCTGTCAATAATTTATACTTTTTGGACCAAGAAATATGTTATCTAGTCATAAAATTCTATACCGAATCCAAATATGTCATTATTTTAAATATAAAAATCAACAAGGTGGAGTTCTCATGGTTCTCATCGGATTTCAAATACATATATATATATATATATATATATATATATATATATATATATATAGAAGAGATCAAATGGGTCCACCGAAATTACTTGAGTTCCTAAGTTCTCTTTATGGCCATTGAAAAGATGAGATGAGGGGCTGAGATTGAAGACAAAAAACAAGGGATTAGTGGTTAATTACACCAACTCTCTCACTACCTTACTAATCCAAATTAATCAAACATTAATCCACTATATATAATTTATTTTTTCATTCACTTCTCACTCATCTCACACAATTCACATCCCTTCATCTCTCTAAAATCCAAAAAACTCAAAATTTCTAGAAAAATAAATCACTACCAAAAATACCACCCGAAATCACCACCACCTACCACACCACAACCGGCCACCACTACCAGCCACAAACCCTCGTCTTTCCGCCACCTTGCTCACCACCATACACCAACGACACTTCCTCTCTTCCTCTCCGATGTCCGTCTCCCACAACCACCACGAAAATAACCAACCACCACAACCACCCTCCCCAACACCAGATCTACAACCACAAAAAAAGGAAAACTCAGAACGACGCACACCACCACGACGCACACCACCAGAACGACGCACGCTAGGTCTGGTCATTGTCGATGGTTTTGTTGGTGTCATCGACGGTGCTGCTGCCGCCCTCCACTACTACCACGACACACGACCCGACACACCCTCCACATCAACTCGTTAATTTTTTTTTTTAAAAAAAAAAAACTCAGATCTACTGTTAATAACACGGTTGTCGTTGATGGTGTTTGTGTTGTTGTTTTTGTTTTTTCTTTATTGTTTTTGTTTATTGGGTTGTCGTTGACTGTGTTTTGTTTTTTCTTTATTGTTTTTGTTTTTTCTTTGGTTTGTTTTTGTGTTCAAGTTTGGTTTCGTTGGTTTGTTTTTTCAGATCCAAGTTTGGTTTGTTTTTGAGTCATTGTAGTATTTTCTTTTTATTATTTTTTTTAAACCAAGTTTGGTTGATTGTGGGTGTTTATTTATATTTAGCCGGTTTTATTCATATTCAAACCCAAATCTAATAAAAATATTTTTATTATACTCATATTTTTTTTACATTTACAATCGTACTTCTTTACATTTACACTCATATTTCTTTACATTTACACGCATTTTTCAGATTTACACTCATATTTCTTTACATTTACACTCATATTTGTTTACATTTACACTCATATTTCTTTACATATTTCTTTACCTTTACACTCGTATCTCTTTACATTTACACTCGTAAAAATTATATGAATTTGCACTCATATTTTTTGTGGAAATGAGTTGGTGGTTGAGGACGATGGCGGTGGTGTTTGTTGGTAGTCGGACTAAAGTTTTACTCGTAAAGGACCAAAATTACATTTGTAAGGACCAAAGTTACACTCAAAGGACCAAAGTTACACTCAAAGGACCAAAGTTACACTCTTAAACCTTCAAATTTACACGCGTAGACCTTTAAATTTACACTTAAAATACTACATTTACACTCGTAAAACTTCACATTTACACTCTGTAACATGTTAAGACTTTAAAAATTCAAATTTTTATATAGAAAATTGCCTAAAAAATCAAATTTACGCCCTTAAAGTATTACATTTACACTCGTAAATCATCAAAGTTACACTCGTAAAATGTCAAATTATAGAAATTCAAAATTTCCGTCATAAAAAAAAATCAAAATTACACTCTTAAAATATTACATTTACACTCGTAAAACATCAAAGTTACACTCGTAAAATGTTAAATTATATAAATTCAAAATTTCCGTCACCAAAAAAATCAAATTTACACTCTAAAAGTATTACATTTACACTCGTAAAGCATCAAATTCACACTCGTTAAATGTTAAAATTATAAAAATTCAAAATTTCCGTCAAAAAAAATCAAATTTACACTCGTAAAACATCAAATTTACACTCGTTAAATGTTAAAATTATAAAAATTCAAAATTTCCGTCACAAAATATCAAATATACACTTTTAAAATATGACATTTACACTCGTAAAACATCAAATTTACACTCGTAAAATGTTAAAATTATATAAATTCAAAATTTCCGTCACAAAAAAATTTAAAATTACACTCTTAAAATATTACATTTACACTCGTAAAACATCAAATTTACACTTGTAAAATGTTAAAATTATATAAATTCAAAATTTAAGTCACAAAAAATAAAATTTAAACTTTTAAAATATTACATTTACACTCGTAAAACATCAAGTTTACAATTGTAAAATGCTAAAATTATATAAATTCAAAATTTCCGTCACAAAAAATCAAATTTACACTCTTAAAATATTACATTTACACTCGTAAATGTTAGAGTTACACTTGTAAAACTCATACAACATTACATTTACACTCCTGAAATCTGAAACTCAAAACTGATTAATTAGGGGCTAGAGAGAGAAAGAAAAATTAATTAGTGTATAGAAATTTGATTAGTGATAATTTTTTTTGGTTATTTTCAATCTCAACCATCCACATTTTTTTCCTTTTCTTTTTAATAGCCCTTAATCAATTTCATCTCAACCATCCATTGAGTCCATCCAATGGCCCTTAGAGGGACTTAGGGACTCAATGGCATATGGTGGACTCATTAGAACTCCTCTCTCTCTCTCTCTCTCTCTCTCTCTCTATATATATATATATATATATATATATATATATATATATATATATATATATATATATATATATATATATATATATATATATATATATATATATATATATATATATATATATATATATATATATGAGTGAGTATCATGAGTTCAACATCTTAGGTGAGTCCGTCCCGCGAATAAGAACCATTGGATCAAAAGAATCAGCGGCAGAAATTGACCCACGTGTCCCAAAAAAAATAGGCGGGAATATAAAAAGAAGGGATGTCTGTCAGCAAAGCTCATAATTGCATTAAATTTTCTCTCTCTACCAACTGCCTCTTTTTTCTCTCCCTAATAACTGATATAGGGTAACTGCTGTTCAGGCAACATATAATATTCTGTACAAACTTAAAACTTTCCATAACCACTTCTCTTTCCAAATTCCTCTAAAATCTTCCAAATCATACCAAATTTTCACTAAAATTAATCAAAGAACTTCAAAAAATTAAGCGAAGAACTTCAAAAAATCTACATAATGAAGAGGTATCAATCGTTGTCTATTATCGTTTTTGTTTAATTAAAGTTTTTCGCGATTTTATGTTACTTCATGTTGTTTTTGTTGATGTTGTTGATGTTGTTGTTGTCGTTGATGTTGTTGTTGATTATATTGGAATATATGAAGAAACTAGGGTTAATGTGTTGTTGGAACTGCGTAATTGATTTTTTTTTTAAAAAATTAGGTTTTTCTTTCATGTAGTAGTTGTTGATCATGAATATATAATTAAAGTTTTTCGTGATTTTATCTTACTTGTTCTTGTTGTTATTGTTGTTGTCGTTGATGTTGTTGTTGATTATATTAGATTATGTGAATAAATCTGGTTAATGTGTTACAGGAATTGCTTAATTGATTTTTTTGCCAAAAAATAGGTTTAATTTTCATCTTGCTGTTGTTGATCATGAATTATATAATTAACCCGTCAATTGCTTGTATGTTCGGTTGTTTTCGAACTTAGAAATCGAGAAATTAATTCTCGTTTTGTTTGTCCCAGCAGTTAAACTCTTTGGAAATTCATGTTTTTTTTTGCCTCAAAATTAGGGATTATGATTTGTAGAAAATGAGTAATTAATGTTTCTTCTTATTATACATGATATTGATTTCTGTGTTTTTCCTGTTCTTCGTGTTCTAATTTTCCCCAAAACTTTTGTATTGTCCTCCTTTTTTTTTTTTTTTTTTTTTTTTGCAACTGTGTTAGTACTCTTTGTTTTATGCAACTGTGTTAACACTATAGTTTTAAAACACGAACATTGTTTGTTTCAATAGAGTAACAATATCGCTTAAAAAAAAACAGTAACAATGTTATTGTAACAATGATTAAAGAGCTGCAACGATTCAAATCCTGTGTGACTATGACACTGTTACAGTAACAGTGTCACTGTCTTATGATATTTAAACAGTTTTATTTTAACTCTAAATAAATATTTGACGTTAGTGTAACATTTTTACAGCAATGCTTCTTTTTCCATTGTTACTATGATCATTTTCAGTAATGGTTGTTATTCTTATATTGTTAATGTTATTCTGATTTTAATTTTTGAAAAAAACATTGTCAGGAAAGCTGAATTGCCTGAGAAATTAACTATTACAAAGAAGAAGAAGGTAACAGTATCAGAGAAGACACCAACAAAGAAGGTGGAGACAGAGAAGCTGTCAAAGCCGATTGCACAGAAAGAAGTTAAAGCTTCTCATGAAGATAAGTAAGTCCCGGAGGGATGTCCCTATAAGTCTTTGCTCGATAACTTGTTACTCGGGTTTATGATTTATGGAAACTTAGGACTTAATATTAATGTCACATTGTTACTGTACCGATGTTCCAATGTTTTTTTTTTTCTGAAAAACTACTCATCTTTTTCTATTTGACATTCCATCTCGGACTTGACCACCATCATTTCTTTTTAGTATAATAGTTGTAATTGTTATATTGTTACTGTTATTCTAAATTTGATTTTTGAACAAACAATCTCAGGAAAGCAGAGTTGCCGGAGAAACCAGCTATTACAAAGAGGACTAAAGTGACAGCATCACAGAAGACACCAATCAAGAAGGTTGAGACATAGAAGCTGTCAAAACCGACACCACAGAAGGAAGTCAAAGCTTCTCATGAGCATGAGTAAATCTCGGAGGGATGTTAATATATCTTTGCTCGACAACAACTTACTAGGATTTATAGTTTATGAAAAATTAGTACTTAATATTATTGTCACATTGTTACAGTAACAGTATAAATGTAGTTTTTATGTTTAAATATAATTATTTGAAATCTAAAAAAATATTATATGTTACTATAACATAGTTGCATTCTTTTTTGAGCTATCTTCTTTTTCCATTTGTCATCCCTTCTCAGGCTTTAGCGGCATAATTTCCTTTTCACTATAATAGTTTGTATTGTTATTGTTATTCTGATCTTTGAATTTTGAAAAAACGATATCAGGAAAGAAGAGGTGCCCAAGGAATCAAATGTGACAAAGAAGAGTAAAATTGCACCAACCAAGAAGGTGCAGACAGAGAAGCTGTCAATTCCAACAAAAGAGAAGGCGGGGGAAGATACTGATGAGAATGTGGGTCAGGTAAAAAAGACTGTTGAAAAGAAGGCGCCGACTAAAAAGGCACGTAAGGCAACAAATACTCCTACAAACAGGGGCGGACACAGGAGTTAATCTTTGGTGTAGCAAAAAAAATATAATGCTCGAAAATAGTTAATACGACACACTTTTGTGTGAAAAATTCTTGTGTCCTCCGGATGACGGTGCTCCTTACACCGCCTAAGCTATTACAATATTCTATTTGGTAGATTGCCTTTGAGTGTAAGGAGTACCGTCCTTCCGGAGGACACAAAAAATTTTCCTCTTTTATGTATGCTTTATATATACTATCCTTTTAAATTTTGGTTCTTTATTATTCCTTCACGTAGAAACTTTGTACGGAGTAATTATTATTTTACTTGTAGATTTATGATATCTTGATAAAATAATACTCCGTACTTTTTATTAAAACTAATTCAACCTGTAGATACACAACAATTAAGTTTATGAAAAAAAAACAAACAAACAATAACTAGTAAGGCTCCGTTTGGCACGACACTTCAGTTAGCTTATTTGACCAAAGTAGCTTATTTGACCAATATTTCAGCTACCTGATTTTTTTGCAAGTGTTTGGCAAATAGCTTATTTGGTCAAATAAGGTACCTGAAATGAAATGTTACCTCAGGTAGCATTTGAGAAATCAGGTAACTTATTTCCCATTTTTTACCCTTTTATTCTATGATATTAAATAATTTTCATATCCTTTTACGTCATTTTAGCAAAATCAACTATCTTTTCAGCTAGTTTGTCAAACACATTTTTATATAATCAGTTACCTTATCAGCTCATAATTTGCAGTTACCTTATCAGTTAACTTTTCAGGTTTCAGTTAACTTTTCAGTTTTCAGCTAACTTTTCAGATAGTTTTGCCAAACAGAGCCTAAAAATCACTTACAAATCTCAAATCGATAAATTAAATGAGCAAAATGACGGTCTAATTGACAATCTTCCCTTTAATCAATTATAATCTGTACACATTATTTCCTTGAGAATTTGGAAAACAAACCAACTAAATAAGACAACAAAGATAATAAATGAGTAAATGAAACATTAATACAGCGTCATTAATGGTGAATTGAGATTTACGAGTAAATGTGATTATACAGAGCAAGAATGATTACGCCATAAACAATGTCATTTAATGAGTAATTGATATAACTATGGTGTAGCAAATCCCCATTTTCTCATTAATTTCTTGAGCTTTGGTGTAGCAATTGCTACACCATGGCTGTATATGAGTCCGCCCCTGCCTACAAAAAAGGTATCTAAACCAGCAACAGTTTCAACAGAGCAGGCAACAAAGCCGCTAATCCAGCAAACTAAAAATGAACCACAAACGGCAACAAAAAAGGAATTGAAGGTGACAATGCAGAAGGCACTGAAGAAGCCGACAGAAAAGGCAACAAAAAAGCCAACGGTGCCAACGGAGAAGGCAGCAACTGCACCAACGGAGAAGGCATCAACTGCACCAACTGAAAAGGCAGTGAAGGTACCAACAGTGAAGGTAGCAATGCAGGCATCAAAGGCGGTGGGAAAGGAGGCAACAAAAAAGTTGCCCAAACATGTTGCTGTAACAAATGTGCAACCCCTAAAGGCAGCAATGGCAAAATCTGCGAAGTTGCCAAAAGAGGTGGCAACATAAAAGACATCAGACAAAGGAAGTGAAAAGACAGCAGAGAAGAAGGGAAAAACCACACCTGTTAAAAAGGTTTTACCAACCAAGAAAGTTCTAGTGAAGGAGATTTCAGCGGCAAAAGAGCCAGTGATGGAAAAATAAAAAAAGGTAGTTAACAAGAAAGAGAACAAGAAGGTTCCTGGAAAAATGCTACCCAAAAAGGCAGTCTTAAAAACGAAGGTGGCTTAAACAAATAAACCAATGACAGCAACAAAAAAGAGACCTAGAAATAAGCCAATAACATCTGACGAAAAAAGTGATGGAGATTATGAGGTGTCGGATGAGTCAAGCGACAAATCCAAAACGTCAATTAAGCGGGCTAAAACAGAGAAGAGACAAGCAAAGATGGTCGTGAAGTCTGAAGAAGAAGATATGTACAAAAAGTATTTATTTTTCTATTTGGCAAACAATAATATTTAATGTAACAGTATTACAGTAACTCGTTTACTGTATCATTGTTACTGTAACTTTATTACTTTAAATTTCTTACTGCTGTTTGTTTACATAAACATTGTCACTCTCTTTAAGCAGTGGTGCTAATGCTGACTTGTTCATGACAGGCCGGATAAATGCACAAATAAATGCATGGCCCAGTCATTGGTCGATGTTATGAGTAAGTTTTCTGCACAACAAAGGAGTGCCATTAGAGAAATTGGCTTTGGAGAACTACTGAACATGAAGATAACAGTAGTTCCTTCTGGGCTAACAGACCTGCTTGTCGAGCCATTTGATCATAACAGTTTCAAGGTCAAAGTTTCTGATACAGACGAGTTTGTGTTGTCAAACTTTGATGTGCATGACATGTTTTTACTGCCAATGGATGGTAAGGATGTAGAACCGACCGCGACTGGTCGTGCATCACAGGCTGAAGATACCATGTTAAAACAGAAATGGAGAAGGAAGTTCAACATCTTGGGTAGTCAGGACATAAAGCTGAATCTGGTGTCAGATTGGTTTAAGAATAATAAGGGTGCATGTGGAGATGGGTTCAAGCAAGTGTTTGTTCTCTATGCATTGTCCAAGTTTTTAGCACCAATGGCAAAATATTCAGTTGATTTCAAGATGTTGAAGGCGGTGGACGATGTGAAGAAAATCAAACATTATAATTGGTCAAAGTATGTCTTTGAAAAGATGGTTAAAGGTATCAAGAGGTTGAAGACGGGAGCCATGAGGTGTCTTTGTGGGTGTATTGCAGTGCTCATTTTGGCATAGATTCACCGATTTGAATTCAACAAGGAGGTACAACCTTCTGAGTTACCTCTGATCAAATATTGATCAGATAATAAACTTTCCAAGAGAGTTAAGGATGAGGCAAAGCTAAGTTATCTAGGGGTGGTGAGATGACAGAAACAGACTACCCTATTTTTCAAAGCATTCGAGTGCCCTTTGAAGGTAAAATAGCTTTTTTTTTTCCATCTGTCAAACAGTCTATATTACTGTAACAATGTTACTCAACTATATTAGAGTAACAATGTTACTGTACCAGCTTTACTGTGACGTTTTTAACTTCGTTTTATATGTTTTTGTAAAATGATATATGCAGAAGTTGATCGGTCTGAGGATGAGGAGGTTGTTTGTCATAAGGAAGGTCAGGGGAGGGAGTACATATTGATGGAGAAGCTTACTGGCATTAAAACAGATGCCAAGTTGACGGAAAAAGCTGTTGATCTGAGTTGTTTTTTTTATAAATTTAATTCTCTGCAATTGTTACAGCTGTTGAATCTGATATCTAATTTATTTCTTTTTGTGTTGTTTATTTACTTAGGGAACACACCTGATGTTGTTACAGCTTAAGAGGGATTCAGACCTAGTTTACCATTCAATTCTTCACCGATTGAAAGTTTTCAAATCGAAGCAGAAAGGAAAATCACCCCTAAAAGCTAATTACCGTAGATATACGGAAGACGTGGTGCGAAAGGCTGAATCGCTGAAGAGAAGGGCAAATGACTTCCCATCATTTAAGAGCTCAAAACTGAGTAAAAAAATGAAACCATGCCCAACAGAGAAAACTCAGAGGACAACTGATCTGGAGAAATCAGAATACGTTGTAAAAGATGTTTTGAAGGAATTAAGTGAGGAATATGATCAAGAGGATGATGAACATGATGAGGAGGAGAGTGACAAGGAGACCGGTGATGAGGAGGGTGATGACAAGGAGACCGATGATAAGGACGGGGATGATGATGACAACGATGATGAGGGTGGCAGTGGAAAAGAGAGGTATCAGGAGGGTGCCATTGAAAAAGATGACGATAAAGAAAATTCAGATGAAGAGGAGGTCAGTGAAGAGGATGAATAGGAGGATATTAAGGATGATGAAGACCAGAACAAAGAGGAAATTGACGAAGATGATGAAGAGCAATCTGGTGAAGGTGATATAGTAACACTGTTACTGTAACTAATTATTTCTTATAGTAACAGTTTAACGAGACCGATGTTACGGTAACATATTTTAAACAGATATCAGAATGAAACTATTAAGAAGTTCTTTATTTTTTTTTTAAATAATGAGTAACTTTTTAATTTCTGATGCAGACGAATAGGATGATACAGATGAAGAGAATGAATTAGGCCATGGTGCGAAAACGACTAGTAAGGGGGATGAAGATGCATCTGGTGAAGGTAATAGAATAACACTGTTACAAAACTAGTGTTACTATAACCTAATTTTTAACAAAAACATCACATTAAAACAATTTTGTCTTTTTTTTCCATTAATAAAAATTTAGTAATAGTCAATTACTTGTGATGCAGATAACAAGGATGTTGATGATGATGATGCATCGGAATATGGTGATTAAAGCCCAACTAGTGAGGCAGTTGAAGAACGATCTGCTGAAGGTAATAGAGTAATATTGTTACTGTAGTTGTATTACTTGACCAAACAGAGTTATAACACATTTCTTACAGTAACATTGTTTTAACAGAAACAACAAAGTGAAACTAATATGCAATTTTCTTTTCAGAATTTGTTTAAGTAATATTCAATTAATTGTGACACAGATGACAAGGAAGAGGCTGATAATGATGAATCAGGCAAGAGTGATGACAACCCAACAAGTGAGGCAGATGATGAAGGATCTGCTGAAGGTAATAGAGTAATATTGTTTCTGTAATGGTATTACTGAAGAAACAGAGTTACAACACATTTCTTACTGTAAAATAGTTTTAAGAGAAACATCAAAGTAAAACTATTAGTAATATATATTCAATTACTTGTGACACAGATGACAATGAAAATGCTGATGATGATGCATCAGGGCAGGATGATGACAAACCAACCAGTGAGGCAGATGAAGATGGATCTGGTGAAGGTAATAGAGTAACAATGTTACTATACTATTGTTACTTCTTTAAATAACAAAGTTATACATGACCTGTATTCAATTACTTGTGACATAGATGAGGATGAAGATGCGAATGATGAAGATGCATCAGGGCAGCCTGATGATAAACCAAGATGTGAGGTAGATGAAGAACCATCTGGTGAAGATAATAGAATAACAATGTTACTGTAATTTGATCTGAGTTATACATCACCTGTGTTACTGTAACATAATTTTACCCGTTTTGGTATACATCACCTGTGTTACTCAAACAATTGGATCGTGTTAAGCTCCATAACTGAATTTGGTAAATGGATGTTTAATTTTCATTTTCACATGCAAATCAATCTAAATCCAACTCGACATCAATTACTTGATATTTGGATAAACAAACCGACTTAGCAAACTTTCACATGTTATGTTTAACTTTGTTGATTCGCATTCACGCATTTTACCCGTTTTATCAACTTTTGCACTTAAACAACCACAATAGATCAGTAGAGGCCTCTAACGCGGGCGGGATTGGGTGTTCGATTAAAGAGCTTTCCAATGCGTACCCTCACCCCTTACTCAGAACCTTTGGATAGTGGATTGCCTTATCCAGGGCGTACGAGAGTCATTCTAGCGATAAGATGCTAAAGGAGGACGAGTCCTTATTTTTAGTACCTATGTCAAGCACCGCTTTTTGCCTTGATTGACCGAGGTATAAAGTGGATTCGAATGGTTTCCGTGTAATACCCGGATATTGTGGGACCCGGAAAAGAACCTTGAGATGCAAGGCAGAACCTTAGACTAGATTAGAGATCACTCGGGAGTGAAGTTTGACTATAAAGTGGGCCGAGTATAATCTATACTGGACATAGTGGAGTTGTTATAATGTCCGCCTATAGATGGGTCGTCTTAAAACTGTCCTAACTTGAGCTCTAGACATGATATTGATGTGATTCTAATTAAAGGTGATAGCTTGTCCTTTTAAGATTCCAACAATAGGTCACACGCCCAAAATGACCAAGAAACGAGTGAGATATGACTGTTTTACGAAAACTGGTCATTGCTGAGAACTGTGTTGCACTCGACCGAGTAAAGGTCACTTGACCAAGTAGACTCGGCACTCGATCGAGTGAGTGACACACGATCGAGTGAGTGACACTCGACCGAGTGAGTGACACTCGACCGAGTGAGTGACACTCAACGGAGTGGACTCATCACTCGATCGAGTGGCTCACACGGCTGTCGCAACCCTATCAAAAATAAAACCAACTGGTCTCCATAAAATGTAGTAGAGGCACTCGGGTATCGTATCCGCAGGGATATGGGAATTCTATAAGCTAAACTAAGTTTGTCTAAGTAACCGTTTCTTGGGGATTTTGAGTTGTTTTGGTTCTACACTATGAAGATATAAGGGAGGAGAGCATAGAGGGATCAAGGACTAAAATTTAAGGAAATTGACAAATAGAGAGAAATAGCTAGGACAATCGGTTCAGCATGGTTTTCTAGGAGTCTAAACTAGGGTCATAGATCAGCATAAACTTGGTCTGCAGGGTAATGAAAAGTTCCTTTCGGTTCGCTTTTTGCCCTAAAACATTACTAACTTAGCTATCACCCTCATTAGAATGCCCTAATGTTCATTGCAAGTCTTACCCCTTCCAATCTTTCGATCTAGGTCAAGATGTACCAAATCAATTAGCTAAATGCGTCGACTCAAGCAAATAATCGCTATTAAATACAATGATTAAAAACACAAACCCAATTTGTACCAAGCCCTAATCATCTATTCATAATCTCCCTAATTACCATGCATCCCCTATGTCCTAGCATAGAAGATTAGTTACGCATAAAGAGATTTGGGAAATTAACAACAATAAAAGAGACAATTAAATTGAACATTCTAATTACTAATGGAAACAACAATTAATGTAGAAGAAGCAAGTGATGATAAATAAGAAATAAGTGCAATAGAATAAAGATCGAAATTAAAGAACGAAAATACCGAGTACAACGAGTTCCTAAGGTTCCAAGTTCTAGGTCTCAAGAGTAGAGAATAGAAAAATGAGAGATCAAAGTTTCAGATCCAAAACTAAGAGATAAAAGCCGAGGTCCCTTGTTCTACTGTCGCCGTCCTATTTATTCTAACATAGAAAATAAAATATCCTTGCATAAAAATATCCTCACGGCAGAAACTACTCGATCGAGTAGAATGAAACCACTCGATCGAGTAAAATCAAGACCAACAACTCGATCGAGGACAATAAGTACTCGATCGAGGAACCTAGAAAACGCCCTTCTCGACCGAGTACAGTAGTTACTCGATCGAGAATCTTCAGCAGAAAAAGCATTCGATCGATCAGTTTTCAGCGGCCAACTTAGTCGATCAAGCTGTGTTAGCGTGGATGAACTGAAAACACCTTCCGAAGCCACATCACGCATCTCTAAGTGACAGATTCCAAGTTCCGATTCTTCTTTCTCCAAAATGCATGCAATTGGGACAGGTTCAGGCTCGATTTTGCTCCTTTCCGGCTCATACCTGCAAATAATACAAGAGAAACCAAAGTGGACTATTCAGGGGACATTTTTAGCTAGATGCCACATAAATAACATAGAAATGCGTGTAAATATAGGGTAAAAACCTTATATAGAATACACGCATCAAACCTCCCCAAACCAAACCTTTGCTTGTCCCCAAGAAAATTATAAATGCAACTAAAGACAACTAGTAGAACAGGACCAACTTACCAGCTAGAAATTGTCCACCCAAGCCAATTTAATGTAACAACTAACAAAGTAGCAAAAGGTAAGTGCAAACGAGTTAAATCAATATTTTAAACTACTGAACCGTCGACCTTGCAAGACTCATATATATTGGACTCTCACGGGTCGCTCATCACATATTTCAAGCTTAAGGTGGGTATAATTTGGTAAGATAAAAAGAAATAAAGCCGCTCACCTAACTTTGACCTATAAGAACATGCATGCAATCTAACATGAAACCGATTTCTATTAATCGTACATATGCATTCCAACCAATCATGACCAAGACACACGCCGAGGACTTACATATAATGTGAGGTGAGGTAGTTGGGTAAGAAGGGGCAAAATAAATTTGGATAAGGGGAGGTAAAGCCAATCTAGTACAACCATAACCAAATAGTAGACTCATTCCGCTTCACTACTCAATACAAAACGTAAAACCGTGCCATTGTGGCAAAACATCACTCACACCAGCAAAAGAATCCCCATGAGAAATAATGATAAGCATGGGAGTCATAATCAGTAACATTTCACATGATTCTCTTTTTTTTTTCTTCTTCTTTTTCCTTCTTTCAATTTTCTCTTTTTTTTTCACATTTCTCTTTCATTTCATTTTTCGCCTTTTTCAATTCATACTACCAACTTCAAATCTTTCAAAGCGAGCCAAATTGACATGGATAATAGCATACCCATAGAAAAACACTAAACTAGCTTGACAAGGCAGGCTAAATTTTAGGTGTAGTTAGGGGGTCAAAAGGCAAATTTGGCTAACGTGAAGTTTATGGGTAGTAATGAAAGAAGGGTTGTAAGTTACCTCTTCACATGTGTCACCGCCGCAAACTGAATGCATATAGGTATCGAGAAAAGAGCGTCATGTTTGTGCAAATTAATGTTACATGTCTTATGGAGAGTACTACTCACATCCTAAATGAAACTGGTCATGAATGTTACCAGTTTATCAAGCTCTAAATCTTAGAATGTATATGTAGCTTTCCAATATTAGAGTCAAGTCTATTTGTTCAGTTGAGTTTAAACAAAAAACTCGTAGATTATGCAAATGACTATGCCACTAAAAATGTTAAATATGTGCAAGGCAAGGGTAAAGGACTCAAAGTAGCATATAAGTCTCAACGTTCCGACTCAACCTATATGCAAAATTTAACGTGGAATTTTTGAACTTTTTATGAGATTTTGGAATAAAACAACAGTGCATGCGAAAATAAACGTGCAAACTAAAATGCAATAAAAACAACATGCAGACACAAATATGGATGCATACCCTCCCAAACCAAACCGTACAAAGCCCTCATTATACCCAAAAATAGGGAAAGGAAATGCAAACTGAAGAGAAGAGAAGAGAAGAGTGTGAGCTCGGAAAACTTACAAGATGACACAAAATAGCGACCTCCCCAAACCAGCTAGCAACAAGGGGGTCGTAAACAGTTCCAAAGCAACATCGCAAGACACGAGTCAAAGCAGCAGTACTCGATTGAGGTAAATGGCATTCGATCGAGAGAATTAGGCTTGCGGAAGTGCTCGATCAAAGAAATGAGGCTCTCGATCGAGATGTCGGCTTTTGGTAGTACTCGATCGAGAAATGGGGGTGTTCGATCGAGTAGATTGGGCAGCAAAAGTGCTCGATCGAGAACATAAAGTACTCGATCGAGCAGTCCACGTGAGATTCCGACAATGACGCAACAAACAACCCGCGGAACTAACAAAACAACCTTAAACGTTCAGTCTATCGTTTCTAGAACTAAACACTAAAGCACAAAAAATTAACTAAAAGTGTTAACAAAAGTACAACAAATTACAAGCCGGGTTACCTCCCGGATAGCGCAGGTTTAAGAGGTCTAGCACGACCTTTTGACTTCAATTATCTTGCACATATGGAAAGTCGAAGTAGAAAACTTCGACCTTGCTAACCAAGCCATTTGCTCCATAGTAATGCTTCACATATTGGCCATTCACTTTAAATCTTTCGCCCTCGGAATTCTCTAATTCAACGGACCCAAATCTGGTGACAGTAGTCACTGTATAAGGGCCACTCCACCTGGACTTCAGCTTACCAGGTGATGCGTGTCCTAAATATGATGTTTTACACCCCATTTTACACGCATTTCAGAGCTCAATTGTGTAGTTTTATGCTACTATTTGCCCCATTTCGTCTACTTTCGTATTTTTATGTAATATTGCAGATTTATGCGGAAATGAGTAGATATTGAGCTAAATCCGTCCCCGAGTATCTTGCATAGCATTTGACGTGAAGTATTTACTCAAGGAACGAGTTTGGTGCGCATTTCGAGGCCCGAAAGACAAATCCACGAGAAGTTAGAAGCGGACTATCAGCTAACCAGTCGATCGACCGGCCTTCTTAGTCGATCGACCAACACACGATAAGCAGAGGTTACTGTACACTGCAGCTTAGTCGATCGACCGGTCACAGTGGTCGATCGACCAAACCGCTACTTCAGACGTGAATTAATAGGTCGAGAAACTTGAAGCCCATGATACATTAGGTTTTGGAATAAGAACTACGTTGTATTCTATATAACGTAGGCTAGCTTTTCAGACTAATCATCTAGCTTTTATCCAGTTTTTAATACATCTAGTTTTCCTTCAGTTCTTTATCAGTTTAAGCATATCAAATAATTAGGGTTCGTAATATTGCTTTCGTTCGTTCTTTTAATCTTTCTGTTACAATTCCTCTTCACGGTATTTTCCTCTGCTTATTTTCAGTTTCATTACTTTATCGTTCATAGTATAGAATTGTTAGTTAGTTTCCCGAAGCCATAATTACCGTTTTATGCTAGTCTTTTATTCCGTTAATTTAAGCATGAATTTTGTAGTTAATTTCGTTAATTTCATTGTTGTTATCATTCCTAGTATGAGTAACTAAATTAATTGTGCTAGGATGTAGGGGAACTGTAGGTTAGGCGGCATTAGAATTAATATGGCCTGGAATCGTATGCCGGTCGATCGACTGGGTTCCCTGGTCGATCGACTGGCCACGCTGCAATTGTTTCGTTTTAATTGTTTTAATTGATGTGTTTGACGAATCAAGTGCACGCGACCAGTTGAATACCCAGGATTTGACCGACCCAATAATGATCGAAAGATAGGGAAGGGAGATAGCCTACTTAATTAAGACGACTAGATTAATTAGATCGAAAGATAGATTAATTTAGACCTTTAGTCACTTTTCAGGACGGAAGTCAGTATTAGTGGTATTAGGGACCTGTAGGGAGATCGAAAGATGCTACCTGTGAGAGTGGACCAAAAGGACCTCTTATTTTCCCATCTCACGTGATTGCTTTAGACCTATCTAGTTTGGTACCGCCGAAACTATAGTGAACCGACCATCCTTGCACCCTTTTTATTCTTGATTTTATCCGTGTATTTAGTTTACTGTCTTTTATTTGCCTTTAGCTATAGACCAAATCAACCCAATCCCCACATACTGTTACCTTAGACTGAAATTAGACATCTAATAATTACATCTGCCTCTCTGTGGTTCGACCCTGTTACCACTAGCTTTTGTTAGTTTTAATAGGTTTTATAAATATTATTTTTGGTACTCACAACGACGGGTATCAAATTTTGGCGCCGTTGCCGGGGAGGCAATTGTTCTAATTTTTAGTTGTTTTATTTTAGTCTGTTTCTTAGTTTAAGGGACATTCGTTCCTTAAACTATTCTCATATTCTTTTTGTAGTTTCTTCTTATGCGCAGGTCACAGGGTGGTGAATTAGTACCTTTCAATCCTGAGATTGAGAAGACCTTGCGTGAGTTGAGACGATCATCTAGAGTACTGCCGACAGAGGAAGAGCTGAGTACTCTGTCTAGTTACTACGAGAACGAGCTATACGAGGAGGATCCACCTTCATCACCCATTTCCACCTCTTCGGCTGAGACAGTCACATCTCCAGAATTTCAGTCATGGTGAAGAAGCGAGTATAGCAAGTCACACCGAGCCGACAGTGCAAATCTATACAAGGGGTTGAATTACCCGGAGCCGATAGAAAATTCGAACCGAAGCTCGCTTATATCAACTTGGTTGAGAGGAACCAATTCGGGGAGCTGCAAATGAAGATGCAGCCAAGCATATGGAGATATTTATTGATTATTCTTTGCTCTATACCCCGCCGACCGGTGTGACCCAGGACCAGATAAAGGAGACTATGTTTATATTTTCACTCCGCGATGCTGCAAGGGAGTGGTACAGAGATCTGGACCGAGCTGCTAATGGGATCACCGACTGGAATTCTTTGGCCTTGGCATTCTACAAGAAGTACTTTCCTGCCTCGAAGACGAATGCTATTAGAGCTCAAATCACGAGCTTTAAACAGGGGCCTGATGAGAACTTTCATGAGGCATGGGTCCGTTTCAATAAACTGGTGCGAACTATTCCGCATCATGGGTTTAAGAAGTGGAGCCTATGCAATCAGTTTTACAATGGGCTCTATGACGATCAAAGGGCTATCCTGGATGCGACAGCTAATGGCAGATTCCAGGAGAATACGGGGGAGACTAAGGGGTGGAAGATCATTGATGACTTGGCCACCCACAAAGCCGAGTTTGGGAATTCCCGGGGAAATCAAAGGAGAGCTGCTGAATCTCCTTATGTAGCTGCATTAGAAGCTCTCACGGCCAGGTTTGACAAGTACGAATTAGGAGGAGCTTCCAAAGGAGGGATTTACCATGTAAATGCTGTTTCAGACGGTCCATTCGTCTGTAAAAGATGTGGAGCTGAGGGACATGTTTTAGACAATTGTCCTAGTCCCTTCGAGTCTTGCGCTGCCTTTCAACATTATAGGCAGAAAAATACTTACTATGAGCCAAATGTCCACCCCAACTTGAGGTGGAGTAGCCAAAATGTCTTGAATCCGACTCAACCTCCACAGCAGCAGCAGCAGCAGAACTATATGCCCCCTCATAAGCAACAACAGTTCCAAAAGCCTCCGTATGTCCCACAGCAGCAGCAACAAGCCCAAGGTTTTGATTTCAATGAGTTGAAGAATTTGTTACTGAAGGAATCCCAGGCTAGAGAGGCCGGGATGAAGATGCTAGAAAGCCAAATTGCCCAAATGGCAAGCAAGAAAACAACTCGAGCTCCGGGACATTTACCGAGTCAAACTGATCAAAAGGAAACCCTAAATGCAATCACCTTGAGGAGTGGGTCTACCCTTGATGGGCCCGCTATGGCTTAGGACGTCACTGAAAAAGATGAGGCGGAACCAAGCAAAGAGAAGGTAGCGACGAATAAAAACAAGAAAAAGACGATCAGCAGGTATGTCAGTCGATCGACTGACATACCTAGTCGATCGACTGGTCCGCGACAACCAGAAGCTACTGTTCCTGTAGAGGTCAGTCGATCGACTGAGATTGCGGCTGAAGGTGATTCTTTTCGTCCTCCAATGCCCGATAATTTGAGGGACCACTTGTTTCGGGGTACAACTGCCCCGAAAATATTGAGGACAGACCCGAATGCTGATGGGTCCATTCCGGTTCCAAAGTACGACCATTTGTCAATTAATGGTTCACATTTGAGATGGTCTGAAGAAGGGTCGAGCTACAACAAGGAGAAGGTTGTGGACTTTCAGCCTAAGTCCACCGATGCCGGCATGAGAGATTTAGAGGAGAGGGCTAAGTTGCTACTTTCAGCCCCTTATCCAAAGAGATTAGTGCCGACAAAGGAACAAGTATCATTTAATAAGTTTGAAAAGGTTATTCGTAGTTTAAATGTGCAAGTTCCTTTCCTCGAGTTGGTAAATCAAGTTCCCGCTTACATGAAATTCATGAAACAACTTTTAAATAAGAAGCGGAAACTTGATAGGGTCGAGTCTGTTAATTTAACTGAAGAATCTAGCTCTTATTTGACTCGCACTGCTCCACACAAGTTAACTGACCCGGGTAGCTTTTCAGTCCCTTGCAATATTGGTACCTTCTCAATTGAGAAGGCATTATGTGACCTAGGAGCCAGCATTAGCGTTATGCCTTTGAGTCTAGCTAGAAAATTGAAATTGACTAGGTTTGCGATTACTAGCATGACAAAGACTGAGATGGTCGATCGTTCGCGGTCCCTATAGGAGTCTTAGAAGACATTCCTGTGCAAATAGGAAAGTTTTTCTTCTCTGTTGACTTCGTTGTACTAGATATACCCGAGGATGCACATATTCCTATCATTTTGGGTAGACCATTTTCGCACTTCGCCGGTGCGATTATAGGTGTTGGCTCGGGGACATTGACCTTTAAAGTAGGGAAGCAGTCCATTAGTTTTGCCCAGACTTATAGGAAGAAAGATGCTATGTGTCCTGTGACTTGTAATGCGATTTCTACTCGTAAGTTTTATGTTGTCATTACTGACACTCCTACTCCCTTGCCTATACCTATTCCTGTTATGACACCTCCGCCCCAGATTGGGAGCAAATTGGAGGAAGATTCTTCTGTTTTGGATATTGCAGGAAATGGTTTGGGGAAAGAGGAGCCGCTCAATGCTCCAGCTGTGAAGGAGCCCATTGTTCGAGAGGCGGTCCGGGATGTCCGAGCTATGCAACCGACGAGGAGCCGGATGAGGAACCCAAGAAGAAGGAGCCAATCAAAATTTCGGAGTCAGATCTTGAGTGTGAGGAGCTAGAAGATGATGGCCATGCTTGGGAAGATGCTAGAGATGATCCATTGAGTATCCCAGTCGGAGTAGAGTGGAGTCCAGCTTCGGAGATGAGCACTGCGGAAGCTACTTCATGTAAACAAAAGCCTTGGTCGGAGATTTTCCACAGTTGCCGTTGATCTATGCGTTTCTTAGACCTTTTAAAAACTATTTTACTGCTTTTAGACTATTTATCGTTTTTCGTGTGCGCGAGACTTCGCTTTAATAAGTTTGCTTAGGATTTATTTAGACTTTAGAAGCGATTACTTTGGGTTTTGCGCAATTTCGGGGCGCGTTATTATGTGTATTTGCGCAGGTTCATAGACCATATTAGCTCAATTTATTGGGCTAATTCAAGAAAATCGAACTTACATAAAGAAGTTTCCCATCGATCGATCGCCTCCTATGGTCGATCGATCCGGGCTGCGAATTCCAGGAGCTTCGTTCTGTTCACTCTGGTCGATCGACTGGGTGATGTGGTCGATCGACCATGTTCGCTGCTGTACCTGTTTTCGATCATTCCCCTGCTATGTTTGGTCGATTTGCGGAGTTGAGGGAGTCTTTTCTCCACTTTATTCTCCAACTCACTTCTGTTTTCTTCTGTTTCTTTATTTTACACATAATTTTGCGTTTAATAAATTGTTTTATCGGAATTACGCGCGGTATTTTTCGTCCTTTCGGTATTTATTGGTAGCATCCGGGCATGATCGAAACCTCCTAGCTCACGCTGGTTTGGGGAGGTTTTTTTCGCGCTTTAAAGTCTTGTGAGTTTCCGAGTCCTTTTCATGTCTTTTTCATTAATTTTAACGCAAAATCCCATTTCCCTTTTATTTCATTACATGATTTTGCACAATGGGGACATTGTGCGATTTGGTTTGGGGAAGGGTTTTGTGTTGCACTTCATTTGCTTGCATTCACGTTTACATTTCAGTTTGCATGGTTGTTTAATTCCTTTATATACACAAAAATTCAAAAAAACTTGAAAAATTTGAAAAATAAAATTTCAAAAAATGCACGTTTATTTTAGCATATTGGTTGAGTCGGAACGGTAGTATTTCAATAATGACATTGCATTTGCATCTGTTTTTGCCTAAGCCTTGCTAATTGACATGTTATTAGTAGAATCATTTGCATAGTCTATGAGTTTTCGTTAACTTATTTGCTGGACCTTAGACTTGACTTTGATTTTTGGCAAACTACTTATATATTCTGAGATTTAGAGCTTATAACTGGTGACATCTATGACCGGTTTATCTAGGATTGTGAGTAGTACTCCTTATGAGACATGTTACATAAATGTGCATAAATATGAACTTAATCTGCTTAATACCTGTATGCATTCGGTTTGTGGTTAGTTGACACATGTGGTAGAGGTCCCCTTTTCTCATTTTACCCATAAGCCCCACACTGCCAAAAATAGCCTTTTTGTCCCATTACTACATCCTACATTTAGCCTGCCCTTGTCAAGCTAGTAGTTTATGTTTTTGGGATTGTTACTTCGTTTTTGGTAGCTATGCTCATTTTGAGATGATGTTGGGAAATTGAAAGAAGGACACAAAGAAATAAAAAGAAAAGAAAAGAAAAGAAAAGAAGAAAAATGATTCGAAAAAGAAAAAAAAAGTGTTGTATTGTAGAGGCAGTCGATCGACTGGCATAATCGGTCGATCGACTAGGACCCGAGAAGAGACAAAGAAAAATCAATTTGCATGATTCAAGTATTTATTCAAATGGCGATTTTTGCTCCCATGTTTCATTTGTACCTTATGGGGAGATGATTATTTCGGAGATTGTGAGTTTTGTGCTTGCTATAGCACCGTGTGGATTGAAGTTTGAGCAAGAAGTGGATATTGTCATATGGTTTTGTTACGGTACTAGCTTGATCACCTGTACCCCACATTCCCATAAATGTTTTGCCTTTCCGGCCCATTACCTCACATATCCCATATATACCTCGGCATGTGTCATGGTCATTTGTTCGGTTGGAATGCATATGTACAGTTGTAGAGATTGCTTTCATATTATATTGCAGGCATGTTCTTATAGGTCGTAGTTAGGTGAGTGTCACTAACAAAATGAATTCTTTCTATCTTTTACACAAATTCACATTGTGCTTATTTGAGTGATTTGAGCGACCCGTGAGAGTCCAATTTGATGAGTCTCCATAGTTGACGGTTCAGCAGTTTTTAACGACTTCATAACTCGTTTGCATGATTCACGTTACTGATTGATTGTTAATTTTGCATTAAACTGGTTTAGG
Source organism: Silene latifolia (assembly GCF_048544455.1). Classification (NCBI taxonomy): domain Eukaryota; kingdom Viridiplantae; phylum Streptophyta; class Magnoliopsida; order Caryophyllales; family Caryophyllaceae; genus Silene; species Silene latifolia. Next base: position 368,795,073 of record NC_133538.1, on the reverse strand, counting down.
CTATTCAATTGCATTTCGCTCTGAGATTGAACTCGTTCCTTTAGATCGAGTCTAGTTCTTGCTTGGGGACAAGCAAGGGTTTGGTTTGGGGAAGTTTGATGCGTGTCCTAAATATGATGTTTTACACCCCATTTTACACGCATTTTAGAGCTCAATTGTGTAGTTTTATGCTACTATTTGCCCCATTTCGTCTACTTTCGTATTTTTATGTAATATTGCAGATTTATGCGGAAATGAGTAGATATTGAGCTAAATCCGTCCCCGAGTATCTTGCATAGCATTTGACGTGAAGTATTTACTCAAGGAACGAGCTTGGTGCGCATTTCGAGGCCCGAAAGACAAATCCACGAGAAGTTAGAAGCGGACTATCAGCTAACCAGTCGATCGACTGGCCTTCTTAGTCGATCGACCAACACACGATAAGCAGAGGTTAATGTACACTGCAGCTCAGTCGATCGACCGGTCACAGTGGTTGATCGACCAAACCGCTACTTCAGACGTGAATTAATAGGTCGAGAAACTTGAAGCCCATGATACATTAGGTTTTGGAATAAGAACTACGTTGTATTCTATATAACGTAGGCTAGCTTTTCAGAATAATCATCTAGCTTTTATCCAGTTTTTAATACATCTAGTTTTCCTTCAGTTCTTTATCAGTTTTAGCATATCAAATAATTAGGGTTTGGAATATTGCTTTCGTTCGTTCTTTTAATCTTTTTGTTACAATTCCTCTTCACGGTATTTTCCTCTGCTTATTTTCAGTTTCATTACTTTATCGTTCATAGTATAGAATTGTTAGTTAGTTTCCCGAAGCCATAATTATCGTTTTATGCTAGTCTTTTATTCCGTTAATTTAAGCATGAATTCTGTAGTTAATTTCGTTACTTTCATTGTTGTTATCATTCCTAGTATGAGTAGCTAAATTAATTGTGCTAGGATGTAGGGGAACTATAGGTTAGGCGGCATTAGAATTAATATGGCCTGGAATCGTATGCCGGTCGATCGACTGGGTTCCTTGGTCAATCGACTGGCCACGCTGAGATTATTTCGTTTTAATTGTTGTGTTCACGTGACCAGTTGAATACCCAGGATTTGACCGACCCAATAAAGATCAAAAGATAGGGAAGGGAGATAGCCTACTTAATTAAGACGACTAGATTAATTAGATCGAAAGATAGATTAATTTAGACCTTTAGTCACTTTTCAAGACGGAAGTCAGTATTAGTGGTATTAGGGACCTGTAGCGAGATCGAAAGATGCTACCTGTGAGAGTGGACCAAAAGGACCTCTTATTTTCCCGTCTCACGTGATTGCTTTAGACCTATCTAGTTTGCTGCCGCCAAAACTATAGTGAACCGACCATCCTTGCACCCTTTTTATTCTTGATTTTATCCATTTATTTAGTTTACTGTCTTTTATTTGCCTTTAGCTATAGACCAAATCAACCCTATCCCCACATACTGTTACCTTAGACTGAAATTAGACATCTAATAATTACATCTGCCTCTCTGTAGTTCGACCCTGTTACCACTAGCTTTTGTTAGTTTTAATAGGTTTCATAAATATTATTTTTGGTACTCACAACGACGGGTATCAACTAGCTTCGTGAAGCAATAGCTTACACCCATTTGGACACATAATCCACAACTACCAGAATATACCAGTTACCTTTAGTAGACGGGAATGGTCCTTGGAAATCAATACCCCAGACATCAAAAACCTCAACCTCTAGAATGTCGTTTTGAGGCATCTCATGTCTCTTAGAGATATTTCCCGAACGCTGGCAAGCATCACAAGCTGAAACAAACACTTTAGCATCCGCAACCAAAGTAGGCCATAAAAAACCAGATTAAAGTACCTTAGCCACGGTTCGCGACAGACCATGGTGACCACCATAAGGAGAAGAATGACATCCTTCTAGGACTGCTCTGGTCTCCCATTGCAAAATACACCGTCTGTAAAGACCGTCTGCACACTCCTTAAATAAATAAGGATCATCCCAAAAATATCGTTTTGCGTCATGAAGAAATCGCTTCCTCTGCTGATAAGACAGGTCGGGTGGCAGCTCGCCACTGACAACGTAGTTAGCCAAATCTGCATACCGTGGATCATGGTTAGTGTTAGTAAAAACTGCAAATAAAGAGTCATTAGGAAAAGAATCATCAATAGGCAAAGGATCCTCTCCCTCCTGCTGCGGTAATCGCGACAGGTGATCAGCTACTACATTCTCTACGCCCGTCTTGTCTTTGATTTGAAGATCAAATTCCTGGAGAAGGAGTATCCATCTCAACAGTCATGGCTTAGCTTCCTTCTTAGCAAGAAGGTGTCTCAGCGCTGCATGGTCCGTAAAAACAGTAACTTCCGAACTTATCAAGTAAGAGCGGAATTTCTCCAGCTCATAAACCACAGCTAACAGCTCTTACTCAGTAGTGGTATATTTCACTTGAGCCTCATCTAGAGTTCGGTTCGCATAGTAAATCGCGCACAAAGCTTTGTCTTTCCGCTGACCTAACACCGCTCCTAGTGCATAATCACTAGCATCACACATAATCTCAAATGGCAGCTCCTAGGCAGGAGGCTGGATAATCGCTGTTGAAATCAAGGCCTGTTTCAACCTGTTAAAAGCAGAAAGACACTCATCAGTAAAAACAAAGGGGGCATCCTTAAGTAACAATTATGTAGGTGGTTTAGCAATTTTAGAAAAGTCGTTGATGAACCGGCAATAAAAGCCAGCATTGACAAGTGGAGGTAATTGCTGAATCACTTGCACCTTTGCCATATCCACCTCGATGCCCCTATCAGAAACTAAGTGCCCTAAGACAACTCCCTTGTTGACCATAAAATGACACTTCTCCCAGTTAAGCACAAGGTTAACCTTAATGCAGCGCTGCAACACTTTATCAAGGTTAGAGAAACAGTTATCAAAATCACTCCCATAGACGCTGAAATCGTCCATAAAGACCTCCATAATAGACTCTATATACTCAGAAAATATCCACATCATGCACCTTTGAAAGGTGGCAGGGGCATTACACAAACCAAAAGGCATTCTGCGTTAAGGAAAAACACCTTGAGGACATGTAAAAGTAGTCTTTTCCTGATCATTTGGATGAATAGGGATCTGAAAGAACCCTGAGTACCCATCTAAATAACAGAAAAACTTATGAGAGGCTAACCTTTCCACCATCTAATCGATAAAAGGAAGGGGGAAGTTATCCTTCTTTGTGGCGGCATTCAGCTATCTATATTCTATGCACATCAGCCAACCAGTCACAACTCTAGTAGGTATCAATTCACTTTTGTCATTCTTAACCACAGTAGTTCCTCCTTTCTTAGGAACCACCTGAATTGGACTCACCCATTTAGAATGACCAATAGAGTAGATAATACCTGCATCGAGTAACTTCATTACCGCAGCCATCACAACATCCTGCATCTTCTGATTCAGCCTGCGCTAACCTTGCCTGCAAGGTTTGTAATCTTCTTCTAGCTCGATCCTGTGCATACAAATATCAGGACTGATGCCCTGAATATCATCCAACGAATAACCCATCGCTTTCCTGTTTTTCTTAAGAACAACTAGAAAAGCGGTCAGCTGCTTATCATCCAATTTGGCATTAACAATGACTGGATACTGCTCAGTTTCATCTAAAAATGCATATTTAAGATGAGAAAAAAGAGGCTTACGCTCAGGTACCTTTACCTCCATAGCGTAAATAGTGTTTACCAATTATTCTACCCTCACTCCTTCAGCGTCGGTGAGTTCACGCTCATCTATTGTAGCTTCAAGCAGATCCAACACAACGTCATTATTTTCCGGGTTATCTGCACACTCATCTAACAACATCAAAGCTTGCAGTGGATCCTTTATCAAGGAATCTGACCAGAACTCATTAACAGACTCATCAACGATATCAACTGAATAGCAAGTATCCTTTATCATTGGTCTAGCAAGAGTACCAGGCAAACTGAAAGTGATAGCGTTATCCCTCTCCGCATGAGTCAAACGGCCTTGTTTGTCATCTATAATAGCCCCAGCCGTACACAAGAATGGTATTCCCAATATAATTGGGGTCCGGGTATCCTCAGCTATGTCTAAGACAATGAAATCTACTGGAATAAAGAACTTGCCTACTTTGACAGGCACGTCTTCTAGGATACTTAGGGGTCGCCTAACCGATCTATCAGCCATCTAAAGGGTGATATTAGTCATTTTAAGGTGACCCATATTAAGCTTCTTGCAAACAGAGTAAGGCATGAAACTGGCTCCAAAGTCACAAAGAGCCTTTTCTATCACTTCATTTCCTATCACACAGGTAATAGAGAAACTACCCGAGTCTTTCATTTTAGGTGGAGCTTTATTAAGAATTAAGTACCTGATTCTTCCATAAAGGCAATAGTCTCAAACTCACTATGCTCTCTCTTACGCGTCAAAATATCTTTCATAAATTTTGCGTAAGAAGGTACGTGGGTAATTAGCTCAAAAAAAGGAATGGTCACCTGAAGATTCTTGACCACATCCACAAACTTACCGTACTGTCGCTCGACCTTAGCATCTTTAAGTCGTCCTTGATAAGGGATTATGGTGATGCTGAGTGGGTCTACGACTTTCTCTTTTCCTTTGTTTAAACTTGGCATCTCCACAGCAGGGAAAGATGACCCATCGGCATTTTTAGATTTTGAAATGGTGTTGTCGCCTTTGCATGTGCTCGATCGAGTAACATTATCCCTCGATCGAGACCGTTTCTCATGGGAACAGCTCGATCGAGGAACACAAACCTCTCGATCGAGATCATCAATTTCGGCATTCCTCGATCGAGAACCTAGATCACTCGATCAAGGACTTTCAGAGGAAAAACCACTCGATCGAGGACCAGGTTCACTCGATAAAGGACTTGGACGATGTTTAGGAGAGACGTCGTCAAATTGTTCTTCCAAAACAGTTTCCGGAATTTAACAAGTATATCAGCATTTTCCGGCATTATCGGTCTGTCATAAGTAAGACTACTACGGAGATTAGTTGCATTAATCGGGTCGCAAGGAGGTGATCGATTCGCGTGACTCATTTGCTCGGAATCAAGTTGGGCGAATTGGTCTTTCAACTTCTCTATGAAGTTCTCAGCTTTTTCCGAATTTTTATCGAGTTGAAGTGCTAAAGATGCCACCAAGGATTTCAACTCCGCAATCTCTGTATTTGTAGAAGAAGAATTACCTTGCTGCGGCATCGAATTAATAGGACTAGAGATACTTGGCATGGCTAGATCTTCATAAAGTTTAGAGAACGGAACTCTTTACTTATATTGTTGGTAAGCATGGACTCGCTCTACTTTTGCCATACAAGTAATAGGATCATGTCCTTCCATACCACATCTACCACAAAACACCTGTTGCTCAATTATGGCATGGACCTGCTCATGATCACCCGAAATTTGGAGAATCTCCGAATTGTCACACCTTTCATTAGGAATTTCCACCTCAGCTACAAGAGATTCACCATCTCTTTCATTCACTCGCCTACCTCCTCTGGGATTCCCATACTCAGCTACATGAATGGCCATGTCTTAAATAAGATGACATCCCTTATTATCTTCAACATTTTTCTGAAATCTCCCTTTAGCTGCATTATCTAATATGGCTCTTTGATCAGCATACAACCCATTGTAAAATTGGGTGCATAAGAACCATCGTTGGAAACCATGATGAGGTACAGAGCTAACTAGCTTCTTGAACCTAGTCCAAGCTTCACTCAAATTTTCAGTGGCCAATTGTGTGAAAGTAGTGATTTGGCCTCTTAGTGCATTGGTGCACTGTGGTGGGAAGTACCTTCAGTAAAAGGCTAAAGCTAGGGAATTCCAGTCAGTAACACCAGCAACTTCCCTATCCAAATCTCTCAACCACTCCTGGGCGTCATCAGTTAAAGAAAAAGGAAAAAGAACTCCCTTGACCTTATCCTGTATTACCCCAGCAGCTAAAGGAATGGTGGAGCAATACTTAGTAAACAACTCCATATGCTTACATGGATCCTCGCCAGCTACCCCCTTGAAGAGATTCCGCTCAACCAACTGAATGTAGGATGGATGAATTCCAAAGGTACCCGCATCTGTAGTAGGAATTAAGAACCCCTTTGGTAAGGTATCTACAGTAGGTTCCGAGTGACTAGCGATATTAGGCATTTCAGCAGACGGAGTTGTAAGAACAGTAGACATAACAGTGCCCTCTTCTAGGACGGATTACCTGCAATACAATTATAACACTAGGAAAAATATGAGAATAGTCTCAAGGAATAAATTCCTTGAGACTAGAGACAAAATTAAAATAAAGCAATAAAATAACGCCACCTCCCCGGCAACGGAGCCAAAATTTGACACGGCTGTCACAACCTTTTCAAAAATAAAACCAACTGGTCTCTATAAAATGTAGTAGAGGCAGTCGGGTATCGTACCCACAGGGAGATAGGAATTCTATAAGCGAAACTAAGTCTGTCTAAGTAACTGTTTCTTGGGGGTTTTGAGTTTTTTTGGTTCTACACTACGAAGATATAAGGGAGGAGAGCAGAGAGGGAATAAGGACTAAACTTTAAGGAAATTGACAAATAGAGAGAAGTAGCTAGGACAGTCTGTTCACCAAGGTTTTCTAGGAGTCCTAACTAGGGTCATAGGTCAGCATAAACTCGGTCCGCAGGGTAATAAAATGGTCCTTTCGGTCCGCTATTCGCCCTAAAACATTACTAACTTAGCTTTCACCCTCATTAGAATGCCCTAATGTTCATTGCAAGTCTTACCCCTTCCAATCTTTCGATCTAGGTCAAGATGTACCAAATCAATTAGCAAAATCCATCGACTCAAGCAACTAATCGCTATTAAATGCAATGATTAACAACACAGACCCAATTTCTACCAAGCCCTAATCATCTATTCATAATCTCCCTAATTACCAAGGTGATGTGTGTATTTTATATAAGTATTTTGTACTTCATTTGCTCACATTTCTATGCATTTTGTGTAGTGTTTAGCTACAAATGTCCCCCGAATTGTCTACTTTGGTTTCTCTTGTATTATTTATAGGTATGAACTGGAAAGGACCATAATCAAGCCTAAAACACGTCCCTATGCATGCATTTAGGATATGATTTAAGTCGGAGCTTGGAAACTACTAATTGTGATGTGCAAAGAAGTAAGATAGCTAGGCGAGCAAAGGAAGAACTTTAAATTACTAGTGGCCAATTTGAAGAGCCATATCTCTAGTTATACAACGGATTTTTAGGTAAATTTAACTGGATATGAAAGCTTGTCCTATTAGCTTTCCAACGCCACCGGAAACGCCCTGTTTCCACAAGCAACAAAGAAATGGCAGCCGTTTGAAGTTCAGTGCGCGAAGCAGGAATTGTGCGCTGGAAAGTACTCGATCGAGTACAATTGTGTTCGATCGACCTCTTTTTCTACTCGATCGAGTAGTGCCTATTTATTAAGTGTTCGATCGAGTACCTAAAGTACTCGATCGAGAGGTTTTAGCTTGGATTTGCTCGAACGAGTGATATAAAAGTCCTCGATCGAGTATTTAGCTATTATACTCGTGATTTTTAATCCGTGTTTAGGTTATCATTTGTTTATTTTCACTTCCCTATATAAGGAAGTCGTCATTAGGTTAATAATCATCACTTATCACTTATCACATCTCATATACTCTTAATCACTGTTTTTACTCTTAATCACTGCTGCTACCTTGTTCTTTTGCCGGATTCTAAACTTCTGTAACCTTTCTTCTCTTTTTTTATATTAATTCTCTTTTGCTTATTCCTTCATTATGTTTGTTCTTGCTTCTTCCTTTTCTTTTGCTTTATTCATTATTATGTTTAGCTAATTCTTATGCTAGGATTTAGGGGATTCAATGAATTGATGTTAGTTGCTAATTAGGTTTGCAGATCTATTGCTTAAATCATGCCTTTGTTGTTAATCACTGCATATAATTGTTCTTATCTACTTGAGTCGACACAACTAGATAATTAATCTTGGTAAGCCTTGACCTAGACCGGAAGGTTGGAAGGGGTGAGACTAGCAGTGAACATTAGGATGCTTTAGTGAGGGCGGAAGCTAAGCTAATAGTATTTTAGGGCGAACTGAGACCGGAAGGAGATATTCGTTGCCCCTTAGACCGATACAAGTGACCGATTTGTGACCTTAGCTACAGTTATCTGACATTCATTGATGACCCGACAATCCTAGTTCTCTCTCTTTATTGTTAATCCCTTTATTTTTATCGCTCAATTTCTCTTGTCTCCTCTCTTAGTTTAGAAATCGTACTCAAACGCTCGTTACTCTTAGACTAACTTAAAACAGATAAATCTCATTTTTGCCTCCGGTGGAGATCGACTTGACTTCCCTAGCTATATTAGTTAGAGCTAGTTGGTTATTTTTGATAGGTATACGACTGCCTTGTCAAATTTAGCGCCGTTGCCGGGGAGGCACCGTAGTTTTATCTGTTTTTATTTAGTTTATTTCTTGTCTTAAGGAACCTCGGTTCCTTGAGACCATTCTCATGTCTTTCGTTCTTGACTTGCCGCAGAAAGAGAACGAAAGTTTTGGTTCTTATATAGACAGGTGGGAGGAGTGGCTCGAACCAAGACGAGGAATGCTTTCGGGACTCCAAATATGCCAGTCTATCATCTGGGGAATTAATGCCCCTACGCGAGCATACCTCGAGGCTAATGGTAAGTGGGATTTCGAAGGAATCCCCGTAAAAGAGGTATTAGAATTTTTTGAATGGTTCGCTACTGAAACTCTTAAACCCAATTTCTCTCTTCATGTTGACTCAGATGAGGGGGTGGGTGAGACCTTAGAAACTGTTTTAGGAAATACTGACGGAAAAATAGAGGAGACCATTAGCGTGGCTGATAATCCCTTTTATAAGGATAATTTAGAACCCCTCTATGATTCTTGCACAGATAGTGAGGACGACTGGGAAGGTCTCTTTGAGAACTTCTCTACTGACGAGTCTGGCTCTAAGGAGAGCGAGGAGAAAATTTTTGACAGTCTTGAGGTTAAATGGGATAGTTATGATGATATTATGGATGAACCTATTGTTGAGGACCCAATTGACCCAAATAACTTTACTGTCCCTTGCATTTGGGATGAATACCCACCTTCTCCTTTAGAAGACCAGATTCCTCCACCTCACAATATAAACCCGTCAGTGCATCTGGATTATACTCCCGTTATTTTTGAGTCAAATCCTCATGAGCTCTCTTATTTTCCACTCGCGGTTAATTTAAGCTTCTATATTCGGCCCTTAGCTGGAGGGAGGAATAACTTTATGGATGTTTTTAGGAGCTGTCATAGGAAATTTGTTAGACTTAAATGCTATTTCATTTTAATTTCCTATGCTATTGTTATTTTATGGTGCTACTTACATTTTTGTGTAGCACATGTGCAGTTATTTGATCGATTGCTGCGTGCTTTGAGCTGTTTTGACTGGGCTCAATCGGAGTAGCTGACTGAAAGAAAAGAAGGTTGAGGTGGGACCTGTCTGAAACTAGCGCTGTCCGGGAGGCAACCCGGAGTTTAAATTTTTAGTTGAAATGCTTTTAAGTTTCTGTTGCGTGTGTAATAATTGGTTTTTTAAACCATAGATTGGAACATTTAGCTTGTTTTGTTAGTTTCGCGGGCTGTTTATTGCGTCTTTGCAGGAATCTAACGTGGATGGCTCGATCGAGTGTTTTTTTATACTCGATCGTACCCTTTTGCTGCTGATTTCATTTGATCGAACATACCTTCTCCTCGATCGAGTGCCTGCAAAAGAAGGTTTTTCGATCGAGAGCCCTATTTCCTCGACTGAACTGCTTAGACGTCCAGTTCACTCGATCGATCATTGTGCCCTTTTGATCGAGTACTTCCGTTTTGATTCGCTTCCTGTGACGCCACTGTGAAGCTGTTTATGACCTCCCATGTTGCTGGCTGGTTTGGGGAGGTCCCTTCTTCGCGTATTCTTATGAGTTTTCCGCATCTCCACTCTCTTCTTTTTAGTTTGAATTTCCTTTCCTTATTTTTGGGTACTATGAGGGCATTGTACGATTTGGTTTGGGGAGGTTATGCATCCATATCTGTGTCTGCATTTATGTTTTTATTGCATTTCTGTTATCACGTTTAATTTTTGTATGCATTGTTGTTCATTTTCATAAAATTCAAAAATCTCATAAAAAACAAAAAATTCGAAAAAAAAAATTTCATGTTTATTTTAGAATATAGGTTGAGTCGGAACAGTAGATTTCGATGATGAAATTGCACTGCAATTGTCTTTTTGCGTAAACCTTGCATTAAACTAATTATCTTTTTAGCTTTGTCATTTTGTATATCTACGAGTTAATGTTAAAATTAAGCTGAACGAATAGATTTGACCTTAAAATTTTGGCAAGCTACTTATAATTTCTAAGATTTAGAGCCGTATAAACTGGTGACATTCATGACCAGTTTACATAGGAATTGAGAGTAGTACTCCTTACATAACATGTTTATCATTTTTGCACATTTATGAAATTCGATTTCTTATCAATTGCATACATTCGGGTTTGTGGTCAGTGTCACATGCAGGGAGGTGTTTACAATTTCCCTTTCTTTCATTTTCACCCATTTAGCTCAACTTTAGCCAAATACAGCCTTTTTGACCCATTTGCTACACCCAAAATTTAGCCTGCCAGTCAAGCTAGTTTAGTGTGACTATTGTGGTATATTATTCATCGTTGTGAGTTTGGCTCATTTTCATTGTGCGGAGTTGATAAAAAAAGAAAGAATGAGGAAAAGAAGAGACGTGAAAAAGAACAAAAAAAAATTGAAAAAAAAAAAAAAGAAAACGTGAACAGGGGAAAGAAAAGAAAAAAAAATGAAAAAATGAAAAAAAGATATTGAGTTAGTTTGAGAAATAGAAGATCGTATGCGCTTATTTCTATCTTGTGGCGGTCTTAATCCTCTGTTTTATTCATATCTTTTTGTATTGGGTACTGAGATGAGTGCCAATGAAGGGCACTTGAGCTTTGTTTTCTAGACAGTTGAGATTCTGATGGTTTTATATGGTCATGTTTAGGTTCTAGCTTGACGCTTTACCTCTACATTTCCATAATTTATTTTGCCTATTCTCGCCTGTAGCCTCACTTTCCTATATCTTTTGTAAGCCCTCGGTTGTGACAGACATTGTTGGTTGGAATGTATGTATGGTACTAGAACTGTCTATCATTTTTGTTGCAAGCATGTTATGTAGGTCGCAGTTAAGGTGAGTGACTGTTTTTCTCTTCTTCTCTTACACATAACTTTTACCCTTTGCTTCATGAGAGAAGAGTGACCCGTGAGAGTCCGACTTTGATGGTTTTGCAAGGTCGATAGTTCTGCTTTATTATAAACATCCGACAACTCGTTTGCATTTGACATTTTTGCTATAAGTGTTAGTTTGTTGCATTAAATTGGTTTAAGTGGACAATTTGTAGCTAGCTCTGAGTTTTCTTTTCTGTTCCATTAGTTTTGTATATAGTTTGCTTGGGGACAAGCAAAGGTTTGGTTTGGGGAGATTTGATGCGTTTATTTTATATAAGTATTTTGTACTTCATTTGCAGGCATTTCTATGCATTTTGTGTAGTGTTTAGCTACAAATGTCCCCCGAATTGTTTACTTTGGTTTCTCTTGTATTATTTATAGGTATGAACCGGAAAGGACCATAATCAAGCCTAAAACACATCCCTATGCATGCATTTAGGAGATGAGTTGTGTCGGAGCTTGGAAAATACTAATTGTGATGCGCAAAGAAGTAAGATAGCTTGGCGAGCAAAGGAAGAACTTCAAATTACTAGTGCCCAATTTGAAGAGACATATGTCGAGTTCTACAACTTATTTTCAGGTGATTCCAATTGGAGATGAAATCTTGTCCTCTTACTTTCCAACGCCACTGGAAACGCCCTGTTTTCGCAAGTAACGAAGAAATGGTAGCAGTTTGAAGTTCAGTGCGCGAAGCAAGAATTGTGCGCTGGAAAGTACTCGTTCGAGTACAATTGTGTTCGATCAACCCCTTTTTCTACTCGATCGAGTAGTGCCTATTTAATAAGTGTTCGATCGAGTACCTAAAGTACTCGATCGAGAGGTTTTAGCTTGGATTTGCTCAATCGAGTGATATAAAAGTCCTCGATCGAGTATTTAGCTATTATACTCGTGATTTTTAATCCGTGTTTAGGTTATCTTTTGTTTATTTTCACTTCCCAATATAAGGAAGTCGTCATTACGTTAATAATCATCACTTATCACATCTCATATACTCTTAATCACTATTTTTACTCTTAATCACTGCTGCCACCTTGTTCTTTTGCCGGATTGTAAACTTCTTTAACCTTTCTTCTCTTTTTTTATATTAATTCTCTTTTGCTTATTCCTTCATTATGTTTGTTCTTGATTCTTCCTTTTCTTTTGCTTTATTCATTATTATGTTTAGCTAATTCTTCTGCTAGGATTTAGGGGATTCAATGAATTGATGTTAGTTGCTAATTAGGTTTGCAGATCTGTTGCTTAAATCATGTCTTTGTTGTTAATCACTGCATATAATTGTTCTTATCTACTTGAGTCGACACAACTAGATAATTAATCTTGGTAAGCCTTGACCTAGACCGGAAGGTTGGAAGGGGTGAGACCAGCAGTGAACATTAGGATGCTTTAGTGAGGGCGGAAGCTAAGCTAATAATATTTTAGGGCGAATTGAGACCAGAAGGAGATATTCGTTGCCCCTTAGACCGATACAAGCGACCGATTTGTGACCTTAGCTGCAGTTATCTGACATTCATTGATGACCCGACAATCCTAGTTCTCTCTCTTTATTGTTAATCCCTTTATTTTTATCGCTCAATTTCTCTTGTCTCCTCTCTTAGTTTAGAAATCATACTCATACCCCCGTTACTCTTAGACTAACTTAAAACAGATAAATCTCATTTTTGCCTCCCTGTGGAGATCGACCCGACTTCCCTAGCTATATTAGTTAGAGCCAGTTGGTTATTTTTGATAGGTATACGACTGCCCTGGCACATGGCTCCCCTATGTCCTAGCATAGAACATTAGTTTCGCATAAAGAGATTTGGGAAATTAACAACAATAAAAGAGGCAATTAAATTTAACATTCTAATTACTAACGGAAAAAACAATTAATGTAGAAGAAGGAAGAGATGATAAATAAGAAATAAGTGCAATAGAATAAAGATCGGAATTAAAGAACGAAAATACCGAGTACAACAAGTTCCTAAGGTGCCAAGTTCTAGGTCTCAAGAGTAGAGAATAGAAAAATGAGAGATCAAAGTTTCATATCCAAAACTAAGAGATAAAAGACGAGGTCCCTTGTTCTACTGATGTCGTCTTATTTATTCTAAGATAGAAAATAAAATATCCTTGCATAAAAATATCCTCACGGCAGAAACTACTCGATCGAGTAGAATGAAACCACTCGATCGAGTAAAATCAAGACCAAACAACTCGATCGAGGACAATAAGTTCCCGATCAAGGAACCTAGAAAACGCCCTTCTCGACCGAGTACAGTAGTTACTTGATCGAGAATCTTCAGCAAAAAAGCATTCGATCGACCAGTTTTCAGCGACCAACTTAGTCGATCAAATTGTGTTAGCGTGGATGAACTCAAAACACCTTCCAAAGCCACTTCGCGCATCTCTAAGTGACAGATTCCAATCTCCGATTCTTCTTTCTCCATAATGCATGCAATTGGGACAGGTTCAGGCTCGATTTTGCTCCTTTCCGGCTCATACCTTCAAATAATACAAGACAAACCAAAGTGGATTATCGGGGGACATTTGTAGCTATATGCCACATAAATAACATCTAAATGCGTGTAAATATAGGGTAAAAACCTTATATAGAATACACGCATCAGTGGCGCTGAATCAGAACACGGGATAAGGAAATATTATCCCCTTATCCTCATTCATTCTATCTTCTTCTTTCTCACTCCAAATCCTCTCCCTTCTCTCTAAAACCCCCATAAACCTCTTCCTCCATGGATCCAAGCTTCTTTAAGGAATCTCTCACCTTGTTCTTCACCACCCACACTTGTAAGTCGATTTCCACTCATCTTTGTTTTAGTCTTAACCCTAAGCTTTAGGGGTTTTCACTTGGGTTAATTAGTTAGTAATTAGCATATATAATATGGGTAATTATTGGGTAATAATAAGGGGTTTGTTTTATATATTAATATAGGATATATTGGTGATGATATTACATGATTTTTATAGGATTATGACGGTCTTTCGAGGCGGAATCTTATGGGATTCAAGTAGCTTATGAAGAATGTTAAAAGGTAGGTTTATCCTACTCAGTTTCGATATTTTGTGTGCATATTTGTGTGTCTTGCATCATTGTTTTTATGTATGAGTCGATTGGGATAACATGTTGGTATTTGAGGAAGTTTTATCCATGATATGTTGGGATTGAGTTCATGATGAGTCATGTAATTGGTGTTGCGTTGCATTTTCCATGTATGGTCATTGTTGTGTTGTGTTGGAGATCATTGGTGGTGTTACTTGGTTATTGAGGAGACGTAAGACGGTTGGGAGACCGTCTTACTCTTGAGTCGCCTCTTGGAGCTTCCCACTCCAAGAGGGATGTGCACATTAATGGCTTGAGTTACAGAGGGACTCGTGTGGTTGAGACACGACGTCTGACAAGGGATCCGGTTGGCTTCCGGACCCGATACATCTGGGCGTGTCCCGGTACGTATTTGTGGTTGTTGGTATGTCTGGGCGTGTCCCGGTACCTGTAACACCCCCATTTATCTAAGAGCCTTTAGCAAGACATTTCTATATAAATAGGACTGTTACCATCTCGGTTGTTCGAGGTAAATGATACAAATTAAACAACTCAAATTACTTTAATAAACTTTAAATCAAAACAATGTTTTTATTACATTAGTCCAACTGAATAATGAATAATTAAAAACTTGCACCGGAATTAAATAAATAGGTCTAATAAATAAAGTGAGATTGTCTAATTAAATAATCTAGACGCCTAAGCCACGGTCCAATCCTCACGCACCCATGCTCCCAGGTCATCAGTCTCAAGTACCTGTCAAATCTGCTCCTCAGTTATGGTTCATCACAGGTGTTCACGAATACACTGTCAACCACGGGGTTGAGTAGGATAAAATACTTGATAATAAATAATCAATAATAATTTCACAACCATCAAAATGCTACATTCCAATTTCAACTGTTCACGTTATCCACCAGACACTAAGCTTGGGGCCTTCCAATCATTTACTCATGTGATCCACCAGAGACTAAGCTTGGGGCAGTCTAATAACCATTCATATTATCCACCAGAGATTATGCCTGGGGCCGTCCAATTCTCATAAACTCATTCTCTTAAATAAACATGGGAACATGTATAAACCACACAACTAATTAATAATACAACTCAATCACCGATCAACCATATCTTCATATTATAACCATATGATAAGTAACACAAATTAGACAATCAGTTGAGTATATTACCCTACCTGGCAAGCAATATCCAATAACACAATCCGAGCTAATCAACTAGTAGCACTCTTCAATAAAACCGCCACCTAACAATTATAATTTAATTATTAATTATTCAATTTATTATTATAACTTAATCAATTATAATTTAATTATAATAATCATGTTCTCGTGTAAATTATTACGTAAAACCCGTCTTAAATATTGGTTAAAACGCACGATTTGAAGAACTTATTATAAAAAAATGGGGATTTTTAGAGAGAGGTGTCTACCTTCTCTCTAGGGTTCTGGGTTTGCTTGCAAATGGCGAGGAAATCAGTATAAAAAAAATCCCTCAATAAATCTAAAAACAAATCTCATGCTCGAATTCGCTTGTCTTTTACGACTATCTGTGAACAATTTCTCGATAATACTGCTATTATGAATAATGCTACTGCCTCAACTTCAAATTTTGGTGTTTCGCAATCAGCTCAGGCGAAGGGGACCAAGTCTGTGAATGAAATGGTTGGAATACCAGAATGAGATCTTGAGGCCATGGTTGAGGAAGATCCATCTGAAATTAAGGTTGAAGATGCTAGTGAAGTCGAGAGTGAGGAAGCCTCTAAGGAAGGCTGGACTGAAGTACGACATGGTAAGTCGTCTCCAAAGACTTCTTCTCCCTCTCCCTCTACTCTTCAATTTACGGAGGATGATGTAAACCTGAAATTGATTACTGGAGTACTACAATCATCTGTTATGTTTTAGGGGGAATCCTAGTTGGGATTCTATTTCTGAACATGTTAAATGACTTTAGGGCAAATAAAAATATGACAAATTTTCCTTCCTTCCCAATGGCGTTTTCCTTGTTCGGTTCCCACTATGGAGTGCAAAGACCTGGTTCTGAAAAAAGGCTACCCTATGTTGGAGAACAAGCCTATTGTGATTTTACCATGGACGGAGTCTGCCTCCCTTCACAAAACTACTGTTCCTTCTATACCAACATAGATTCGATTATGTGGTTTGGGTCTTAAGTTTTGGGGGGAAAAGTATTTGGAAAAACTTGAGGGATTAATGGGGAAGTTTGTTAAGGCGGATGCTGCAACTCTAGACAAGACTAGGCTTGGATATGCCAGGTTAATGGTTGAGGTCAAAGTTGGGCAGGATTTTCCTGACAAACTCTATTTCAATGATCAGAAGGGGCAACAAAACTGTGTATTAGTAGAATATAAGTGGAAACCCCTTCTCTTTTCTTTATGTAAAGGGATTGAACATCAACACAATGTGTGTAAAAAGAACACAGTTTCTAAAGTTCCTATAGTCACTAAAACCACTCAGGTCTGGAGGCCTATATCTAAGCCCTATGGTCATGCTGTGTCTAAGGTCCCTGTTCCTAGTTCAGTCCCTGCAACTGGGGAGACTTTTGCAGGTATTAGAATTGACACTGCTGTTAACTCTGAGGCTACACCTACAGTTGTGGAGATAGTTCAGAGTGGGAGACTGTCTGTCCCTGATGTTTCCAATCACAACTGAGGTAGTAACCACTATTGGGAGAGAAAGGGATTCCACCAATTTAAGTATCAATGAATATGGATAAAATAGGCTGTTGGAATATCCGAGGTATGAATGATGTGAATAAACAAATTGATATTAATTGGTTTTTGCATCAAAATAATGTAGGTCTTTATGGATTAGTTGAAACTAAAGTTAAGTCTTCTAATTTTCATTCTGTTTTGAATAATATTGGTCAAAGATGGTCTGATATCAAGAATAATGTGCATCATCCAGGGGGTAGGATCTGGATTATTTAGCCTCTTCGATAGCTCTGATCAACAAATGACAGTTGAGGTTACTGATTTAAATTCTGGTTTGACTTTTTGGTTCACTGTGGTGTATGGATCAAATGCTGATAGTGATAGGCTTCAATTGTGGGCTCAACTTCGTAATCTTAAAGATTCATGCACTGGAGCTTAGTGTGTATGTGGGGATTTTAACAATCTTTTACACTTTAATGAAACACTAGGTAGTACTGTCCTTTGGAGTGAATTGCAAGAGTTTAGAAATTGTGTGGAATGCTGCGAGCTCACTAATATAAAGTCCCAGGGGTCCTTCTACACCTGGAATAACAAACAAGGTCCTAGTACTAGAGTGTTTTCCAGGATTGACCATTTTCTTATTAATCATGCATGGTTGGATGCCTACCCATTAGCTATGTTTATTTTTTGAAAGAGGGATTATTTGATCATTCCCCTTGTATCTATTATAGAAGCCCTGATTGCTTGGTTAGAAAATCTCATTTTAGATACTTCAATATGTGGGGGCAAGCTCCTGAATTCCTCAATATTGTTAAATAAACTTGGCATATGCAAGTTAGTAGAGTCAAAATGTTTCAGGTGGTGTGTAAGCTGAAGAATTTGAAGAAACCTTTAAAACAGTTAAATAAGCAGAAATTTTCTGACATTGAGAAAGCAGCTGATTTGGCTAAGTTGCTTCTTGATGAAATCCAAACCAAACTTCACTTGAATCCTCATGATCCAATGCTTAGGGGAGCTGAACAGATTGCAGCCTATAAGTATTATACCTTACATAAGGCACAACTGAGTTTTTTGAGACAGAAAGCAAAAACTGATTGGCTCAAGGAGGGTGATGAGAATACTGCATTTTTCCACAGAAATATAAGAGCCAGGTAAATTCATAATAAGGTTCTTTCTATTCAGGATATTCATGGGACTCTGCAAACTGATCTTGCACACATTCACTACAACAAATCATCACTTGCGCCACGAATTATGCCACGGGAACTCATAATTCGTGGCTAAATTTTGCTTAGCCACGGGAAAAACTTATTCATTATTTTGGAAAAAACATTATGCCACGGGATAAATTTTCCCGTGGCAAAAAGTCACTTCCGCCACGAATTAGGCTACACCCGTGGCAAATAATCATTTTAGCCACGTCCTATGTCACACCCGTGGCGAAATTTTATTTAGTCACGAATTGTTCCGTGACAAATTTTTTTTAGCCACGAACAAACAAACACCCGTTGCGAGTATCTTTTCCGATTTAGATCTGTATGAAATTTAATCAAATATAATAATACGAAAATACATTTGAATATAAAAATTTAGAAACACTTTGATTAATTTAATTAATATTTTTTATTGTTTTATTTACTTTAATAAGAAATTTTAAAATTTTATAAACTTATATGCAAGCAAAGAAAAGTTTATCGTCTAATTTTTTGATTTTTTACAGTTCACATTTATGTTTTGTAGGTTTTTCAAAATATTGATTATTTAAAAAAATTGTTTTAATATATACTATGTTTATTAAAGTCGTGAATTTCTTTTACTTTTTTAAATTAAACTTTATAATCTTGAATAACAATCTTAAATGATCGTATCACATTTAAAGATATAGCATATCAAATTGAATAAAAAAGTTATTTACCATCTATCTTTGAAAATCCAAAATTAATATATTGTTAAACTATTTCGTTCAAAATTTTATTTCCAACTTTATTTATAGGATATTTATAGAAAAATTTGAATTTGATATAAAATTTATGGAAATTTCCCATGATACCCTCGAACTTTGCCAGATTACGCATGTTACCCCTAGGGGAAATTTCGTCATAACGTCGTTACTCCTATAAGTAATTTGATGAGTAATTGTGTATGTTATGTTGTTATTGTTATATTATTTAGGTACTAAATGTTAGTTTATTAGACAAAATAAGGATTTAGGTATTATTAGATGATGAATTGATAGTGTATTAGATAACAAAAAAAGACGTCATAAGGCATATGAGTAGCGGCGTTATGATTTAAGTTTGTCAAAGGGTATTCGAGACTAAAAACGTAAATACAGGGGTAGCATATGTAAAAACTTTAAAAAAAGGGTACCATATGTAATCTGTCAAAATTCGAGGGTACCGTGAAAAATATACGTAAAATTTAACTTGCTGAGAAAAAAATTGGGAATTTTTTTTTCATTGAAAATGAGCGCATCACACGGAAAAATATATAAATTATAATAATTTAAAGTAACATGTGCAAATAATGTGAAAATTATAAGAAAAGAAACAATAAATCATAACAAAGAGAAATCAGTTTAGGAAAATATGCGATTCTTTTGTACAATAATCTTTTTCGTGGTTTTTGTGTAAAAAAGTGACTATTTTTTGGTTAATAGTGATCACTTTGGGGAAAAAGACCTTTAATTATAAAAAGCGGTCATTATTTTACCAAAAAAATGGTCTCATTTTTCATATCGCAGGTACAACGGTTATACAATAGAATTTGCGAAGAAAAATATACGAAAAAATGAGTACATGAGAAATGAAAATAGTATGTCGATAAACAAAAGAAATAAAAAAATGTTAGGAAAACACAATTAATTTTACTTTTTGGAGAAAATGGTTTACTGTCTTGGGCAAAAAAAATGATGTCAAAATCATTAATCGGGAGGTTAATGTCGAAAATTTAATTGTTTTAAACCAAAATAATTTTTTCCCGCATAAAAATTGTAAAACATGTAACATTTATGTAATTTAATAGTAATAAAGGTAAGATTTGAAAGAAAGAAATAAATTTAAAAGGATTCAAAGTGCTAATTATATCAACAAAGGTAACATTCAATTTCGGTGGCACATCAAAATAACTCTACGGTTAAGCGTGCTCAAGTGAGAGTAGTGTTGGGATGGGTGACCTCCTGGAAAGCCTCTCCGATGCTCACAAATGCATGACTCGTGAAACGAAATAACGTTCAAATGAATCAAGTTAACTAGCGAAACAATTACCTAGATTGTCACGGTTCCGTATATGATAAAATACCCATTGTGAAAAATAAATAAATTATTTTACGTTTTATTTATTTAATTTTCATATATATTGTTTGCCACGGGAATTATTTTTTCGCCACGGGAAATTTCTTTGGCCACGGGAGTTATTAGCCACGAGAGAATCCGTGGCCAAAAATTCATAAATAGCCACGTTCTTGTTTTTCCCGTGGCTATTCCTTTGCCACGGCCACTTGCGCCACGGATGGTATTCCCGTGGCAAAATGATTTAGCCACGGAAATTTAGTACTTGCGCCACGAATTTAGCCGTGGCCCAAGTGCTCATTTGTAGTAGTGATTGAAAATGCATTCCTTGAGTACTATACTGATCTCTTGTGGACTAATAAGGTGACCAAGCCTGTTCACTTTCCCACTGTAAGAACTGGTCATCTGGTTACTGAGCATCACAATACTTTACTCTTGAAACCTGTTACATGTGAAGAAATTAGGCAGTGTATCTTCTCTATTCCTTCTTCTAAAGCTCATGGCCCTAATGGCTTCTTTAGCCAATTTTTCAAAGACTCCTGGTCAATTATTGGGACTGAGGTATGTGCAGCTATTCTTGGTTTTTTCCAAACTGGTAAACTGTTGAAACAGTTAAACTCCACATTGGTTACCCTCATTCCTAAAATTGCCCACCCTTCTAGTGTTCATAAGTTTAGACCAATAGCATGCTGCAACATCATCTATAAATGTATATCTAAGCTGCTTTGTTCTAGACTGAGTAATATCCTACCTGATATTGTGAGCCCTAATCAAGCTGGTTTTGTTAAGGGGAGGAATATTGTAGAAAATTTTCTGATTTGCCAGGACCTTATTAGGCTTTATAATAGGAAGTCTTCCTCTCCCAGATGTTTAATTAAAATTGATCTCAGGAAGGCCTATGATACAGTTGAATGGCAATTTCTTCACAGCATGTTCCTTGCCCTTAAATTTCGTGAGAAGTTCATTGATCAAATTATAACTTGTGTTAATACTAATTCATATTCTTTATCTCTCATTGGTAACACTTTTGGCTTTTTCCATGGTAAAAGGGGTCTGAGAGAAGGAGATCCCCTTTCTCCTTTATTGATCACTCTGTGTATGGAGTACTTCTCCAGGATCTTAACAGTAGTAAGTGAGCAACCTGACTTTCGATTCCATCCTCTTTGTGGCCACATCAGATTGAACCATCTCCTCTTTACTGATAATTTATTGCTTTTCTCCAAGGGAACTGATCCTTTAATCATGTGGATGTTGAAGGCTTTTTCTACATTCTCTGGGGCTAGTGGGTTGTGCCTGAACAAAGATAAGTCTGATATCTACTTTAATGGAGTATCTGGGGCTGTCATGAGTGACATAATGCAAGTTTCAGGTTCTAAAAAGGGTGACTTACCTTTTAAATACCTGGGTGTCCCAATTTCCTCTAAGAAGCTGTCCAAAAATGACTGTATGAAGCTTATTGACAGAATTACAGCTACGATTAGATCATGGGGCTCTAAACACCTTTCCTATGCTGGCAGGTTTGCTCTTATTAATTCTGTTCTATCCAGTTTATATTTGTATTGGGCTAGTATATTCCTTATCCCCAATGGTGTTATGAACAGAATAGACTAAATATGTAGGAATTTCCTCTAGGGAGGCAAAGATTCTTACATGAGAGCTCCTAATGTAAATTGGGATAAATGTTGTAGTCCTAAAGGTGAGGGTGGCTTGGGTATTAAAGCAACTAAAATCTGGAACAAAGCAATGTTGGGTAATACATTTGGTGGCTTGCTAACAAAAAAAGATCATCTATAGGTTAAATGGATTAACCATGTCTATATTAAGGGTGCCCAATGGACCAACTACTCTCCTCCCTCTAATTGTAGTTGGTCTTGGAAAAAGATATCTCACACCATGGTTACCTTTCAGCAAGCCTAAACTTATGATTGTTGGTTAGCTACTGATAAGGCCTATACTGTCTCTTCTGGTTATCAGTAGCTAAGGCAAGTGAAACCTCAGGTTCATTGAAGGCATGTCTACTGGAATACTATGAACATTCCCAAATAGTCTTTCATTTATGGGCTGTTCAACTCCAGAGACTTTTGACAAAGGATCGTATGATTCGAATGGGATTTGGTCAGGATTCACTACAACAAATGAGCACTTGGGCCACGGCTAAATTCGTGGCGCAAGTACTAAATTTCCGTGGCTAAATCATTTTGCCACGGGAATACCTTCCGTGGCGCAAGTGGCCGTGGCAAAGGGATAGCCACGGAAAAAACAAGAACGTGGCTATTATTGAATTTTTGGCCACGGATTTTCTCGTGGCTAATAACTCCCGTGGCCAAAGAAGTTTCCCGTGGCGAAAAAATAATTCCCGTGGCAAACAATATATATGAAAATTAAATAAATAAAACGTAAAATAATTTATTTATTTTTCACACTGGGTATTTTATCATATACGGAACCGTGACAATCTAGGTAATTGTTTCGCTAGTTAACTTGATTCATTTGAACGTTATTTCATTTCACGAGTCATGCATTTGTGAGCATTTGGAGAGGCTTCCCAGGAGGTCACCCATCCCAACACTACTCTCACCTGAGCACGCTTAACCGTAGAGTTATTTTGATGTGCCACCGAAATTGAATGTTACCTTTGTTGATATAATTAGCACTTTGAATCCTTTTAAGTTTATTTTTTTCTTTCAAATCTTACCTTTAGTACTATTTAATTACATAAATGTTACATGTTTTACAATTTTTGCGGGAAAAAATTATTTTGGCTGAAACAATTAAATTTTCGACATTAACCTCCTGATTAATGATTTTGACATCATTTTTTTTGCCCAAGTCAGTAAATCATTTTCTCCAAAAAGTAAAATTAATTGTGTTTTCCTAACATTTTTTTATTTCTTTTGTTTATCGACATACTTATTTTCATTTCTCATGTACTCATTTTTTCGTATATTTTTTTTCGCAAATTCTATTGTATAACCGTTGTACCTGCGATATGAAAAATGAGACCATTTTTTAGTAAAATAATGACCGCTTTTTATAATTAAAGGTCTTTTTTCCCCAAAGTGATCACTATAAACCAAAAAATAGTCACTTTTTTACCCAAAACCACGAAAAAGATTATTGTACAAAAGAATCGCTTATTTTCCTAAACTGATTTCTCTCTGTTATGATTTATCGTTTCTTTTCTTAAAATTTTCACATTATTTGCACATGTGACTTTAAATTATTATAATTTATATATTTTTCCGTGTGATGCGCTCATTTTCAATGAAAAAAAATTTCCCAATTTTTTTCTCAGCAAGTTAAATTTTACATAAATTTTTCACGGTACCCTCGAATTTTGACAGATTACATATGGTACCCTTCTTTTAAAATTTTTACATATGCTACCCCTGTATTTACGTTTTTCAGTCTCAGAATACCCTTTGACAAACTTCTGTCATAACACCGCTACTCATATGCCTTGTGACGCCTTTTTTTGTTATCTAATACACTATCAATTCATCATCTAATAATACCTAAATCCTTATTTTGTCTAATAAACTAACATTTAGTACCTAAATAATATAACAATAACAGCATAACATACACAATTACTCATCAAATTACTTATAGGAGTAACGACGTTATGACGAAATTTCCCCAAAGAGTATTATGGGAATGAAAAGGTAAACACAAGGGCAACATATGTAGAAACTTAAAATAACGGGTACCATGCGTAATCTGGCAAAGTTTCCATAAATTTTATATCAAATTCAAATTTTTTTAATAAATATCCTACAAATAAAGTTGGAAATAAAATTTTGAATGAAATAGTTTAACAATATATTAATTTTGGATTTTCAAAGATAGATGGTAAATAACTTTTTTATTCAATTTGATATGCTATATCTTTAAATGTGATACGATTATTTAAGATTGTTATTCAAGATTATAAAGTTTAATTTAAAAAAGTAAAAGAAATTCACGACTTTAATAAAAATAGTATATATTAAAACAATTTTTTTAAATTATCAATATTTTGAAAAACCTACAAAACATAAATGTGATCTGTAAAAAATCAAAAAATTAGACGATAAACTTTTCTTTGCTTGCATATAAGTTTATAAAATTTTAAAATTTCTTATTAAAGTAAATAAAACAATAAAAAATATTAATTAAATTAATCAAAGTGTTTCTAAATTTTTATATTCAAATGTATTTTCATATTATTATATTTGATTAAATTTCATTCAGATTTAAATTGGAAAAGATACTCGCCACGGGTGTTTGTTTGTTCGTGGCTAAAAAAATATTTGCCACGGAACAATTCGTGACTAAATAAAATTTCGCCACGGGTGTGACATAGGCCGTGGCTAAAATGATTATTTGCCACGGGTGTAGCCTAATTCGTGGCGGAAGTGACTTTTTGCCACGGGAAAAGTTATCCCGTGGCATAATTTTTTTTCCAAAATAATGAATAAGTTTTTCCCGTGGCTATGCCAAATTTAGCCATGAATTATGAGTTCCCGTGGCATAATTCGTGGCGCAAGTGATGATTTGTTGTAGTGATTCTACTTGTGTGTTGTGTGGTGGTGCTGATGAGAGCCATGCTCATCTCTTCTACCTCAGCCCTTTCATTTCTCAGTGCATTCATCAGTTGCAGGGTCTATTGGGAGTCCAGTTTTAACCTGAACATCTATTCAGTTGGGTTTCCAACAGAAGATCAAGAATCCAGTTCAAGCGTAGGTTCATTAGTGCTTGTCATGTAGGCATCACCTATGCTATATGGCAACCGAGAAACAAAGCAAGAATTTATTTGTGTGTTAGTAATCCAAAGTATATCGTGCAGCAGGTTGTAATTGCCAGATTTAAAGCTAGGAATACTTCAGCTGTTTCTATACGGGAGATGGACTAGATCACTAAACTTATTGTCTCTTTATTTTGTCCATTCTCTTTATATTTCTTTGTATTCTTTTATTCTTCTTTACATAGGTCCCTTGATGTAAATTGAATTGATATCAATATATTCTTACCTTTTATGAACAAAAAATAATATTGGTTAAAATCCGTATCAAGCTATACAAACTAAACCTATGTTCAACCGGTGTTAAATAATTAAACTAATTATAAAACACGTATATGATAAATACGGAGTTATTATATTTAAATCCCAACTTCTCAAAACTCGTGTCAACACCCAAATAACCCGACTAACCACACCAACAATATAATAATGGGTATGGTCACGTACTCACGTGTAAAAGCAATAAGCAATTCTATACATGACAAACTCACCCTGTATCCCTCAACACCCCACCAAAACCTGACTTTCACGAATCCCCTAGCCACCATCAGCTCCACCCAAGCCTGCCACTTCCTAGCCCACACCACGAAACATCCCAATGACCACTAACCACCAGCTTAACCATCCCGTACAACCCGTATAAACACGCCCTAAATAGCCGCCTCAAACCCGACACAATCTCTCACAAACACCCATACACCACTTTCGCGACCACCAATGACAAACCGTGGCCACCACCGTGGTCTCCCTTGACCCACGGTGGTCCCACCACCTGCCATGATAACACACGATGTAATACTCCGTATTTAAAAGTAATAATAATAATAATAATTGTTAGATGGTTATAATAATAATAATAAGTTGTAATGATAATATTAATACATAATACGATACACGTATACGTATACATTTATACTCCGCCTCACCTTATATACTCTACCCTATCCCCTCATCATCTTATCCAAACACAATCCACCAAAATCCACCCAAAACATGAGAGATGAGAGAAAGAGAGAAAAAGGAAGATAAAGAGAAATTTTGTCCCTCCGCCTTGAGACTGCAAGGTAAACCGTCTTATACTAGCCTTTATATTATTTTATTCATACCGTTGACCCGCCTTGACCCCAACTCATCTTTGACCTGTGTCTTTGACCACCGTTGACCGTGTACATGGGCGTTTGACCGAGAACTTTTACGGGTTTTTGGGGGTTTTGTGTGTGTCTCAGTTAGGGCCGAGGTTTTGAAGATGTTGCGGGCTGGTTTGTGTCTGGGTAAGGGCAGATCTAGGTTGAGGGTGGTGAGATGAATCGAGTGGTGGTTGTGGGTGGCCGTGAGGGTGGTTGGTGGTGGCGGTTTCAGAGGAAGAAGGAGGGGTGTCGAGTTGTTTGTATTGTTGTTCTTGCAGTTGTGTTGCGGTTGTTGCTGCTGTTGTGGGTGGTGGCTGCCGGCTTGGTGGCCACCCTTGGACCCACCGTGATCAGGGCGGCACCATGGTGGTAGTGGCAGCCACGGTGGTGTTGGGTTGTGCGTGGTGTTGTAGTTGCGGGTTGTTGTTGCCGTTGGTTGTTGTTGTTGGGCCGGCTGTGGTTGTCGTGCTGGCCGTGGTCACCATGGCTCGTGGTGGTGGCCACGGTGGCAGCAGTAGGTGGTGGGGACTGCCGGAGTTTTGTTGGTAGTCGGGTGTGTGTTGTGAGTCGGTTTTTTGTGTAGTATGAGACGGGTTTTATTTGTTTATTTAGTCTTATACGTATTTGTATAATATATTAGTATATTTGTACGTATTGGTACAAATATATTAGTATATTATACGTATTGGTATATGTATTGGATTAGTATATTTATACGTATTTATATACGTATTCGTATGATTAGATGAGTATATTTATACGTATTTGTATTATTATCGTATTTTAGGAAATGTGTTTTGTGAGACTGTTTTACAAGAAGGACCTAGCTTGTGTGACGGATTGCTTATGCGGATTTGCTGTGAGGTAGGTTAATCCTACTCAATTTTAATATGGTTATATGGTTAAGTGAGTCGGCATCGATTAGACATTTGCATTATAACATGATATTGGTTAAGAGGATTAGATGAGTCGGTAATTGACATGTTGTGTGGTATCTTGTATTTATTGTACTTATTATGTATATTGGATAATATGACAGTTGTGACTATTGGTTGTTGTTGAGGAGACGGAAGGCGGTTGGGAGACCGTGTTCCGCTTGGGTCGCCTCTTGGAGCTTTCCTACTCCAAGAGGGATGTGCACATTAATGACTTGAGTTTGGAGGGACTCGTGTGGTTGAGACACGACGTCTGGCAGGGGATCCGGTTGGCTTCCGAACCCGGTACGTCTGGGCGTGTCCCGGTACCTGTTTGTGGTTATCGGTATGTTTGGGCGTGTCCTGATACCAGTGTGGTTGACAGTATGTCTGGGCGTGTCCCTGTACCAGTGAGGTTGTCGGTATGTGTGGGCGTGTTTCTGTACCGTTGTGGTGGTTGTTGGATATCATGTAATTTATATGTTGGTCATGTTGTATGTTCACACACTCGAGTTGGGTCGCACTTTATCTATTTATTGAAACTGACGTTTGTTATGTCAGTGCATTATCACCTATCCCTTTTGGGGTGGCCTGTGTTGATCCATATGATATCCTTTGGTCATATGGGGAGCAGGTTATGATCAAGTTGTTTGGATAGTACGCGAGAAACGGGATGAGCTTGATGATATCACGAGACGAGTCTAGTTGGCTAGAAGAGTATAGATATCACGAGTTGTATTTAGTTATTCATTTGTTTACGTTTATGTAATTCATTAAACATTGCATTAATAAAATGTTTTTTGATTGATGTTTTAAAACACAACCTCTGGAAATCGAGATGGTAACCCTTTAATTATCTTAGCCGGATAATTGGGGTGTTACAAAGTGGTATCAGAGGAACGATTTTGGAACAAAAAACCAATGAACCAAAAATGAATTTAGGAGAGTCTAAGTAAAATGAACCCGACATGAGTACAATAGGAGATCGGTTTTGGATGGGTAGGCGCCCTCATGCCAAAGCGAGTGCCTATCATCTCAGTTGGACACTACGGGGGTAGTTAGGAGTATGGGAATCGTGATGTGAATCGTAATATGAATGCATATGTGTTATTGATTTAATGTGTTTGAATAGATATTGAATATGATCACTGAGAAATAGCGTGAATACATGTGTTTTGTGACTCGTAATAGGTTATAATATGATAGAATCGTTCATGTGAAATATGATATCATATGATGGATGGATAAATGGACTCATATGAGTAGTATATCGTAGATATGATTAGTGTTTGTTGATATGAGGGATGGTAGTCCCAAATCTTTGCATGTTAATATCATATGCGTATTTGAGCTTGCTAGTGTCGTTATTAAAGCATGAATGGTGATGATTGTTGATAGAATAGTTATGATTTTTGGGGGTAATATGCCAAAGATATTGAGTGTGAGACCAAACCCAATCTAGTAGAGTAGTACTCGAGCGTGTTGACCAGTCACTCGACCGGGTGGATGAGCACTCGACCGAGTGAACAGTTCACTCGACCGAGTGGACCTGTCACTCGACCGAGTGGGCAAAATTAAGAAATTGGAAAACTTCTAGAAGGTTTATTTCCACTCGATCGAGTAACCTGTCACTAGACCGAGTGGAGTTGCACTCGACCGAGTGCCCTGAGCACTCGACCGAGTGGGCCTGTTTAGCCTAGAAATTCGTGTAAAATTTGCTTTTTCTACCTTATCTTTCCATTTCTATCTCGAACCTCGTAATTTCGGCATCGATTTATCTTAAAATAATTCAAAATTTTCATATTGTGATTTATTGTTTGAATTACACATTTCTACTCCACTTTTCTTGATCCGTCTTCTCAAGCTTCGACCATGTAGTTGAGTCATCTTCTTTATTTTACAAATTGAAATGATTTTTATATATACACATGTTTATTCAAGTTTTATCAAAGAATTGTACGACTTTATTCAGCTTCGTAAAAATGATTGATTTCCTATATAATTGGAGTGGTCAAAAATCGGATTTTTACGATAAATTTTTTCTTTCGTCGCCATGGATGAGCTTTGAACTTATGCTTATGAGTCGATAACCAAATTTTCATGTTTGTTGTTGGGTCATATTGAACCAGAGATGCTTAACACTTGTTGTTAATGTCGGATTTTTACCTTGTATGCGAAAATTTCAATTTAAAAGTTTGACTTACCTTTCATTTTCATGAGTGAACATTGTTTTAAGCGTCCCACAAAGACTACCGTTATCCCTAATAGTGTGGTATAGTCTTAAAAATAACGATTTCGTTGCATATTTTGCCTAAAATTTTGAGTCAAGTGAGGAATATGAACATTTTTGATTGTACCCAAATATGGTTTAATAGTATTGTAAAACTATAACATTATTTTGGAATTTTGTAATAAAAATGTGTGAATCAAAAATTTTTCCATCTTAAAGGTCAACAAATTTTCTGAAAATGTTGTGAAAGTATAAATAAGCTTTGACTTCCCGCTCGTGACGTACTTCTTTTATTCCTTATTTCTCGAATCTTTGATTTTGACACTTTGTGAAATCGTATATAAGAAATTTTCCGTCTTAAAATTTTCTTTTCGAAAATGAGTGATATACCTACCCGGATCTTTGACTTTTCTAAGTTATGTTTTGTACCGACCGATTATTAATACTTTGAACTTGGCCTATAATGACATGTACCATCCTATGATGGGTTATTCCATATTGAAGTTTTCGAGAAATTTGAGACAAGTGACCCTTATGTTAAAATTTTACTATAGCATTTCGCAATTGAGTCAAGTTTGAGTGAAATTTGCATTAGAATTTAGTCTTGAAGTTGCATCGTCTTTCAAATTTCATTATATTTCAAATGTGCTATTAGGGCAATTTTTACGGTGTCAACCATTAATTTCCCATCCCCTCCATGTTATTTGAGTTGCTTGCTACCTTTTCATATCTGTTCTGAATTATTTTGATTCTCATCACCCTACTCGTTGAGTTAACACGAGATTTCTGGGCATAGAGTTGTGTGTGAGCCCAAAAGAGTGTTTTCTCACCCTTGCCTTAGGCATATGTTCCGACAAGACGAGTGATTTTGGACATAGTCATCAAATTTAAGAATTTGGGAACACTAAGACGGTGATTGGCCCATGTAATGTTTTGAGTATGGCAAATCAAAATAGGATACTTAACAGTTGTGTGGATTCATAGGTAGTGAAAGCCATTTGAGGAC
Source organism: Silene latifolia (assembly GCF_048544455.1). Taxonomy (NCBI): domain Eukaryota; kingdom Viridiplantae; phylum Streptophyta; class Magnoliopsida; order Caryophyllales; family Caryophyllaceae; genus Silene; species Silene latifolia. Next base: position 368,764,706 of record NC_133538.1, on the reverse strand, counting down.
AAGTGAGGATGACCTTTTGAGCACGACTCAGATGTTTTGGCTACCATTTGGATTAAGTTAGAACTTGTGAAATGATGAGGAAATACTTGAGGTACTCAGAGAGTCGAAAAGAGAGTGATAATATGAATTGCAAAGTATTTTGGGGATGTTAAATTCGGCTTAGGGCGTGATGTGAGTTGAATAAATAGTGATGAGATTTAGGAATCGGGAATAAGAGAGAGAGAGAGAGAGAGAGAGAGAGAGAGAGAGAGAGAGAGAGAGAGAGAGTACTAGAACGAGAGATAAGTTGGAGATTTGCAAATGGTAACCCGTTATCAGTGAAGAATTGTTGTAAGTTTCAAGCGAACCCATGTGAGGAGGTATAATTATAGATGAGTTGAGTTTTAATGATCAGGATATATGTAATTGTAGATTTGATGTTACTAAGTTGGTTTTGTAGCCACGTGAGTAAGAGTGGGGTATGACGTGACCGTTAACCTAAGTACATAAGCATGATATGTGAAAGTGGTTGTATTGGACTCCGACCCTGAGAGTGGTAGTATAGATTTTATTTGTAAAGTTGCCTCCCAAGCGTTATTGTGAAAATGCCCACGGTGCACATCGTGATTTTGTTGTAGTGCTTGGGTGAGTAGCGATGTTGTTACTGTTCCTTGAGAGTGATGAGTGATTAGGCCGTGTCCATGAGATGGTGAAATGTGTTGTGTTTACCGTTGTGACTAGAGTGTCGCACTACGGTGCAGTTATTAGTGATGAAATATTAGGTTTGTATTGGTAGTATGGCTTGGATGCTTCATCTAAATTGTGTAATAATGATGGCCATAAGGCCAATAGTTGTGTTTGATTCGGTTGTTTAATGGTATATGAGTCACCATCGGGATTTATTAGCGTTTGTGTGATGAAATAGGAAGTTTGGAACCGAGTTGAGAATGAAAACATTTTCCCCCAGGTGACACTCGACCGAATGGTAGCCTACTCGGCCAAGTGGCCTTCTACACTCGACCGAGTGGACTGCTTTGACCATTGTTTTGGTGGACATTTGACCAAATATTGAGCATGTACCCTTGTTTCGCGGTTGATATTAGTTGACTTGTGTTGGATGACCATGATTGACCTTACATAGGTGATATGTGTGAATTGTTTACGTCTGATTACGTGATGTGGCATTTTACAAGCAAATGGAAAATCGTTGATTCAACATGAGTTAGTTGATGACATAATTGATATGATAACCTTGTTTGATGTATGTTTAGCGACATGATTCTATTTGGTTGTGTAAAGTAAGATGAAATATGCAAGTTGTGTGTTGCATAGTGATCGTTTGCATGATTGTGATTGTGGTCTTCCGTATGAGCGGAAGTTTTGGTAATAGATGGGAATGGGTGATTAAAAACGCATGTGTGATCATTTGGTGGATTTGACGCGGTATATGAGTCGCATGGTTTCCGGAAAATGGGAATGTTGAGCACGGTTGAGTCACATGTCGAGTAATGTTGCATTATTTGGTTGTTTCTTAAAATCCGCATGTTTATGATTGATTGGCATACATGTACATGTATGAGATTAGACGTGATTGATATGTGTGTAGTAAAAATGGAGTTATACCCCGAGATTTAAGCGTTGACTTAGAACCAATTGAGTTGGGAGTTGTTATGGGATTAGGGTTTTGAATCATGGGCCCAACCTGGTACCTTGACGTTTGGGAGGCTCGTAGAGAAGGGTTATATCAATGGCATTAGAACTATGTGTGATTCATTTGTGGATTTACAATAATTAAAAGAGAATGTTGAACTTCGAACATGGTCATTTTGTGAATTTAGTAATGAGTGTATGAGACAACATCTTGAGATTGATAGTTGAACTTCGGGACGAAGTTCTCTTTTAGGGGGAGTGAATGTAACAATTCAGAAGTTTAGGAAAGAGTAAGTACATGATGTGAGAATGTAGGGAGAATTGAGTGAAGAACTTTGGGATGAGTGTGATGTTTAGAAAGAACGTATACGGTTGATAAACAAGTGAGGTGCGAGATAATGCATGAGATTTGAGGAAATGAGAGAGTGTGGTGAACTTCGGGGACGAAGTTCTTTTTAAGGGGGGAAGATGAGAGAAAGAGAGAAAAAGGAAGATAAAAAGAGATTTTGTCCCTCCGCCTTGAGATCGTAAGGTAAACCGTCTTATACTAGCCTTTATATTATTTTATTCATACCGTTGACACCGACGCATCTTGGACCCGAGTCTTTGACCACCGTTGACCATGTACATGGGCGTTTGACCGAGAGGTTTTATGGGTTTTTGGTGGTTTTGTGTGTGTCTTGGTTAGGGCCAAGGTTTTGAAGAGGTTGCGGGCTGGTTTGGGTCTGGGTAAGGGAAGATCTAGGCCGAGGGTGGTGAGAGGAGTCGAGTGATGGTTGTGGGTGGCCGTGAGCGTGGCTGGTGGTGGCGGTTTCAGAGGAAGAAAGAGGGGTGTCGGGTTGGTTGTATTGTTCTTGTTGCGGTTGTGTCGGGGTTGTTGCTGCTGTTGTGGGTGGTGGCTGCCGGCTTGGTGGCCACCCTTGGATCCACCGTGGTCAGGGCGGCACTATGGTGGTGGTGGCAGCCACGGTGGTGTTGGGTTGTGCGTGGTGTTGTGGTTGCGGGTTGTTGTTGTTGTTGTTGTTGTTGTTGTTGTTGCCGTTGGTTGTTGTTGTTGGGCCGGCTGTGTTTGCCGTGCTCTCCGTGGTCACCATGGCTGGTGGTGGTGGCCACGGTGGCGGCAGTAGGTGGTGGGGAATACCGGTGTTTTGTGGGTAGTCGGGTGTGGGTTGTGAGTCGGGTTTCTGTGTAGTGTGAGACGAGTTTTATTTATTTATTTAGTCGTATACGTATTTATATAATGTATTAGTAAATTTATATGTATTGGTATAAATATATTAGTATATTTCACGTATTGGTATACATATTGGATCAATATATTTATACGTATTATATACGTATTTGTATGATTAGATGAGTATATTTATACGTATTTGTATTTGTATTATTATAAGTATTTTAGGAAATGTGTTTTGTGAGATGGTTTTGCAAGACGGGCCTAGCTTGTGTGACAGATTGCTTATGCGGATTTGCTGTGAGGTAGGTTAATCCTACTCAGTTTCAATATGTTTATCTGGTTAAGTGAGTCGGCATTGATTAGTCATTTGCAGTATAACATGATATTGGTTAAGAGGACTCGATGAGTCGGTAATTGACATGTTGTGTGGTATCTTATATTTATTGTACTTGTCGTGTATGTTGGATAATATGACGGTGTTGACTGTTGGTTGTTGTTGAGGTGACGGAAGGCGGTTGGGAGACTGTCTTCCGCTTGGGTCGCCTCTTGGAGCTTTCCCACTCCAAGAGGGATGTGCACAATAATGACTTGAGTTTGGAGGGACTCGTGTGGTTGAGACACGACGTCTGGCAGGGGATCCGGTTGGCTTCCGGACCCGGTACGTCAGGGCGTGTCCCGGTACCTGTTTGTGGTTATCGATATGTCTGGGCGTGTCCCGGTACTAGTGTGTTTGACGGTATGTCTGGGCATGTCCCGGTACTAGTGAGGTTGTCTGTATGTCTGGGCGTGTCCCGGTACCATGGTGGTGGTTGTTGGATATCATGTTATTCATATCATAGTCATGTGGTATGTTCACACACTCGAGTCGGGTCGCAGTTTATCCATTTATTGAAACTGACGTTTGTTGTGTCTGTGCATTGTCACCTATCTCTTTTGGGGTGGCCTGTGTCGATCCATATGATATCCTTTGGTCATATGGGGAGCTGGTTATGATCAGGTTGTTTGGATAGTACGAGGGAGACGGGACGAGCTTGATGATATCACGAGACGAGTCGAGTTGGCTAGAAGAGTATAGATATCACGAGTTGTATTTTAGTTATTCATTTGTTTACGTTTATGTAATTCATTAAACATTACATTAATAAAATGTTCTTTGATTGAAGTTTTGAAAAACTACCTTGGGAAACTGAGACGGTAACGCTTCAATTATCTTGGCCGGATAATTGGGGTGTTACACATGACAACAACCTAACACCGACAGCAACAACAAAACACACCTTCCCCAGTTTTTGGGATATTCCGGTAACACCGCACGAACCACCACCCTGGACCACCCCAACTCCACCACCATGGTCGACCCAAACCCACTGACCCAACCAACCCAAGTCTTAGTCGAATAAGTCACGGTAAGGGGTTGAATATCCGGGTTAACCGTGTATCAAACAACTTTACAAAACCTTCGAAATTCCGGCCAACCGCCCATAAAGCCACCACCTTTATCGTCCCCTGAACACCCACGGTGGTTGACTCAACCCTAGGTTCCACCCTTACCAAGCCTTGGTCAGTCATGCCTGAAATAGGGGTTTATAAACCATATAAAATGTGATATATAACCACCCACAACAATCCTTTTATAGTCGGTCAAACACCCATCTCTAGTGGTCAACGATGGTCAAGCGGAGATCCGGTCAACCCCCTGGTGATCCACGGTCATGGTGACGGTCTTAGTTCGTCAAACGGTGGTCTAGTTTACGAGTTATAACAAAGCAAAGGTGAATACATGAGACGGTCTTAGAATATTACCTTGAGACAATAAAAGAAGATAAATTCCTTGATATTCTCCTTCTTATTCTCCCTCTCTCTCTTTTGTGAATTATTTTCAGATTTGATGAATAATAAAGACTACTAGTTTTAAACCCGTGCAAAATTGCACGAGTATGTATTTGGGCCAGAATGATTTTTTTTTTAATGTATATTTGTTTTTGCATTTCTATTGTACCTATCTAAATGGTCTAAATCAACGATGTACATAATTCATGTTTAAATTTGTTAAAAACATGTCTTCACATGCACTGGTTTATAAGGAAATAACGTAATCTAATCTTGTAAATAAAAAGTGCATACATACAAAACATTACATTCGGGTAAAAGAAATATAATCTAATAATCAACTTTAACATATGCAAGTTATTCTAAAAATTGAAAAATTTCGTGATACACTACATTAGTAGTCGTAGTAGAAGTACGCATATCTGAGTCAAAAATTAAAATTTTCAAGCCTTCTTTTCGGGTGACCTTGGAAAGTGCGACATAAAGCTGGCCATGACTAAACACTGGTCTTGGAAGATAGATGCTGACCTGAGATAAAGACTGGCCTTGACTCTTGTTTATCGTCATTGCAAAACAAACAGCGATGGGGAATTGTCTTCTACTGAAACGTACCGGAAATCTACTGGTGTCCGATGGAGTAAGTGTTAGTCGAGCAATATGAACTCTATCACCTTTATGACTACCAGTTAAGACAGTACATCTTATCACGCGTTCCCCCAGATCAGTCACAATTAGTCTCGTGCCGTTACACAACCCACGTGATTGATCAATGTTTCGCAGAAGCATCACCATAGCACCGACCTTCAACTTCAACTGGTGATTCGGGAGTCCGGCACATTTAATACTGTTGAAGAATTCAATAGAGTGAATGTCACCGCCACCTGTACCTCTGTCATCACTACGCACCTCATCGGAGCTTAAATAAATTCTCTCATTCTTTTTAATAAGCGACAAAACATATTCATTTACTGATTCAACAATCTCGTGAGTAGGGGCCATGATTGCCCTTTGTTGGAGATATTCCGGATTCCACAATTGTGCTAGCAGATCCGGATAAGTGACATCTACTAATGTCTTAATAGGATTCGTCACATCCTAAATTAGTAAGTCGGCTGATAATTCTAGATCAACTTCTCCATCATTTTCACCGCCTGCTATACCATCTCCAATCTCCAAGAGCCATTCGGAGAATTTTCGTAACTCCCCAACATTGTCAGTTGAACTACCAACTTGCAATCGCATATTTTTGGTCAATCTAAGTACCTATAAGTGGTATACGTTTTAAATTATATAAATACAGTACGACAAAAATAATTTAACTAAGACTCACATAAAACGGTAATATTGATATTTAAAGAAAGAAATATATATATACCTTGCAGAAAGACCATAAATACGATGAACACAGGGATACAGCCACAACATCTGCTCTACTTCCTTTTGAAACAACCGGTAATGTCTGTCTAAAATCACCCCCGAATACCACAACTTTCCCACCAAACGGCACTTCAGCATTTCCCACGTCCAAAACACGCATTACATCTTTTAAACTTTTATCAAGGGCCTCAAAGCAATGCCTATGAGTCATCGGTGCTTTATCCCATATTATGAGTTTAGCACGTATCAAAAGTTTAGCTAAATCACTGCCGGGCTTAATTCGGGAGCATATGGAATCCTCCGTTACATTAATGGAAATTCCAAACTGGAATGAGTGTTACACCACCTGGTATCAATGTTCCGCAATTCCACTTGACGCAACAACCCACAACAATATCGCCTTACTCCAAAACAGGCACACAAAGCTCTCCAAAGGAAAGTTTTCCCAGTTCCACCATATCCATAAACGAAGAACACCCATCCTTTGTTATTTAAAGCAGCTTCCATCACTTCATTATACACCAACCTCTGCTCGTCAGTCATTGAAGATAACTGAATCTCATGTTCTTCACTCAAGGACTGTCTATCGTACGACAACGCATCCATAAGTAAACTATTTCGATGATGTGTCGTTGCAGACATGTCTGGGAACGGCATTCCCTCAAATCGATTTAAGTGAACTACCATTTATTTGAAGAGAATTTTCAATATCAATAAGTGCATAATTTTGCAACTCTTCATCGGTAAGTCAGTAAATCGTGGTTAAAAAAGTTGCAATATTATCTATGTGATTTTATATACTGCAGCAATCAATTCATAGAATATATGAAGGTAAGAATGCGAAATATGAAGAATTGTTTTAAAGTTGTCCTAATTAAAATAGCGGTAAATGTTTACTATTAAATGAAGACACACCTTGATTGTTAAGAATAGTGCGTTGCCTATGAAGGATGTCGTCCGATAGCAGTTGCCAAGTTTCGTCCCACACTCTGCTCGGCATAGACAAAGTGCCACAAAATAATAACGTCACGAACAAATTTCTCAAGTAGAAGCTGGACCCCAATGTTTTCGTTAATAGCCGCAATATACTCGATCATCACCAATTAATCCCAATGCATAACATGCTTCTCTAAATGTCGGATGAACAAACTGATTCACAGTCCTAATATCCTCAAAACATTTTGGTCCCTTAACGTGATTCAACATTACTCTCATGAAATACAATTCACCACATTGCGGGGGAACGTGAACCAACCAACCAATTGTAAATCCTTTTTTCCTAAGGCTCCATTGACGAAGTTTCTTTTTCCAAACAAATTTTGTTGGAAATTCACAGTACAATAATTCTTTAGCAACCTGCATCTCTTCTACTGTCGAATTATTACAGCCCATCCAATTAAGAAATTGTGACACCCCGAGCGAAGTCTTTTCTACGACCTCATCAACCCAATCATCATCGTGGAAGATAATAGGTTGCTCATCCGGAAGATGGTATTGTAGCCTTTCAACAGCAGGAGTTCTGTAGTGGATATCAAACCCAAAAATTCTCCATGCGGCTTCACATGCGGAGAGATATCAACAATCGTAAAACCTCTTAATCTCATCAAATCGACCAGGGTCCTCCTCATTACGTCGTGTGTAAGACGACTGCATGGTAACTCGATCAGAACCCTTGTTAATGTACTTAAATAGGTACTTTATGGATCTAGATTGATTACACCATTCGACATTGATATGAGCCCGATATTTCAACAACAACTGAGAGTTATATGGAATGAAAAAATCATTTCCCAGGGGCACATCATCTTTAATCACCGTAACTCCTTTCTTGCTTCTCTTGTATATAGGGTACCCATCACCGTCAACCGTTGTTCTCTCGGTGCATGGCTTTGGGTAATATTTTGAGCACTTGCCTCCGACCATACACGGACATGAGGGCTTTGCTTTACCACACGGTCCATGAAGCATATACTCGCAAACAACACTATGTATGACGAGATCTGTAGTCGGATCAGAAATCTCCGCGGAAATGATTTTGTCGACATCTGCGGCTGTAGGAAATTTGTCCTCCCGATGTAGGAACAATACTATATGGGCATGAGGGAGTCCACGTTTTTGAAATTCAATAGTATACACGACTGCAAAAAACACGTTCATAAATGTCATTAGATTTTTCTACAGTAATGCTATGTCACAAACGATATATTAAATTATAAGATTAGCAATTGGTAGTACCTCCTCGCGCTCTTCCAAAAATATGTCGATCCTTTAAGTCCCTAATCAACTCATCGAGCTTCATTTTAAAGACGCGACAGACAATATTTGGACGATCCTCGGGTCGCAATCCTCTTTTAGAAACAAATCGTACTATTTCCGGCCACTTTGGATTACAGGTGAAAGTGATGAATAAATCTGGATAACCAAACCACTTACAAATAGTCATGGTATCGAGGAAATTTGCTTTTTTTCTAGTTGTCACCTCCGGGGAAAGAAGAAGGCACGATAAACCGAGTACCCGCCGAAGATGGCTCTACATCTCCTCTTCCAACAGCATTTGAGAGGTTCTTATAATTATCAACTCGAAGTAGATCTTGGTTAAAACGAATGAAATTGAGCCTATGCGATTCGACCAGCATATAACAATCAACTAAAAATTGGTGGAATGCCTTACCAGATAATAACATCGTTGGAAATTCAACATCTAGTGGTCTCTCTATAAGATGATAAGCAAACCACTCCCTACACGTTGTTTCTTCATGTGGTTGGTCACTCGTGCTAACACCAATAGAAGAAGCACTATGTAGGATACCCGGCCTATACCCATCTTCTCCGGATGGAATTAACAAAGGATATTGTAAGGGGGTGTATAAAGGGTGCAACTCAGATATCCGTTGTAAACCACCGCACGACCTTCTTACAATAATATCTCGCTTCTCCATATGTGGACTAATATCCCCCTCAATTAAAGCCGCTACCTCTGAAACTGTTGGAAGATTGTAAGTTCTTCCATCACTTGATCTCCTTGAAATCAGTTTGATACTCACTTCACTTGTCTCGTATTTTTCGATCGGTCTATCCCTAACCTTCCTAAATGTCTTTGCAATTGTATTGTGCGAGTCAATCATATTATCCAACAATCGTATTAACTCGTCATTGAACCTTGATGGATCCCCTGGACTACAATTAAAAACAAAATTATTGCCTACGGAAAAAAATATTATACAAAAAAAATTTATTACGAAAAGAAAATATATTTACCTAATTGCATTTTTTCGATTTTGAACTTCCTCTTCCGTGTCATATATGTAAAGTTGACAGAACTTTGGCCTTGCATCTCCGGTCGGTACCAAAGTCCCTATCCGATGGCAATTTTGACCTTCCATCCTAAAGGTATATGGTCCTTTACCTTGATTGATGGAATGATCGATTTTACTGCCCATAGAAGTGAATGAGAACATCGAGTTATAAGCTCTAATGTTTTCTCTATAATGATTGCTAAATCGATGCTGACCGGTCAACAACGACTTTATAAGTTCAGGCGGCTGCTGTAGAAATGCGAGTTAAACTTTTCCATCAGAACAACAAAGTGAGAACTTAGGACGTCTTGTACCACGTCTTTTATCTTTTCTCTCCTCAAACCACATCAACACGTGACATTTCTCGCACTCATATTCTGCATCACCACAGTCCCAATAGCCTTCCCATTCTAAACAGTTTTCAAAACAATATTCATAAATTGAGACATAAAAATTAGACTACAATAACGAAAGCATGTTGCAATTCAAATTAATAAATAAAAAGTCATGAATGAACTAACCATCATTATTTAACGGCACGGAAGTATTTTGCTGAGTTCTCGAGGATTCGCCATGTGAATATGATGCATTCAAAAAATAACTACCGGGTGTTTATTCAATTCGGTTTACAGACGGAATCACTTCATTGAAAGCTTCACCATATTCAGCACATAGATCTCTCACTAAGCGCTCAACAACATCGGTCGGACTACATATAAGTTCTACACAACGTTTTTTATTAAAATTTAGACTTTCACAAACGTTAATACATGTTAAATGTAAAAAATTAAATATAGATATATACCTGTCACGTTGGAGGTTGCTCGTGTACAATTGACCGTATTTTGAGAAACGTCACTATGAACGCTACCACCACGTTTCTTAGAGAATTGCGATGTCTTTTTCTCTTCCGTTTCCGCTCGTAACTGATTAGGCGTTAGAATAACAGTGTTCGCATATGATGGAGTAGGATCATTAGAAACGTTACTTGGCGGGGTTCTTATCGGTAACTGTTCACTTGTGGTTCTTCTGTTGCTTCGATGACATGGGGTATGAGAAACTGAAATTTTCACAATTGGTAATGACTTATTATAATTTTTTAAAAAGAACAAATGAAACAGGATTAAAATAAAAAATGTAAAAAATTGAATATATGTAGTAAAATATTAATAATTAAAAATAAAGAAGTACCGTTACTAATGTCATATAGCGGTACTCGAGGATTTGACATTGATTGTGGCGTATTGTCCGTAATCATCAAGTTTCTTTCTGATATCCGAACACCTATATTAGTAAACCATAACGACAAAGACAAATTATGTCAAACGTTATATTTTATTGTACATTTTCAAACTGTAAACAACGTGGACTGTATGTAAACACATCTCGAACAAAATTAAAAGGCCAAACGATATCACATATGGGCTGAGAACGACCCAATTTGCACTCAACATCTCGAAAACCCAAATTTGTGCTCACCAGTTCTTTCATTCCCGTCCTGCCCAAGTAAAAAAAACCCTAATACTAACCTATTATATAGTAATTTGGGTTCATACCTTTCTACATTTCCCGTCCAACCCAATTCCCGAACAAAAATAAAAACACAAACAATAGCAAACATGGGCTGATAGAAATGCAAATTTGGGCTAAACCTTTCTAAATTTCCGTCCAGCCCAAATCACAATAACCCTAATAATTTACCCCACCTATATATACCCCTTTACCCACAATGAAACCCTAAAATTCCCCTCTCATCTTCATTACACGCCTCCGTCTTTCTCTCCCTCTCTCTCTGCTGCTTCTCCCTCTTACTAAAATCCTAAAAATATATAATTATGCTCCGTCTCTTTTACCCAGTCTACCTTCATAGACAAACATCTTCATTAATAAATTACTTCTCTCATAAAAACTTAGACACTCCCATCTCGCCAATCGTCCACCCTAATTCCGATTAGTAACCCTTCATTGTTTGATCTGTTCTTCCCGCATGCACACGGTCATTCTTTAACATGGTGAAGGTCGAATTTTTGTTATTCGGAGCGTTTATTGAAGATGTATTAATGGTAAGTTCAATTTTACTCTATTCTTTAACTTTCATTCCGCCGCTTAATAAGTAAATTTGAATTTTTTTCGACTTTTTTAAAATAAAATCGTTGTTTATATTGTTAGATCTATAAATTTTATGACATATTTGAGTTGATGGTAATTAAAAATCGACATATAATTAAAATGGTTGTTTATAATGTCAGATCTATCAATTTCTTGACATATTTTAGTTGATGGTAATTAGAAAATCGACATAAAATTAAAATGGTTGTTTATGACGTCAGATCTATCAATTTTTTGACATATTTGAGTTGATGCTAATAATAAAATCGACATATAATTTTTTTTAAGATCATTTTCACTTATTGATTAAATACAATGATTTTTAATTAAATCTATGACTTTATTTCATATACATGCTATTACCAACTTAAAATCAATTTTTCTTAATATTTATCGCATTTTTTTTCGTAATATAGTCGATCTGTGATGACGGATTTAACATGTATTGAATCTGTTTTAAAATAGTTTTTTTAATTTAGTTTTGTTTGTCTTCAATATTTATCACTCTTATTGAAAATATTGCCCCAAAATTTGAAAATATGACTATAGCATCTGTTATCATTGATGATTGCTGCCGTTTTTGGTGTTATGACAAATAAAAACCCTAAGTTGATTAATTAAATTTCCTTAATGTCGCATGTTTTATTTTGGGTAGAACCTTACCTAAACCTGGGTTCAACCCAACCCAAAAAGGGATAACCCGACCCAACCACCACGGGTTTTAACCCCATCAAACACACCACGGGTTTTAACGCGACCCAACCCAACACGGGTTTCAACCCGATCCAACCTAACACGGGTTTCAAACCGACCCAACCCAACATGGGTTTCAACCCGACCCAATCCCATACGGGTTCCAACCCGACCCAACCCCATACGGGTTCCAACCCGACCCCGTACGGGTTCCAACCCGACCCAACCCCGTACGGGTTTCAACCCGACCTAACCCCAAAAGGGTTCCAACCCGACCCAACCCCACACGGGTTCCAACCCGACCCAATTACAACACAACCTGGACTGACCCAATTACATGACCCAATTACAACACAACCTGGACTGACCAAATTACAACACAACCTGGACTGACCCAATAACAACTAAACCTGGACTGACCCAATAACAACTCTACCTGGACTGACCCAATAACAACTCAACCTGGACTGACCTAACCCAACCCAATCCAACCCAACCTGGACTGACCTAACCCAACCCAACCTGGACTGACCTAACCCAACCCAACCCAACCTGGACTGACCTAACCCAACCCAACCCAACCTGGACTGACCTAACCCAACCCAACCTGGACTGACCTAACCCAACCCAACCTGGACTGACCCAACCCAACCTGGACCTAACCCAACCCAACCCAACCCAACCTGGACTTAACCCAACCCAACCCAACCCAACCTGGACCTAACCTAACCCAACCAACTGTTGGACCTAACCTAACCCAACCCAACTGTTGGACCTAACCTAACCGAACCTAACAGTTTGACCTGCCCCGACCCAACGACCCAACTGTTGTCTTTCACACTGAGGTTTCAATTTGTTACATTTCTGAACTCAATTTACTTTCACAGTTTTCATGTGTGTTGTATAATAGAGTAATGTAAATGTCTTACTAAAATGCAATAGACTAATGTAAATGTCTTACTAAAATGCAAGTTCATTCGAAGCATGCATATTGTTCATGAAAGATGGCTGAAGTTAAGTAATCAATAACATTCGAAGCATGCATATTGTTCATGGAAGATGGATGAAGTTAAGTAATCTATAACACAATGTAACAGTTTTTAATTTATAGAAAAAATTTAAGAAACTTACTGTTTTCATTGTTCATTCCTTGCTGCCGTCTCCTTTTTTTCTGGCTTGTACTTGAATTCCCCTTTTCCATGTTTAACCCATCACTGTTTTGATGCTTCTCAAAATGATGCAAATTATGTGCAAAAATTGGCAGTTTCTAGTTGCTTGTCTTTTAAATTGATCTTAAAAAACTGGTAAACTAAAATGTGTTTTATTGATTTGCTTCAATTTTCTCACCTGTATGCATGAATTTTTTGTTTAGTTGACTCAACTCTTGCCCACTAACCTACCAAACGTTGTTTTTTTGACTCAACTACTGCCCACTACTTTAGAAACTGCTAGTAATGCAACATGGATAGTTTACCATAACTGTTTACCGTCATTTTTGCTGAAAAAATCGACTTTGATTTTCCAGACGTTTCTGACTAAAACTTTCGTGACTATGCTACAATAATATTTTCAGAACTTGTTATAAACTTATGACATGTATCTTATACTGGAAATTTGTACAATGGCCTACCTTGAATTTCCCGACGTTTTTTCTTAGTCATTCCCTGACTAACCTACATTAACATTCTCAAAACTTGTTATAAATGTTACAATTCTATACATCTTTTTTTTTCCATGTATTTCAATAAATGTCAATTACTTGTCTAGCATATTTGGTTTACTTGTTGGTTGGATATCGAATGTAATCTACTACTGTTGGCTGAATAAAACGTGTTGCTTTGGTAATTTAGTAGTTATTAATGACTAATGGCTTGTATCGTAAATTTGAAATGAAAAGTAAAGAATTAAATGTACTATTGTTGAGAAAAGTTCATTAATTCTTTGTCAAATTGAAATACAATAGTTGAAAAGTTGAACATATATAAGTTTCGATGATGTTGCTAGCTTAACCAATATGATGCATCTTTGTCATCCACTTCCTTCTTTAAAATTGCATCCAATCTTTCCTGTCCTTTAGGCTCCATATCTGAAAGTTGTTGCATCCCTTTGTCCTTCAGCTTCTTTGATTGTCTGCATAGTAAACTTGCTACACATCTATCTTAAATATGATAACCTAAATTGTTCTATTACAACCTGAAATAAACTTGGTCCAAAACAGTGCAGAAAACAACAAAGTCCAAAAACAGAAACACAAACATGGTCCAGAAAATTCTTAATTGCTGAAATGTTTTTTTAGAACTCCATAGGCTGCTTGCCCATCTTAATTTCCTTCAGTTTTGTTGCAGATGATTTGTCGGATGCTTCAGCCGTTTCCACGACTCCTTTCTGTGGTGTGATCTCTTGGGAATTCAGCACAGGTTCTGACTCAACTATCTCTCTCATTTGCTCCTAACAAAAAAAAATTATTACTAAAAATGCCATTAGTATCAAAAAAATTTGTTCAAGTTAAAATTCAATTCACCATCATTGAATAAGATCTTGATGTGTCCCTTGTCGAAGTTGAAATTGCTTGTTCCTAAAGAAGTGGACGATATTTATTAGTAATTGAAACAAAAAAATATTACGTGTATAGGGTAGTCATTAATTGATGTTATACCTTTCTTGCATTATTCATGGAATCCCACTTAGCAATTGATCTTGGATCATCACATAAACTGATCACCCCAAATGACTTTGATTTTTGCTCAATGTTGTATAAATCAGTCACTCTTATTTTTGCCACAAATGTTCTGTCAAGTAGAGGCCTGAAATCTGGGGGAGGGACAACACTGTACATCTGAAACGATATTTAAACGTTAATCAGTAACATTCGTTGGTTAGATATTATTGCAAATTGTATGTAAATGAGTTTTAGGTTACCTCATCTTCGTCAAGGATGGCTTGTGCTGTTTTCCCAAGCAAATCAACCATTACATCATCCCAAATAATGAACTCAACCGACTCTGGATCTTCATATGTCACAATAAACTTAACTTGAAACCTTGATATTGCTTATGTCACCCCCACACCCTTCATTGTGCAATTATTGTTAATTTTTTCCCTGTCACAATACCACAACCCATCTTCTCCTTGCTTCACTTTTGATCTGCATTCTTTGCAAGAGTAGTAGTACCAACTATTACCACATGTATCTAACTCAATGATCTTGGCCATTGTGACATATGCCCCTCCTTTGGTTAAATTTGGTATCTCTGATAGTGTTTTGATGTTTGCACTTGCGAGGATTGGAGGACGGTACCCAGCAGTTTCTGGAGCCCCAAAGACGGGTTCATCATCATCTGGAAAACTGGTAAGAAAAGTGGCTTAATTAATTTAAGCTGAAATTTGATTGTTTAAAAAAATTTTGAACTCAAACTGTTTCTGGACTCTATTTGGACTGTTTATTTCAAATTTTTTTTTTTAACGGTTATCGACTGCTTCATTTTGTGGATGATTTCTGGAGTTTTCATGTGCGTTTTCTGGTCAATAACAATTACTGCACCTACTATTTCACTAAAGACAATAATATCACATAAAATGGATTTAGATGTCATACCTATTGTTGAACACTTTCACCTCGTTCATTTCTGGATTAACCAAAATCTTTGTTGCACCCCAAGTTGATGTTATGCTAACTTCCCCTGCATAGTAAAAAATAATGAGACAATTTTTTTCCAACATTTTTTTCTTAAATTTTGTATGTAATCAAAGTGTTTGTAATGCTGAAAATGGTATTTCAATGATCAGAATTTTATACCTTCATAAACAGAACGTTTTACGAATAGCATAACCAACGTTGGCTTTGGTTTGTTAATGAACTCTTGCTCGATTTCTGAAATTTGCTGAACGTAGTCCCCAAACAATGAGCAGCACAAGTTTTGGTTCCTGAAAAAATGGTTTGTAATGATTATTTTGTTATGGTTTTAAGTTTGGCATTTTGTTTATAGAATATTGTCAACTTACAGATTATTGCCCAAAACAATAGTCCTCCTTCTCTTGCCATTGCTCTCTCTTATTGGATAAATGTGCTCCAACCTTCCAATTACGTCTGACAGAATTTTTCACTTGTTAGTTAACATTTAAGGTGCATATATGAAAAATTAATTGTAGGCCATTGTTGCTTACCAATATAAAGTCTATTTGGCATTGCTCCAAACACGACCTCATTGAAAGTGTAGAAAGCATGGGTAGAAAGAGGAATATCTACATTTGGAATGGGTACCACCCTAGTGCTGTACTCTAACCAAATCTTGCACGGGTGAATTGTTGCCATGTCAAGTCCCACTCGGTTTGATGATACACTGAACCTTCTGATTTTGTATTTGCTCCCTTCATTAAGGTGCTCTAATAAAAGGCGAGTCAGCCTCTGGTTGATTGATGCCTGAATTGTGTCTCCCTGCATTCATTCATATTTGTTAATACCTTGTGACAATAATTTGAAAAACGCCACATGAAAAGGGGAAAAGGGAGACTTACATTTTCATCAATTAGGATGAGTTCTATACCTTTCACTTCCTTGGGATTTGTCTCAAACTTTCGGTACCACAATCTCATAACCCGAACAGTTAATTGCTCCGTCCTTGCTGTTTCTTTGGTGATGCTCGAAATTGGAATACTCTGGATGTGTGCCATAATCTCAAGTTTTTGATTGAATTTGCAATATTGAGTTTGTGACATTCTCAAGGTTTGCAATCCTATATATAGTAAAATATAACCTCTTGTAAACCCTAAATACCCCACTACTTCCATTACCCATGAACCCCACTTCTTTGAAACTGCTGTAACTACTGCCAGTCCATATTTAACTGCATATGCCCTAATTTCAGAATATGCTAATTATTTTAATTTAATGCAGTTTCGGATTTCATGGGTGGACGGTCCAAGTGTATTTATTATGATGATAATAACGTTGCCTAACATTCGTACTTGTAGAAGTAGAAATTACTCGGTAGTCTATCATTGCCATCTTCCGAATTCGGAGTGTGAGGCTGATAGTTAAATTGCCAGAATTTTTGCTCCAAGTACATAATCCTCGGTGATGAACGGCTTTCTATACAGATCTGAGAGGATTACTTTTTTAAAAAACAACATATTTTTAAGTGTTTCGACTTTTCGTATCGTGTTTAAAATTTTTTTATTAAAATCTAACAAAAACTCGTGCATATGTTTTATTGCACGGGTATACTATTTTAAGTAATATTAATTCACAAAACCCGTGCAGTATTGTGAATTAATTCTTACAAAAACCTGTGCAGTATACACATGCATTCTTCTCTCTATCTTCATCATATTTCTCAAAAACTTGAGATTTTTGATTCTAATTGTTCCAAAATGATTACTAAAATTATTAATGTAATATATGAGTGTTAGTAATCAATTTTAAGGTAAACTAATAAACTAATATCTAGTTAATATTATTTAGTGGGGATAAGGGATAGTCTTGGGTGCAATCAAGAGGAGAATCTCTACTTTGGGATTTTTGAATGTTCATCCTTATAAATGGATAGCTCAAGAACTAACAAGAAGGAGATCTTGTTGGTGCCCATTTGACCGAAATTTATTTGGTGAGAAATTGATTTTCTTATCTTTTTGTTTTAGTTTGCATGCATAAGATCTAGTTTTAATTTTATGACTAAATTAAATGATACATATATGAATATGTTAAGTAATGAGATATAGATTTCTAACATGTTGTTTGTAAAATTGCCTCCCAATCGTCAAGTAAAGCGTCCGTGGTATACATCGTGAGCTTGTTGTAGTATTTTGTTGAGTTGAAATGTTATTATTGGCTTAGGTGGTATTAATACCATGTTGTATCATGTTTTATTTTAGTTGGGTTGTAATAATGGTCTTATGGCCGTGCGTTTATTTTAATTAGGTTATTTGATTATGTATTAGTCACCATCGGAGTCTATTAGCAGTTGCGTGATGAAATATGGAAGTTTGGAACCGAGTTGAGAATGAAAAAATTATAGCCCAGGTGACACTCGATTGAGTTCGCCATGCACTCGACCGAGTGGTCACCTACTCGGTCGAGTGGCCGCCTACACTCGACCGAGTGGTCTGCTTTGACCCTTGTTTTGCTGTTATTCGACCAAATATTGATTATATACCCTTAGTTTCACGGTTTATATTAGTTGACTGGTGTTAGAATGAACATGTTGACCTTACATGGATGATATTTTCTGAATTGTTTATGTTTGACTATATGGCGTGGCATTTTGCAAAGTAAATGGAAACTGTTGATTCGAGTGGATTGCTGACATAAATGATGTGATAATCTTGTTTGATGTGTGTTAATCGACGTGATTTTTATTTTGTCTTGTAAAAGTAAATTAAATGGTCATTTGCATGATTGTGATTGTGGTCTTCCATTGGAGCGGAAGTGTTGATGATAGACGAGAACGGATATGGAAACACATGTGTGATCATGTGGTGGATTTGACGCGGTACATGCGTGGCATGATGTTCGGAAATGGGAATATTGAATATGGTTGAGTCACATAACGAGTAATTTTTTTTGTATTAATTGACTATTTCCTAGACTCCGCATATTTGTGATTGATGTGCACACGTGTTAATATACGAGATTTGGCGTGATATAGATACGTGAGAATAATCGAGTTATACCTCGTGATAGATATGTATACATAACCAACATGAATGAGAATTAGTTATGGGATTATAAATTAGAACCGTGGGTTTGACAGGACACTTGACCTTTGGGAGGCTTGTAGATGGGGGTAGATCAATGGAATTATAACTATACGAGATTTGATTACAGAATTGCAATAAGTAAGAGAGAGTGTTGAACTTGGAACATGGTCATTTGTGGAATTGGCCGGTAATGAGCATATGAGAGCACATTATGAGGTTTTACAGTTGAACTTAGAGGCGAAGTTCTCTTCTAGGGGGAGTGAATGTAATAATTCGGAAATTAACGAAAGAAAGAGTATGACACGTGAGGAAGTAATGAGAATTGAGCAAAGAACCTGGGTATAAGTACGATAAACATGTCTGGTTAATAAGAGTGATAATGACAACAAGAACCTTAACGGACTTTATCATTGATTAAAATGGCGAGAGAGTACATGAGAACCGGTAGTTAAACTTGAGAGAAGATTGAGGAATAATTGTGAAAAGAGAGAGTGAGGCGAACTTCGGGGACGAAGTTCATTTTAAAGGAGGAAGTTTGTAATACCCGGATATTGTGGGATCTGGAAATGAACCTTCGGATGCATGACAGAACCTTATACTAGACTAGAGATCACTTGGGAGTGAAGTATGACTATAAAGTGGGTCGAGTATAACCTATACTGGACTTAGTGGAGTTGTTATAATGTCCGCCTATAGAAGGGTCGTCTTAAAACTGTCATAACGTGACTTCTAGACACGATATTGATGCGATTCGAAATGGAGGTGATAGCTTGTCCTCTTACGATTCCAATGGTAGGTCACACGCCCAAAATGACCAAGAAACGAGTAAGATATGACTGTTTTACGAAAACTGGTCATTGTTGAGAACTGTGTTGCACTCGACCGAGTTGACTCGACACTCGATCGAGTGAGTGACACTCGACCGAGTGGACTCACCACTCGATCGAGTGGCACTGAATCAGAACACGGGATAAGGAAATCTTATCCCCTTATCCTCATTCATTCTATCTTCTTGTTTCTTACTCCAAATCCTCTCTCCCTTCTCTCTAAAACCCCCATAAACCTCTTCCTCTATGGATCCAAGCTTGCTTTAAGGAATCTCTCACCTTGTTCTTCATCAACCACACTTGTAAGTCGATTTCCACTCATCTTTGTTTTAGTCTTAACCCTAATCTTTAGGGGTTTTCACTTGGGTTAATTAGTTAGTAATTAGCATATGTAATATGGGTAATTAGTGGGTAATAATAAGGGGTTTATTTTGTATATTAGTGTAGGATGTATTATTGGTGATGGTATTACATAATTTGTATAGGATTATGACGGTCTTGCGAGATGGAATCTTATGGGATTCGAGTAGCTTATGAAAAATGTTAAAAGGTAGGTTTATCCTACTCGGTTTCAATATTTTATGTGCATATTTGTGTGTCTTGCATCATCATTTTTATGTATGAGTCGATTGGGATAACATGTTGGTATTTGAGGAAGTTTTATCCATGGTATGTTGGGATTGAGTTCATGATGTGTCATGTAATTGGTGTTCTGTTGCATTTTCCTTGTATGGTCATTGTTGTGTTGTGTTGGAGATCATTGGTGGTGTTACTTGGTTATTGAGGAGAGGTAAGACGGTTGGGAGACCGTCCTCTGCTTGAGTCACCTCTTGGAGCTTTCCACTCCAAGAGGAATGTGCACATTAATGGCTTGAGTTACGAGGGACTCGTGTGGTTGAGACACGACGTCTGGCAGGGGATCCGGTTGGCTTCCGGACCCAGTATGTTTGGACGTGTCCCGGTACCTATTTGTGGTTGTTGGTATGTCTGTGCGTGTCCCGGTACCAGTGTGGTTGTCCCGGTACCGTGGTGGTTGTGGGTACGTCTGGGCGTGTCCCGATACCAGAGTGGTTGTTGTTTGATATCGTCTCATTCATGTTGCATACTCACACACTTTGAGTTGAGTCACACTGTATTTATTTATTGAAACTTACGTTTGTCTGTCTGTGTAATTGTCACCTATTTCCGGAGTTGCTTGTGTTGATCCATATGATTTTCCGATCATATGGGGAGCAGGTTAAGTACAGGTTTGCTTGTTGATGTGATCGGGATTCGGGCCGCGCTACTGACTTTGGAGTCGACTACATAGTCACTAGGTAGATGACATAGTCATAAACGAGTTGTATTTCATTTATTCATTAGTTCATGTTTGTAATAACTAAACTTGTTATTTATTAAATAAAATTTCTAAATTGTAATTCCGATTTCACTGCCTCGGGAAACCAAGATGGTAACATCTCCCAATTACCTTGGGCGGGTAAGAAGGGGGTGTTACATTCCAAGCATCCCATAATTGCTTGGTGGCGATTCCGAACATATTTCCATCGTTTCGAGACCCTCACCGAGACGAAACCTACCGGTCTAAAGCGATCCGGTCCAAAGCATTTTTACGCCTCCAAACGTGGCTTTCCGACCGCTGCATGTTCACAGATTGGCTTGGCGTGCAGGTGGCTCGTGTCTACAGACTGGTTGGTGGCCCATGTCCAGAGACCGGTAGGTGGCCTATGTCCACACGGGGAAAGACGCTTCTAAAACGGGATGGAAAAGGGTTTAGGTTTGGATTAGGCGTCACGGCTTCTCGGAGCCGCCTAATCCAACCCTAAACCCTTTCCCTTAGTCACAGGTCGTTCGTAGTGTAAAAACCCAAGACTAAACCCTAGGGAGGGACGGGTGACACCTTGTCGTAGGAGGGACTATTAGAGGGGAAAGACGCTTATAAAATAGGAAGGAAAAGGTCATTCGTAGTGCAAAAACCCAACACTAAGCCTTAGGGAAAGACGGTTGATACCCTATCGTGGGAGGGATTAAAAGATGGGAAAGACGCTTCTAAAACGGAACGGAAAAGGGTTTAGGGTTGGATTAGGCATCACCGCTTGGCGGAGCCGCCTAATCCAACCCTAAACCCTTTTCCTTAGTCAAAACTCGTTCATAATCAAACATATAGTAACACTGTGACTCTAAAACATGGATGGGATTAAAAGAGGGGAAAGACGCTTTTAAAACGGGATGGAAAAGGGTTTAGGGTTGGATTAGGCGTCACCGCTTCGCGGAGCCGCCTAATCGAACCCTAAACCCTTTTCCATAGTCAAAGGTCGTTCGTAGTGCAAAAACCCAACACTAAATGATAGATTTATAACCCTCTTATTAGACATCTCAAATAAAGATCTAAGTTACTCATTAATTAGATGTGGTGGATCAAGTTACATGCAAACAAAAATAAGAGTAAAAGGAGAAAATGGGGTTTCCTTACATTATAATGAAACGGAAATCGGTACAAGGTTGAACTCCTTCCAAACTTGTTCTTGAGTTATGAATAATAGGATGATCCTCCAAAGTTTCAAAGTAAAACTCTCCTATCGATTGCACCCAAGATTTTACCCAAATAATTTAAAGTAATATTAACTAGATATTACAAGAAATATTAATCCCTTAATAGTTATTTTATTACTACTCTAGTAATTAGGAAATAATAATAATGTGGTTGTGTGTTTTAGAGAGAGAGGCATGCAAAATTAGAACAAGATAAATGAGCTACAAATTGCTCTTTTTAAGCTCCCAAAATCGGCCCCCTTGGAGCCATAGTGGGCTATTTCTTTTTCTTATTTTATTTGCATTGAAAAGTAGGTAATGAGTGCATTACGCTAGGTAGTGTCATAAGCATTCAATTAGGGAAATCATTACATGCAACTAGTTGATTAAAGAAAAGACAAAAATAAAATGTTGTCCAACAACATATTATTTTCGGCCATCATAAGATAAAATGGACCATTTTGATTTTGTAATGTTTGTCACACAAACATAAGAATCATTTAATTATTTATCTTACATAAATATACATTAGTTTGATCAAAAAACAATTATATACACTAATAATTAATATACACTTAACTCTTAAGTGATAATTATGTCTGAATATGAAAATATAATGAGTAATATAATGTCCAATTTAATTAATTTACAACCCTTGTAAAATATAATCAACAAATAACCTCTACCTCTAAAAATACAATACCTCGATTAATTTAATGAATTAACGCTTAATCATTAAATTAAATCCTATTTAATCACATTATAATAAGGTATTAAATTTCATTAGTCAATCATCGCATAATTGAATAATAAACTTGCGTTGACTCGAGTTCTAAACTCGACCTCAACAAACTTACACAACTATATATATATATATATATATATAACATGGATTGATCAACCCGTATCAAATACATTTGATCAAAATTATTTGGGTTCCATCCTATGGGTGTGACCTCAAGGGATCAACTGATCACCACCGTCAAACGACACTAACGTCAAACTCTAGTCAGCCAATCGTTACCGATAAATGTTGATCAGTTGACTATATAATTTATCATCCCTTATGTATTCTTATCATGAGATTTAAGTACGTGATCACGCTATTGTTGAGGACACATACTCCAACAATCTCCCACTTGTCCGGGACACGTTTGCCTCACCAATTCTCTTGTCCTATTATTATCTCCCACTCAATGCAAGGTGTCTCGTAAGTCGTACTTGCATGTGATCATATCTAGAGTGGTTTCCTCGACCTGGAGAGTAACTGTTTGACCGGAATTATCTGCCGTAGATACCTTTCGAGCGTGGCCACGCATTTACAGTTCACTACTCCTCGAGTGTCCCTTAGATTTAAATAACCATGATAAGGGGGTGGACAATTCCTATCGCACTAGTCCCTTCGAATAGCCACAGCTCATCATGACCTAAAATATGCCCATTTGCACTCCATATTCGGAAGACGTGGAGCAAAAATAAAAGTCAATCAGAAACTGTGCCACCTTGGGTGAACAGTCTCTAGTTAAACAATCGACTAAAAAAGAATACTATAGTAGCTCTCGCCATGACCAGGCTATATAAAAATTACCAGAACTCTATAAGCGGTCACTGCCCGACAGAGTGTCTCATACAGTCTGCCTATGTGATCAACTAGTCATCTCTAATGACCCTATGACACTAGAACTTGCCATCAATCAACTTATACTCTAGTCACTAGGAGACGTCACCTCATATAAGTGACTAGGGGCCAATACTATGTTAATTCAGTTCAGTTTAATAGGGTTCAATGTTGTCCTTACAACCTATTTGGATATAACAAAGTAATAAAAGAGTTTTAAAATAAAACTCAAACGATAAATGCGATTATCACATATG
This sequence comes from Silene latifolia, assembly GCF_048544455.1. NCBI lineage: Eukaryota > Viridiplantae > Streptophyta > Magnoliopsida > Caryophyllales > Caryophyllaceae > Silene > Silene latifolia. Next base: position 368,740,668 of record NC_133538.1, on the reverse strand, counting down.
AACAATCAATACAATATTATTGCTTCATATCTCATAATCTCAAGATTATAAAATCCATGTTACTTCATGGTGGTTTCATCAAACCTGTAATGAAAACTTGGTTGAAGATTATACAATATAACCATCACCCCTACTTCATAAACTGTAATTTCCTTCTTTCGACGTAATCTCTTAATTACATGAATTTTCTAAGTACATGTCTTGACTTGAATCTGGGTTTGGGATCCTTTGCTTGAAAGATGCTCCCAATGTTATCAAATAACATGTGAGATGATCCATGGTTTAAAGGATTTATTTTTAGTTCCTTTACAATCCATCTTATCGTTACCACAAAGTACTCAGACTCTATTTGTAGATTTTATAATGACTGACTTTTCAAGGTAGTTCTCGCTATTCGTACCTTTGACAATTGACAACAAGATCAGCCTAAGAAACTTGAGCTTTTGTAACCCTCTATACAAAACTACATGTTCTTATCAATCATAAGTATGAATCCTTATTCCTTCTCAAGAATTCACGGATGTATCTAGCGGCTATCCATTGACTCTCACATGGATTGACTTGTCTTGCTTAAAGCATACAATTTATCAGTGCTTACGCATATCTTAGGATATTCGGTCGATCTAATGGCGTAAACATTGGGAATCGATTTCATTCGTTCAACAATTTCAGATTCAGTGGGTAACTGTGAATCTTTCAAAGTAATCCCACAATCCATTGGAATAGAATCCCTCTTGGATTTATCTATGCTGAAAAGACGAAGGATTTTATCAACATAAGATGAAGAGTCTTATCAACATAAGACTTTTGACTGAATGCCAATATCCCTTTTAGGTCTATCTCCACAGATCCGGATATCAAATATGCGATGTTCCTCACCTAAATCTTTCAATTGGAAATGATTTCCCAATGTTACGGAGGTAAGCATTGGTACATCATTCCCAATGAGTAATATGTGAAGACAATTTTGGCTCCCACTAAACTTCATGTATAAACATGGTTCTTCGACAAATCGAGTGAAACCATTCTCTATTATCACATGAACTAAAATAAGCTCCCTCTAAACTTCATATATAATTATGGTTCTTTGAATGCAACCATTCTCTATTATCACATGACTGGGAAAAGTGATTTTTATAATCTCTTAATGCTTTGCTTAAAACCACATATGGATCCCTTAAGCTTACTTAGCATGTTAGAATTCTCAAACTTAAACCAAATATTAGTGTCACACACCCATCCTCTTCTAAATACCTTTTTAGAAAAGCGGTTTAACATCACTTGCCATGTTTCATCAAAATGAAATGCGACAATTACTAACATGATTTGATTCAATTAACATCACCATGTTCATCTAGGCTATTCTATGCTTGAAAGCCTTACTTTAAATAAACCAATATCTTAAAGTAGTTATTCTTAGCTTTGCGTATAGAATCTATCATAGATTGTAAAACCATGACTTCTTTGCAACAAATTCACTTGATAGATGATGATTCTATTACTTTCAAAAGTAACTCTATTTACAACACGTGTATGACTTTTAGAACATCTTCTTATGTTATTATTCTACAAAATAAGTTTGTAGCGATTTTTCTCCCACTCTATCTTTTTAGAAATACACCTAATTTCCAAGAAGTTAGCTTTAAGAGCGACAAACAATTTTGTTCTTTTGAATACAAAAGAGCATTAGACACATGTTATAGTTGAGTCATCTATTAAGATATGTTGCCATTTATAGAGACTAATTCCTTCCATATCTTGTATGGAGTCTTGTTTGTGATTCATATCGCGTGTTTTCACTTTAAACAATTCATGCTAATATATGTCATCAAATCTCCAAATATGAGTTCAAGAACTCATTTTAACTTTCAATCGATCGATCTTACATTACATAAGAAATGTCATGTTTCCATGAATCTTATAATTGGGAATCAAATTCACATCTTAGGTCTTTACCATATTGAATAAATCATCATCTTTCAATACTATCGATTGAGTTGAGTTGATTTTTGTTATAAATATTAATAGAAAAAGAAGAAAGATGTCTTAGAACTTAAAATGCCATAAACCAAAATGACTTGGGTTGAAAGCCAAGTCATTTAAAACAAAATACAATACTTGTTCGGAGATGCAAAATAAAGAAATTTCCATGTCTAACATTGAAACAAAATAAAGTTCTTAGACAATGTCTAAACATAAGACTATTATGAAGACATATTCAAAATGAAACGCCAAGCCAAGTTCATAGGTCTCCATCTATGGGGCGGCTACTCTAGCTTCCTTTGGAGATCCTGCTCATGCTTGCTTAGCCTTTCCTTTCTTCTCATGCCTTAAATTCAATAAGAAGGGTGAGAAACACAACTAGTATCTTAATAAAAAGTTGAGTTAGAAAATTAATAATAATATCATAAACTTTTGGAAGAAATATTACCTACTGGAGTCACACGTCCAGCTTTGATGTCTTCCAAATATTTGGGGCAATTGCGCTTCCAATGGCCTATGCCATTACAATAATGGCACTTGTCATCGGGTTTGACTCCCCTTTTAGGTTTGGAAGAGCTATTCTCAATAGCTTTCTCCTTACCTTTGTAGGAAGTGGATTTCTTACCCTTGTTAGCACTTTTCTTAAACTTTCCCTTACTGTTTGCATTGATGTTAAGAACATCCTTGCTAGTGCTTGCATCAAGCCCCATGTCCCTTTCGGCTTGCCCAAGCATTTTGTACAACTCATGGAGATCGGTTTTCAAGTTTTGCATGTTGTAGTTTACTCTAAACTAAACATAGCCCTTGATTCTACTTAAGGAGTGAAGCACTCGGTCAATCACGAGTTGCTCAGGGATGTCAAACCCTTGCAACTAGAGGGTCTCAACATACTCAATCATTTTGAGCACATGAGGACTCACTTTTTGTCTTTCTTTGATATCGAGGTCAAAGAATTGGGAAGCCGCTTCTTATTGAATAATCCCAGGAGCTCGTGAAAACATGGTCACAAGTCTAGTATATATCTCATAGGCGGTGCTCATCTTTATGGCACTCCTTTGAAGATCGGGTTCCATGGAGAAAATCAAGACAATCTTGACCGCGGCGGATTATTTTTGGTAGGTCTCAAAGGCCTCCATAACCGCAGGTGTTGACCTAGCAATATGAGTAGCGGGAGAAGCCTCAGTAAGGTATTTGAGTTTGTCATCACCTTCCGCGGCTAAGCGAAGTTGCGCATCCCAATCGGTGAAATTCGAACCATTCTTTTCGAGTTTGTAATGATCCATAAAGGATCGAAGCCATGAACCGGTAGTGAGAGGTGGTGCGGACGAGCTAGTGGATGCCATTGTGATATTTCAATATACTACAAAATATGAGATGAAGGAAAAATTAACATTTATCGTAAATTAGACTTGTTAATATTTTAGAAAAGTTTTAGCATTTATATAATGACTTCCACCCAATTATATAAACGATTCCAAGACCCAAATTCATACTAGCTCAATTGTGGGATAACGGTCCATCCCTCTACAACCTTTACTAATACAATTTCGTGGGTTAACTCATTTAACCGATTCTACACTTAGAACTCTTGGTCGATGAATTTACACTAAGTTCATCTTTAGCCCGAACCTATTGGGACAACGGTCCCTCTAATACTTTCGTTGAGATCAACCAAATTTCGAAGTGTAATAATATCTTATTACCCCACTTAGCCAACGTTAAAAGAAAGCACCCCGGTATAATATTTCAACACCGTATTGTACCCCTAATGAAATTGGGATTCATGAGTTCCTACTATTTGGTAAGGCTAAGTCTCAATTTTTATAAATTGTGAAGGTCTTGTCAATTTATTATCTATCTCTTTTAAGTTAACTAAATTAGTGATCTATCGATAAATATAATTGACAAGGTCGATTAAACGTTATAAAAAGATATGCATGTAATGTTATGGCGATTTGGCATGCATGCAAACATATAAGGAAAGAAAATGTAAAGAAAAATAATTTCCTAGTATGGCCTTCCTAAAATAGAAAATCTAATAATCTATTACATATTCGGAAACCAACTCCTTTTGTCCCTTGAACTTCATGTGACACGCCTCCCAAGGAAATACCGTCTTGATCGGAACTCCTTTCCGAATGGCTCCGTCTTTAGGAAACTCCGGAATTACAAAAAAATAAAATAAATAAAGTACATAGCTATTCCTATTATACATTTGGAATAAAATAAATCTATTAAATTATAAAACGGTGATGCAAAATCACAGTAAAATTACAACTAAATCAATATTCCCAATCATTACGGGAAATACCAATTAAAACTACGGCCATACTAACACAAATTACATTATTAAAAAAAATTACATAAATTTAAATGACATTCATCCTTAAAATTATTCAACAAAATATATGTATTCAAACATGCAAAATAAATGTGCCAAATCGCCATACTAGATTATATCGTATATAGCTCGATTTTTATGGAAATGCGTGATCTTTAACTTATTAAAATCACTAATTAATACTTAAATTAAATTTAAGGCCAAGTTAATTGTCCAAACTGTTTTAAGACTCAAAAATTAGTCTCCACTAAAATTTGACAATAATCTAACTTGATTTTATATTATTGCTCATATTTAACCCCATTTATGATAACAAATATGAAATAATTCCAAATTTCATTAAAATAATCTAAAATTTTGAAATTTAAATTTTGAACATTCTGTAATATTATCATGACCCTCATAGCCTCAAACAATGGGTTAAAATTTTTTGAATTAATTTAGAGAAAAATATAGTTGCGATTTATCAGTTTTATCAAATAAAATACCTAAACATACAAAACTTAGTCTAATCAATTTTCCAATCTTACATCTGATATGAAAGACATAAATTCAACATAAAATAATTTTTTCATGCCATGAAATTCGTTTTAGCTATTTTTAGCTTATATAATCTCGATTTAGTCCATTTTAACCATTAAAATCATAAATCATGCAAAATTAATAGAATTAATCTCAAAATTTACATACAATAAATAAAATATGCATGTGAGATCATATTAAAATTTCATGGTTAGAATCGAAGTTTAACTATTTTTAATCAATAAACCATCATTTTACTCACTAAAATGTAATTATTATACTAAAAATCATAAAAATGAGCAATAAACTTCCATAAACTATCTAAAATGACCTAAAATATTTTAGGACTAGAATTTAAACATGCATCAAAAATTTCGTGCATTTACCATAGTTACACAAATTTTTCGATTTTTATTTTAGTTATCTAATAATTTGTAAAAAACATAAAACGATTTGCATGCAACAACCAAAGCTCTTGATACCACTTATTAGGTTCATTAACCTTCTTATTAGACATTTCTAATAAAGATCTAAGTTACTCATTAATTAGATGTGGTGGATCTAGTTACATGCAAACAAAAATAAGAGTAAAAGGAGAAAACGGTTTTTCTTTACATTACAATGAAACGGAAATGGGCACAAGGTTGAACTCCTTCCAACCTTGTTCTTGAGCTATGAATAATATGATGATCTTCCAAAGTTTCAAAGTAGAAACTCTCCTATCGATTGCACCCAAGATTTTACCCAAATAATTTCAACTAATATTAACTAGATATTACAAGAAATATTAATCCCTTAATATTTATTTTATTACTACTCTAGTAATTAGGAAATAATATTAATGTGTTTGTGTGTTTTAGAGAGATAGGCATGCAAAATTAGAACAAGAAAAATGAGCTTCAAATTGCTCTTTTTAAGCTCCCAAAACCGCCTCCTTGGAGCCATAGTGGGCTATTTCTTTTTCTTATTTAATTTGCATGTAAAAGTAGGTAATGAGTGGATTAGGCTAGGTAGTGTCATAAGCATGTAATTAGGAAAATCATTACATGCAACTAGTTGATTAAAGAAAAGACAAAAATAAAATGTTGTCCAACAACATATTACTTTCGGCCATCATAAGATAAAATGGACCATTTTGATTTTGTAATGTTTGTCACACAAACATAAGAATCATTTAATTATTTATCTTACATAAATATACATTAGTAAAAATTATATAAACTAATAATTAATATACACTTAACTCTTAAGTGATAATTAGGTCAGAATATGATAATATAATGAGTATTATAATGTCCAATTTAATTAATTTACAACCCTTGTAAAATATAATCAACAAATAACCTCTACCTCTAAAAATACAATCCCTCGATTAATTTAATGAATTAACGCTTAATCATTAAATTAAATCTTATTTAATCACATTACAATAAGATATAAAATTTCATTAGTCAATCATCGCAAAATTGAATAATAAACTTGCGTTGACTCGAGTTCTAAACTAGACTTCAACAAACTCACACAACTAAATATAATATATATATGTATATATATATATATATATATATATATATATATATATATATATATATATATATATATATAGAGGCGGGATCTCGTGAGTTTGGATCTCAACCATTGATTACACAAAATAAACGGCTCAGATTCGTAAAAACAAAAAGAGCAAAGCCTGACATTAAAAAAAAAGCGTTTGTCTTTTTCACTCCCTCCTAATAAACACACTTATCACAGCCTTCGTCCTCTATTTCTAATCTATTACTCACTCCATTCCTTGATAAAAATTCTGTTTCGTCATCTTCCTTTTGCATTTTATTTTCTACAGTCATGCCATATTACCATTTTACTCTTAAATTTTGAAGAAATAATCACAAAGGCATCAAATTATTGAAGTAATTGAAGATCTCGATCAATTTTAGTCTACATTAACAATCAAACCCTTGAAATTTCTCAATCATATGAAGATATATAATTCGATCAGGAAGGGAAATCAAGTGTTGCGAAGGGTGGCCGAATTCACTTCCGAGTTCCGATAGCCATCACCCACGTGGTCAGATGTTGTGAACGGTGGCGGGGAGTCAGATAGATGCTCGGAGGTCGTGGGTAGAAGCAGATGGTCGGGCGGATGGTTCTGGGTAAGTGGTGGCCGGCGGTGATTGATAGCGGTGGTGGTGGTTCTGGGATGGTGAATTGGTGACGGATGGTGAGTAGCTCGGTTGCTCGCGCGGTGGTCTTATATGCACCAGCTTGGATTACGGTCCATCGACTTGTGGTGGAGCAGCTTGGTTGTGGTAGTCGAATTGGTGATGTATGAGTCGGCGGCTCTAATAAATAAAGGATATACTTAAAAATTTGGATTGGTCTCACATGTGAGGTCTTGTACAAGCCTCACTCTTTACCCCGATGCTTGCCTTTAGCAGTGTTCTGCTTAAAATGAGCCATTATGACGTTCTAATTTTCTTTGTTTTCTTTGGTAGTGTATTGATCCATGGCTTAGAAGAAAAAGATCATGTCGAGTTTGCAAATCAGACATTTGATTTCCTTTGGAGAGGGTTATTTATTTATCCGGCAATCTCTCGCATTTTGGGCCTCAAGGTAAAGTATATTTATCATGATATCAATTGTTAAACTTCCTCTGTATGGTTTTTTATACTCTTCCCTAGTTGCGACTTGCAAGACAAAAGATCAGACGTATAATCTCTGCGCATCAATATCATTTAAGGATGTGGATAATGGGTTTCAAAGTCCTCTGGCTAATTTTATGGCTTTACGGCTGATACTCATGTTTATTACGGAGTACTGTTTATAATTTTGTACATGCTGTCCAGAAACACCATGTGTTAATATATTTCCCACTGCACATTCAGGGACGCGGTTGTATTTAAGAGAGAAGGCTCGAAAGTACAATTACCCAAGATGAGGTATGTAACTGAACAGGAGCTGATAGAGAGAGAAGATATACATTGAATTCTTCCCTTTCTTGTTGAGTTGTTGATCTCCATTCATTAGAGCAATAGCAATAGTAGTTCTTAGTATTGGGCTTGTCACCAAGAACTTTATTTTAAAAGTTATTCTATTGCATTTAAAAGTTGTTTTTATTTTTAAGAACCAAGTTCTAAAATAAGAACCAAGTTCTAAAATATTGGAAAATGTACAACCAATAAATATAACTTTGTAAAATGTGAGAAACCATTTTACATTATTTATTTTATGGTTTTTTTCCATCTAAGAACTTCATATAAAGTTCTTCTTATTAGTAAATATTATGTTTGATTGTATACATCTAGAAGATATATACAATCAATTGGATGTCAAGAACTTCATATAAACGCTTGGTTTTACTAATAACAGTTACTTTTGACAGTTCTTCGGATCTTTGTTCACTACTTTGCTACTCGAATTTCGGTATTATCAATCCATTTAATTCTTAATCGTTTTTATTGTTCTTAATTCCTTTTCTTCTCTTTGATTTATAGTCGTTCAATCATCTTTTTATATTTGTCATCATGTTTAGTTTTGATTGTTCAGTTATTGTGATTGTTACCCCAACAATTATGAGTAGCTAATTTCCTATGCTAAGACTATAGGGGATCCATGATTTGAAGGGAGAGTAATCGAATTACGGGGGTAATGCTAGTATCGTCCATGTTGTTAAAATGCTACATATAATTGTAATTGCCTAATTGAGTCGACGCAATTAGACCCTTATTCTTGGTGGACCCTGACCTGGACCGAAAGGTTGGAAGGGGGAGACTAGTAGCGAGCAATAGAGTATTGCAGCGAGGACGAAAGTTAAACTGTTTACACTTTAGGGTGAATTAAGGACCGAAAGGTGACGTTCGCTACCCCTTGGACTGTATTGCATTGACCTGGGACCTAGATTACTCGACCGGACGATTGTGGTAAACCGCTTGTCTTAGCCGTTCTCTTTATCTGTTAAACCCTCTTCCTTTATTTCTCTTTCCCTCAGTCCCTTTAGTTTAGAATCACAATTTATAAACCCCCAAAAATTGGTTACTTAGACGAGCCTAGTTTTAGCAGTCAAATTCCTACCTCTCTGTGGATTCGACCCGACTTCCCTAGCTATATTAGTTAGTTGGCCAGTTGGTTATTTTTGACAGGTACGCGACAGACGTGTCAAATTTTAACTGTTATTAGTAACTGTTATAAGAACTGTTATTAGTAAAACCAAGTGTTGATTGTGACGAGACATTCAGCCCGGTAGTGAAGCCTACCACCATTCGCACGGTCCTCAGTCTTGCTATAACCCGTTCATGGCCCATCCATCAATTGGATGTCAAGAACGCTTTCTTACATGGGGACCTCGTTGAAACCGTTTATATGCATCAACCGCCAGGATTCGTCGACCAAACGGCTCCACATCATGTTTGTCGACTTCGAAAATCTCTCTATGGCCTCAAGCAAGCCCCGAGGGCTTGGTATCAACGGTTTGCAACCTTTATTTTGTCAAAAGGATTTTGTAGCAGCACTTGTGATCCGTCTCTGTTTATCTACACCCATGGTCATGACACCGCCTATATGCTCTTATATGTGGATGACATTGTTCTTACTGCATCTAGCACTTCCTTACTGCGCAACATTATCAATGATTTATCAAAGGAATTTGCTATGTCTGACCTTGGTAAGCTACATCATTTCCTTGGGATACAGGTAACTCGTAACAAATCGGGTATGGTTTTATCTCAGACACAATATGCTCGTGACATTCTTGGACGTGCCTCCATGACCTCCTGTAATCCCGTCTCTACACCTGTTGAAACCGGGTCCAAGCTCAGCTCTACTGCCGGCCCATTATTCGCTGACCCGACCTTGTATCGAAGTTTGGCCGGTGCTCTTCAATATCTCACTATCACTCGGCCCGATATCACATATGCGGTACAACAGGTTTGTTTATTTATGCATGCCCCCCGTGAGCCTCATTTTCAATTTTTAAAACGCATTTTGCGCTATATTAAGGGCACTATTGACTACGGTCTCACCCTCACTAAGTCAGCCAAGCATTCTCTGACCGCCTATTCCGACGCTGATTGGGGTGGGTGTCCTGACTCACGTCGTTCTACTTCCGGCTATTGTGTGTTCCTCGGCGATAACTTGATCTCTTGGTCCTCCAAGCGTCAAGCTACCGTCTCTAAATCTAGCGCGGAAGCAGAATATAGGGGTGTTGCAAATGCGGTTGCCGAAACTAGCTGGTTACGTAATTTACTATTGGAACTTCGGGTTCCCATCATGTCGGCCAGCTTAGTCTATTGCGATAATGTTTCTGCTGTGTATCTCTCCGGCAATCCTGTTCAGCATCAGCGTACAAAACATATAGAGATTGATATTCATTTTGTTCGCGATCAAGTACGCCTTGGGAAAGTCCGCGTCCTTCACGTTCCAGCTGAGTATCAATACGCCGACATTTTCACCAAAGGTCTTCCCAAGCATCTCTTTACACGGTTTCGCTCCAGTCTCAGCGTCCGTCCTTCTCCCGCTCCGACTGCGGGGGTGTATTAGTAAATATTATGTTTGATTGTATATATCTTCTAGATGTATCTTATTGTTATTTGTTAACATAGTTAGAGATTCTCTTGCCTTGTATTTAGGATCCTATTGTTGTACTTTGCCCTATATATATTGTTAATAGAAGAACTCCCATCTCAGGGAATTACCAAACTTATACTTCTATTGTGAACAAAAGGTCTTAAAAATTGGGATTGGTGCATTGTGACATGGCATATGAAGAACTTTATATAAAGTTCTACTATTGCTATTGCTCTTAATTTGACCTTTTTTAAGGGGAGGAAGAAATTGATTATTAAAAACTCGCATTCTTCAGTGTGTGTTCCTCTGCCGCTATTTCCATTGTTTATTAATCCTAATTATCTATATGGAGTGTTGGACTGTTTTCCATTAGTTTGACAGGAGGTAGTTGACATTTTGTAGTATCATTCCTCTGCCGCTATTTCCATTGTTTATTAATCCTAATTATCTATATGGAGTGTTGGACTGTTTTCCATTAGTTTGACAGGAGGTAGTTGACATTTTGTAGTATCATTTGTTGGGTACTTGGGAGTTAGTTTTGATTATAAAAATGTTGTAGGTTGTGTTTGTGCCACTGCATGCAAATATAATATAGCTTGCCTGCAAGTTAGTAGTTATGATTTTCGTGATAGTCCATTTCTATTTTCAAGGTGGTACAATAAAAGCAGAATAACAGTAGAATAACAACACAATAACACGGGTTAAAAAAAAAGAAAAAAAATTTAAAGTCGTAAAAAAAATCAAAGTGGCACCGGAATAACATCACAATAACACCAGAATAACAACACAATAACATGCGGTAAAAAAAGAGTAAAAAAATCAAAGTTACACCGGAATAACATTACAATAACAACAGAATAACAATAGAATAACATCACAATAACATGTGTTAAAAAAAAGAAAAAAAAATAAAAGTCGTAAAAAAAAAAATCAAAGTAACAGCAGAATAAAAACAGAATAACACCAGAATAACAGCACAATAACATGCGGTAAAAAAAAGTAAAAAAATCAAAGTAGTAAAAAAAATCAATGTAGTAAAAAATCTAAGTGACACCGGAATAACATCACAATAACAGCAGAGTAACAGTAGAATAACAGCACAATAACACGTGTTAAAAAAAAAGAAAAAAAAATCAAAGTCGTAAAAAAAATCAAAGTAACAGCAGAATAACATCACAATAACAGCGGAATAACAATAACATGTGGTAAAAAAAAGAGAAAAAAAATCAAAGTAAAAAAAGCACAATAACAGCATAATAACACGAGGTAAAAAAAATAAGAGCAAAAAAAATTCAAGTAAAAAAAAATTTGGTACAAAAAGAAAAAGAAAAAAATGTAACATAATGAGAAAATTAGAGAAAAACATAAGAGAAAAAAATCAAAGTTGTAAAAAAAAGCATAATAACACGAGGTAAAAAAAGAAGATAAAAAAAATTAAAGTAAAAAAAAGAGTAGCACTAGAAAAAAAGGAAAATAAGTAAATGACAGTGGTTTAATATGACAGGTAAGATTAGATCTTGACCATTCATCCCTAATATAATCCAATGGCTGAGGTTTGTGAACACACAAACTCACAACTCACCATAAGAAACCAAACTCACAAGATCCTATATATATATATATATATATATATATATATATATATATATATATATATATATATATATATATATATATATATATATATATATATATATATATATATATATATATATAACGAGGGATTGATCAACCCGTATCAAATACATTTGATCAGAATTATTTGGGTTACATCCTATAGGTGTGACCTCAAGGGATCAACTGATCACCACCGTCAAACGACAGTAAAGTCAAACTCTAGTCAGCTAATCATGATCGATAAATGTTGATCAATTGACTATATAATGTATCATCCCTTATGTATTCTTATCATGAGATTTAAGTACATGATCGCACTATTGTTAAGGACACATACTCCAACACTAAACCCTAGGGAGGGACGGATGATACCCTGTCGTGGGGAGGGATTAAAAGAGGGGAAATATGCTTCTAAAACGGGATGGAAAAGGGTTTAGGGTTGGATTAGGTGTCACAGCTTCGATGAGCCGCCAAATCCAACCCTAAACAATTTTACTTAGTCAAAGCTCGTTCATAATCAAACATATAGTAACACTGTGACTCTAAAACATGGATGGGAGTAAAAGAGGGAAAAGGCGCTTCTAAAATGGGATGGAAAAGGGTTTAGGGTTGGATTGCGTCATCGCTTCGCGGAGCCGCCTAATCCAACCCTAAACCCTTTTCCTTAGTCAAAGGTCGTTCGTAGTGAAAATACCCAAGACTAAACCCTAAGACAGGAAGGGTGATACCCTGTTGTGCGAGGGACTAAAAGAGGGGAAAGACGCTTCAAAAACGGGACGGAAAAGGGTTTAGGGTTGGATTAGGCGTCACTGTTTCGCAGAGCCGCCTAATCCAACCCTAAACCCTTTTCCTTAGTCAAAGGTCGTTCGTAGTGCAAAAACACAACACTAAAGCCTAGGGAGGGATGGGTGATAATGCTCATTGTTTTTTACTTAAAAATTAGTCTTATATATTACTTTGTAGGGTTGTTATTGTTTCATAATTTTATATTTCAAATATTATCTTGTTTTATATTTTTACAAATCTCGCCTTGTTAAAATTGTCTTGTTATATATATATATATATATATATATATATATATATATATATATATATATATATATATATATATATATATATATATTTCGATTTTTCGTATTTAATTTTTGTCTTTTATTGTCTGATTTCGGATCTGTTTTTTGTTTTTTGTTTTTTTTAAGTAACACTCATATTTTTGTTGAATTTAATCTTCTAAGTTAAAGTTACATTTTTCTCTATTAAAGTTACACTTATCTCTATTAAAGTTATATTTTTTCTTCTAGTAAAGTTTTACTATCTCTATTAAAGTTACAGTTTTCTCTATTAAAGTTACATTTTTCTCTATTAAAATTACATCTATTTCTATTAAAGTTACAGTTTTCTCTATTAAAGTTACAATTTTCTCGTTTAAAGTAACAATTTTTTCTATTAAAGTTAAACTTATCTCTATTAAAGTTGCAGTCTTAATGACTAAAGTTATACTCTCAATGGACTAAAATTACACTCTCAATGGTTTAAAGTTACAGTCTCAATGGACTAAAGTTACACTTTTAATATGGACCAAAGACTACACTCTCAATGGACTAAAATTATACTCTCAAAAAACTTAAATTACACTCTCATTGACTAAAATTACACTTTCAAAAGACTAAAGTTATACTTCTAAACTACTAAAGCTACATTTATAAGTCAATTAATTTAAAATAATTTGTGTTAAAATTATAAAAATTTAAAATAATATTCGTCAACATCACTCGGAAAAGACTAAAGTTATTCTCATAGAATGCAAAATTGTCGTAAACTTGCTTTAAAATTAAAAATTTCAAAATAATATCCGACAAAACCGCTTCGTATTATAAAGATACACTATTAATGATTAAAGTTACACTCGTAAAAAACAAAAGGTAGACTCTAAAAATCATAAAATGTAGTAAATTTGTCTCAAAATTACAAAAAAAAAATATATACGTCAAAACCGCTTTTTAGTTTAAAGTTACAATTTTTTTTGTTTGTTTGTTTGTTTGTTTGTTTGTTTGTTAAAGTTACACTCGTAAAAGTCTAAAGTTACACTTGTAAAATAGTAAAAGTGTCATAAAATTTGCATAAACTAGGAAGCATAAGAAGACAAAAGGTAGTGTTAAGTGTGTATGATAATGAATTTGTGGATGTATAATTAAGGCTAGAGAGAGAAAGTGGAATTAATTAATGTATATGAAACTAATTAGTGTTAAGTATGTTTCTTGTTTTCAATCTCAGCCATTCACATTGCTTGATCTAATAGATGTGATAAGGACTTATGGACTCAAAATATATAAGCGACTCATAAGAGATCAACTAAGTCCACACTATGTTTTTGAGTCCATAAGTCCTCATCTAGGCCTTTGGATGGTGAAGATGGATGGCTAAGATGAATCTCCAAAAAAGGGTGGTTAATGACCTAATTTAACACACCTTCTACTCTTTCACTAATCCACTCTAATTATTGAGTGTAAATTTAGTAAAAAAAATATTGTAACTTTTGTTAGGTAACGAGTAGGTTGTATTAAAAACATTGAAGATCATTACAAGCCTATTGTTTTCAGCACATTTCTATCATTACACAAGTATAAGTTTACTGTAATTAGCCTATTGTTTTCTTAAATTTTGGAGCCAAATGAATTCCTTGCTGGAAGGAGCTTTGATGTTTCTCCCGAAGAATCTCTTGAAGACATTGTGAATGTAGTTTTGGACAATCTTATCAGGTTTGAGCACAACACCATGAATCCGAGCATGGTTCCTGACCTGCCAGATTTCATAAATTACTGCCACATGACATGCACAAGTGAGATTTCTTTGAAGAATAGTAAATCCTTGAGCTTTAGCCTGCCACTGGACCAGGTGATGATTGAGGATTAAAATCTAAAGTTGCACCTATAAGATGCTGAAGCACTGCTTGCTGAAAATGCAATATGAAAAAAGGTGTAGGTGAGACTCATTTTCTATACCACATAAGTAACATGTTTCCTCATGGCCAAATCTCATCTTCACCATTCTGTCACGAGTCAACAATCTTTTGTGAGCAACAACCTACTAAATAAAGGAGTGTCTTGGAATATTCAGGTTATTCCAACACACAAATCTCCATGGAACTAAGGGATATTTCTATCTTAACCACTGATAACCAGCTTGGATAGAGTAAGGTTTCTCTTCTCCTAGCCACTGATCCCGGGTGTATGCAGATTTGAACACAGTCATCAAATTTGCTATCTTTTTCCATGACCAACTGCAATCAGAGGGAGGATTGTAATTGGTCCAGTGAGTCCCTTTCATATAGACATTACTAATCCACTTAACCCATAGGTGATCTTTCTTACTAGCTATCCACCAAATATATTTGCCCAAAAGAGCCTTATTCCAGATCTTAGCAGATTGAATTCCCAAACCTCCTTCCTCTTTAGGACTGCATGATTGATCCCAGCTAACTTTAAGGACCTTTAAATAGTTATCAACCTCCCCCCCCACCCCAAAGATAATTTCTACACACAACCTCTATTTTATTCATAATGCCATTGGGGATGAGAAACATGCTAGCCCAATAACTATGAATAGTAGCTAAAATAGAATTTACCAAGGTAAGTCTCTTAGAATAGGACAATTGCCTTAAACCCTAGACCTAAGGCTAGCCAAAGCTTTGTCAACAAGTTTCATTCCTTCATTTTTAGAGATTTTCTTAGAAGATATGGGAACCCCAAGATATCTGAATGGTAATTGCCCTTCAGCAAATCTAGATATTTGAAGAATATTACTTATCACCTCAGATGACACTCCATTGAAGTAGATATTAGATTTCTCTTTATTTAAACTCAAACCAGTAGTAGCAGCAAAAGTGGAAAATGCTCTAAGTAACCACATAATAAAGGCTTCATTACCTTTGCTAAATAAGAGTAAGTAATCAACAAAGAGTAAATGGTTTAATCTAGTTGTATTGCACAGAGGGTGAAACCTGAATGAATCTTGCTGGGCAATGTAAACACCTCATTGCTACACCTTACACCAACCACCCAGTGATGATTGGGCTGCATGTTTAATCACGCTGAGCGATTTATAACATTTTGTAAGTTCGTCGACAAGTGATAGCTCAAACAGTCGAGTCAACCTCATGGTCGTCATCTACGTGTTGATACGGTTGTTTTGACAGTAATTAGAGTACATTTAGAGTCCGGGTCAAAAACCGTTTCCATTTTCTAAAACCGTCTTAAATCCGAGTCAGAATGTTCTAGAAGTTTATTCCTAAATTTTATTGTTTATGATTTAAATCTCGAAAAATATTGCCTTTAACGAATAAGAAAGCATACATCTTCCCTAATTCCTTAATAAAACTGCGAAAATCTTTCTTGCTGAAGAGGAAACCACCTAAGAGAAAACGCAGCAGGAGCTGCGCCTCTTGGAAAGGTCGCAGTTCCTGCTGCGCCCCTTCCTGGGTTGTTTTTCTTCGGTTTCCAGAATATTTTCCGGATTTATTTCCTAATCGACTTTTACCTAAATTATTCCCCATGATAAGTATAAATAGAGGCCTCTACGTCATATATTTTTCACGCGATTGTCCGCCCTTCTTTTCTCCCTTTGCATTATAAGACCACGCTCTTGCTTTTCGACGCCTACGTGCTTGCTCTACGGGACCATGTAAGCTCAGATCATTCTGAGTACAAGTCACATTGCATAGACCGACCAATTTGACCAACTCCACCTAATCAATCTAATCAATTTGTTTTTAAATCCTTTTTTAAGGGCACTTAAATCATAAATCGAGTCGAGCAATGACTAACGATAACTTAGTTAATCTCGCTTTGTCAAACAAGTACGTCTGAGGGTGTAAATCCCAATTTTATTTCTTTTATTTTATGTATATATAATTTATATAATCATTTATATAATAAGCATGCTCAAATCGTCTTTTAAAATAACTTTTAAAAACCTTTTGACGGAAACAGCGGAGCTCTGATGTGGAGAAAGATCGCATCAGTTGATGCGCCTTCTGGAAAGGTCGCAGCCTCTGCTGCGACTCTTCTAGAGGCTGCCTTCAGCTGATGCACTCCTTCTTCTTCGTCGGGTTTTTGTTTTTTTCGCCTTTTATTTTCTTTATTCATTCTTTTCTTCTTATTTCATCTAGAAATTTTTAAGTTAGTTTTCATTACTTATTTTTACTAATCCTTTTCGACCTAAATCTCTTATAATTAATAATTGCGGGTTTTCGCCATAAAATTCAAACCCGGATTCTAAAGGTTCGATTTATCCATATTGAATCGTTAGAATTCGTCCTTTGTACACCGTTTCAGTTTGCTTTCAGTTTTAATCATTTATTTTCCAAGATTTCGTTCTATTTTGGTTTTGTTTTATCCATCTTAATCAAAGTTGTGTATAAAATCAAACCCGATATCGTAATAATCAAAACCATCTTGTTTAATTCATTTTAATCTGGCTTTTGACGATCTTCAGTGTATATTAACATGCTAAACCACTTCCATTCGAGTTATGCACTAATAATCAATGTAAACAACCAACGAACAATAACTAATCAACGGGTATGACTTTCACAGTCAGAACCCAGATCGAGAATAGTCGCATGAACTGATGCACCTCTACCAGAGGACGCAGTTCATGCTGCGCCTGTTCTGGGTTGGCGTCTGCCTCTGAACTCGTCTCGTTTTGAGGTAGGCTTTGTAACAACCCCTTCTTACTCGGCCAAGGTAATTGACAGATGGTACCATCTCGGTTTCCCGAGGCGGTGAAATCGGAGTTGTAATTAGAAAACAATTATTATAAATAAAGTATTTAGTTGATTACATAACCATAAATGAATAATAAAATAATTAATGCAACTCATGACTACTATGCTATTCTAGTCAACTATGCTCGACTCAAATGTCATCAACGCTCGTCCAGTCTCCCGCATGCTACCAAAGCTAACCTATATATAACTGCTCCCTATATGATCGGAAATATCATTTGGATCGACATAGGCCACCTCGGAAATAGGTGACATTTACACAGACACACAAACATCAGTTTCAATACATAAACATAAGACACGACTCGATAAATAAAGATGCGAGATATTAATTTTATGAATGAGACTCGAATATGCAATCACCATACCGTTACGGGGACACACCTAGACGTACCCATAACCACCGGTGCCAGCGACACGCCCAAGGCACCACACCTCACACAAAGATATCGGGATACGCCCAGACGTACCGGGTCCGGAAGCCAACCGGATCCCCTGCTAGACATCGTGCCTCAACCACACGAGTCCCTCCGTAGCTCAAGCCATTAATGTGCACATCCCCCTTGGAGTTGGAAGCTCCAAGGGGCGACCCGAGCACAAGACGGTTTCCCAACCATCTTACGTCTCCTCAACAATCAAGTACCACCACGAAAAACCTCCAACACAACACAATCACAACCATACATGACAAATGGAAGAACAAAATTAAACATATGACTATTTCATGAATTTAATCTCACATGTTATGAATAACAACCCCTCGAATACTAACATGACATACCAGCCGACTCACAAATGTACTAGCAATGAAAGACGCACAAATATGCATACACAATATTGAAACCGAGTAGGATAACCTACCTTTTCACATTCTTCACAAACTACCTGGTTCTGACTCGACTCCGTCTCATAAAACCGTCTCATCCTAAGCAATTATACAACACTATCACAATGCATTCTACATTGTCATAATATGAGACCCTTTATTATCAGTCAGTAATTACGTATATTACATAAGCTAAATACTAATAAGTCTCTCTTAGTAAACCCTAACTTGAGATTAACATAAGACTAGGGGAAAAGGTGAGATTTCGACTTACAAAAGGTAAATCGGGAAATAGGAGGGATGTTCCATCATCAATCCAAGCTTGAAGGCTAAGGGGAAGGTTTAGGGAGCATTTAGAGAGAGGGGATATTGTTTTAGAGTAAAAAGGAAGGAGAAGAAGAATGAAGAGGATAAGGGGTTTGGATAAGATGAAATCTCGAAATATCATTTCTCGAGTACAGCACAGTGTCACTCGACCGAGTGACCGACTCACTCGACGAAGTGCCACTAACTTGGTCGAGTATACTCTTTACTCGACCGATTGCCACTTACTTGGTCCGCTAGAGGTTATACTCGGTCCACTGAAAGTCTACTAGATCTAGTTTAGGTCTTAATTGGTCTCATAGAATTGGTCATCCTTTACTTCCGACTATACGTGGGTCCCCCCACGTGTCCCTAGGTCCTTTGTGGGTCTTAAATTAACCGAGTATTACAATCTTCCCTCCTTTAAAATGAACTTCGTCCCCGAAGTTCGCCACTGACTCTCTTTTTTCAATTATTCCTCGGTCTTCTCTCAAGTCTCGTTTTCGGTTCTCGTGTACTCTCTTTCCATTATACTCTATATTAAAGTCAGTCGGAGTTCTTGTTGTCATTATCACTCTTATGAACCACACATGTTTATTATACTTATCCCAAGGTTCTTTGGTCAATTCTCATTACTTCCTCACGCGTCGTGCTCTTTCTTTTCCAAATTTTCCGAGTTGTTACATTCACTCCCCCTGAAAGAGAAATTAGTTTCGAAGTTCACCATAAGTCTCACATGACACTCCCCCGGTGATCTACTCTTATGTCAACTGATATTTCATAAAGGATCCCGACTCGCTTCACTATATCCGTATGTCATTCGTGACCAATAAGTCTATATCTATTTGGTGAGGTTTTTTTTATATGTAGAATATTACTATATACACACACACACACACACACACACACACACACACACACACACACACACACACACACACACACACACACACACACACACACACACACACACACACACACACACACACACACACACACACACACACACACACACACACACACACACACACACACACACACACATATATATGTATGTATGTATGTATGTATGTATGTATATGGACAAACTTGATGACTAGGCCTAATCACTCATGTACTCATCATATCATTCACATATCATATCAAACCGCTATTGCTCGTACTCGCGTTAAATCCTTGCTATGTGACGTGTACTTGTCATTTTTGTTTACTTATCCACTACTATTACGGAATGCATACATGTCCTCATATACTCTATGCTATCACTTGATTACTTGTAACTTGACTACCCTTTCATACTACTCAAACAAATGACAGGATCTAATATAAACAATTCATGAAAGTCCTACGTGTGGGGTTCCTATGGTCGCTCGACTATTAGGAGGTTAGTATAGTCTAAAATCAAAGTCAAATACATCATAGGTGACCGAAGGTTCCTAGAAATAGTCAAATTCCATAGTACTCGGTACAATTTATGAGTTACTCGGTCGAGTAAAAGTCACTTGGTCGAGTGGGGGTGTCACTCGGTCGAGTGAGGTTCTTCACATGAGGTTTTTGGGGTCTGTATTTGGCCTACTCGATCGAGTGAAGGGGGTCACTCAGTCGAGTGGACCTCCACTCGGTCAAGTGAAAATGGCACTCGGCCGAGTGTCACTGGGTAGTCTGGATTTCGGCCATTAATGGCCTCCAAGTTCTCTTATGGTCGAACATACATACAATGGAGTCCAAATGGTGATCACCACACCATCCTACCATACTAGGTCTACTAGTTTTCGCCTTATGGTCGGGTTTACAACGGGAGAATTAAATTTTTCAAAGTTCAAACGATAAAGAATGTCTCACGGAGTCCTGAATCATAAGGTCGCCACTACTCGGAGGGCTTCCTCTTCCTTGCAATGCCCGACATACATTTTGACCACCTAGAGCGATTCTTCACCGTCTTGTATCCTCCCTCTATTTCCTCTTCTTCCTTGTCCTCCTCCTCTTCCTCATATTCGTCCTCTCCTCCCCTTCCTTTACATGCCGCCTCCTCCCACATACCATCAAGGTCCATGCCTTCCAATGCCGTGGATTTTTCCGCCTCACTTCTAACTCCTTGGTAGACATTGCCAAAGTAGGTTCCGGCATCACCCATATATGGATCACGTAAATGTCCTACACCGAAAGGGATGTTGCTTGCCCAATTCGATGGTTGGATACCATAGGCCTTAAAGACTCCGGTGGTGTCTCCGACTCCGGACCAAAAGCTAGGGCGGTGGATGGGTCGTAATCCTTGGAAATAAGCCGCCTCGTGCATGTCTCTCAACACAAGGTCGGTGTTCACTCGGTGGATGAGGTATGACATGAGATAGTTGGAGTCAAAGGTGGGTTGGTTTTGGCCAAAGTTCCCGGCATAAGGTGGGGGCATCATTGATGTAGGCATAGAATGGGAAAAAGAGGTGGGAGCTTATTCGACGGGATCACGAGGTGTGGAAGGTAGTGGACGGGTCTCCCGTTCCATGGTAATATCCGCAAGGTCAAAAGTAAGGTTACTAGGGATGGTGTACTATTGGGCCTTGGGGCGGGGTGATCCCTCCCTCTCCAAGGGGGGCAGTCGGGGTAGTGTAATACCCGTCCCGTTGACCACCGTTAACTGACCTTAGACACATGTCTAGACCTCTGGAAGCCTTATTAGTTTGATCTTACGTCATAGTAACCTTTGGGATTAGGAAGCTCGATCTAGTATAGGCTACTCCATCGAGTAGCTCTGTGACTCGATCGAGTAGAGGCCACTCGATCGAGTAAGTGGAGTTCAGCGGTAAAATATAAATCGTGAAGTCGTGAACCCAAAATCAGTTTTCATTTCATTTCTCCTAAACCTAATCGTCAATACATCTCTTTCCTTCACCAAACTTCATTCCTTAGAACCCTTTGAGCTTTGATACAATATGGGGATGGGAAGCATGAGTCGAGTAGTGGTCTTGTCACTGGAACACTGAGTGTAGGTAAGTCATCATCATCATCGTCTTCCTTAGTTTTGGTTATGGTTGTGTTTGGTAGTAATAAGATTTGTCATACTGTTTGTAATAGGTGGTAATGGTGGTTGCTTGTCGTCATACGGTCATATGCGTTGTTGTTGCTGATTGCTAAAGGTAGGTTTTCCTACTTAGTACTGTAGATTGCTTGGTATGTCGGTTGTGTTGTTAGTTGATATTAATTTTGTCTGCATTGGTATCGTGATTGGCTGTTGTTTTGTGTCTGTTGTTTGCAAGGTGCACCCTCGGCTGAGTGGAGTCACTTGCAGGAGTGGATTCACGCCCTTGATTTGCCCATTGTGGAACCCGCCACAAGAGGGGATGTGCACATTAAGGAACATGGGTTTTCGCTCGGTACAGATGAGCGGGGCTTACGTGGGAAAGGCTGCAGTCCTCCACTGGCGGTGTGGAATATCTGTTGTGCCGGATATTCTTGCAGGACTTTTCCTTCGGGTAGTCAGATGAGTGATAGGTGATTAAAAGTGGTGTTGGGTTTGTGTATGCTGTACCTTGTGTTTTGTGGTTTCTCTTCAGTTACTGACCTTGTGTGGTGTTGTCTGTGTTTCTTCTTGTGTTGTGTCTGCCGTGATCAATTATGGTAAGCAGTCAGTCTTAGCAGGTGTTGATATATGGAGCTTAGCTGGGTGTTTTGGAGAGACGAGTCTATCACTGAGTCATGGCATGGATATTATCACTATAGTTGATAGTGTTTGTTAGTAGTTGTATCTTTTCTTTATCGAGTTAAACCTGTAATAAACATAATTGTTCTTTTATTGACGTTATGATATTTACTATTGCTCGAGCAACCGAGATGGTAACGGCCTTATCTGCTGGGGAAGGTCTTGTTAAGGCTCCTTGGTAGATGGGGGTGTTACAAAGTTGTATCAGAGCGACGATTTTGAAACCTGTAACCAATTATAATAATGAACGTAGTTAGTCTAATAAAATGAACCTGGTGTATGTGTAGCAATTGCTTGATTTTGGGTGAGAAGGCGCCCTCATTCCAAAATCCTGGCCCTAATATGCTTAAGCCAGCCACTACGAATGGGAATATTGAGTCGGGAATTGTGTGTGTGTATGTGTGTGTAGTATACGAAGTGGATATAGGTATATGTGAGTATTAGATGATGCCTTGTGTGTGTAAGTGGTATAGTAGGAATGAGTAGTTGTTTGTATAGTTGTGTATGCGTAATTATATGTTGATGTATGACGGGGTGTGTGGAAATTCTACATGGGGATATATGTTGACGCGAAAGTTGGTAATGGGTTACAAGAGCGCTATATGTGATAGGCGATATGGACTTGCTATGTAGTGTTATGGAATAATATATATGAATGATGTAGAATACCGTTGTGAATATGCGTAAATGTGTGGATTATGACATGTGATCGCAAGATTGTTTGTGGTGCGGTAAGTAATAGAGTAAGGTATGCGTAAGTGATAATTGATTTCTAGGTTGTAATGTTTGACAAAATAGAATGCACATGTTGTATGGTAGAATTTGATATGCATAAGTATGAGTAGAATATTGTTGTTGTTGTCGTTAAGATAGATATGTGAGCTAAAGTATGTGATGGCCGGATCGAATTGTATGTTGATTGGAATATGGTTGAATAGGATTAGTAATGTTGATTGCGATAGTCGTGTTATATGCAATGTTAATTGGTAGTAATCATATGGAAATAATTAGTGAGAAGTTCTAAGTATACCTTAGACTCCGAACGAGTTATTTTTTTGCAGGAACGGTTAAATGAATCTATAATCTTTTATCTCTTGTTTTAATCTTACTCGACCGAGTACGAGTGCCTACATGACCGAGTAGGCCTTACTCGATCTAGTAGTTGGGTCACTTGATCGAATTCGCTGAAAAACAGAATCGTTGTCAATTCTGCCCAGCGGAAACTCGATTGAGTAATCTTAACTCAATCGAGTAGAGGCTACTCGATCGAGTACCATAGTTACTCGATCGAGTAAGTATGCTACAGTACACAAGATTTATCGGGACTTATATCCCCTTTCTCTTCATTCTTTTCCTTATTCAAAGTAACATTCTGTTTGATGTTTATGAATATCTTGATATTGGATTCGCTAGTGGATAATGTGTTAGTGAGACAGAGCTAGCGGCGTTGGTGGAAGGTATTCGATAGTGTATGAAGCTAATGTAGAGAGGCTAATGTAAAGAGGCTATGATGTAGTTGATACCATATCGTGAGCCGTGTTGTGGAGGTAGGCATAGTTGGTGGAGTTGGTGTTAAGAGTGCATGTTTTATAGGTTGGGGTTTTGTTTTGAGTTCTTAGTGGCGTTGTTGTGTATTGATCGAGTTAGTATGTTTGTTTTGAGTATGGGTTGAACTTCGGGGACGAAGTTCTTTTTAAGGAGGGAAGACTGTAATACTACGATTTTCTATATCTTTGGGTACTCTATCGAGTGGGGCTTACTCTTTCGAGTGAGTAAGTTGTTTTACAAAATAGTGTTCTGTCTGATGGGTACTCGATTGAGTAAGTGTTGCACTCGATCGAGTAAGGGTCACTCAATCGAGTAAGTTACTTACTTGATCGAGTAAGTTACTTTCGCGGGTTGTTTTAGTCGAGTTTTGTTAGTAACGCGCGATTGATATATTAAGCTTTCCGTCACTTTTTTCATCATTTGTATATTTTATAAAAACCTTTCAAGAGAGAAAAGAAGTTACGTTGTCTACGTTCGTCGCGTTACCATCAAATCCCAAGGGCTAAGGTCATCGGATCGTCACGCTCTTTACGCCGTTGAGTTCATCGTGTCGAGGGTAAAATCCTTGTATAGTTTTTATGTTGTTTCGTCAATATTGGTTAAACCTTAATTCGGTAAATTTGGGGGTTTTGGGTGTTTGATTGGCTTAGTAGTAATTGCATGATTGTATATGTGATTATAGGAGGAGATTTCTTAGAAGAGCATTTTGATTAGCTGCTTGTGACGGTCTTGTGATGGCTTATTTCAGGTAGGGTTTCCCCGCTCAGTATTGGTTACATAATGTTGTTGTTGTTGTTGTTGTTGTTGTTGTTGTTGATGTTGTTGTTGTTGTTGTTGTTGTTCTTTATTCTTTATTCTTTATTCTTTATTCTTTATTCTTTATTCTTTATTCTTTATTCTTTATTCTTTATTCTTTATTCTTTATTCTTTATTCTTTATTCTTTATTCTTTATTCTTTATTCTTTATTCTTTATTCTTTGTTGTTGTTGTTGTTGTTGTTGTTGTTGTATCTCATATCGTTGTTGGATTGGTTTTGGTGATTGTTGATAGTATAATGTTGATTGGCTGTGTAACTGTTTGTGATCTTCGGGGTGCACACCTGACTGAGTGAAGTCACTTGCGGAAGTGGCTGCACGCCCTTGATTTGCCTTATGTGGAACCCGCCACAGAAGGGTTGTGCACATTAATGAACATGAGTTTATCGCTCGATGGAGATGAGCGGGGCTTAGGTGGGAACGGCTGCGGTCCGCCACTGGCGGCGAGGAATATCTATTGCGATGGGTACTCTGGCAGGGCTACACACTTCGGTGTGTAGTCAGATATATGGAGATAGGGTGGAGTTGTGGAGATTGAGATGTGCTGTTTGAGTTGTTGATAATATGGTTTCTTTGCAGCTGTTGTTTTTATGTAATTAGTACTAACTCCGTTTAAATGTTTTAAAAACTATGGTGATCCATTCGGGGGTGGTGAGCAGTTATTGAGCTGGTATGAGACGATGCGTATGGGATAGCTGGGATGAGTCACCACGTTGCTGTTTTAGAAGTCTTCCGCTGTGTCGAACACTTTTAGTTGTTTAGTATTTGACAGTTTTGAGAACCTTTGTATTTTCTTTTATCAATTTCGGTTTTGGTTGTATCGCTTTAAATTTTTTTATTATTAAAGTACGTTTCGTTATTGTCTATTTGATTATCATTGCCTCGGGTGACCGAGATGGTAGCACTCCCATGCCTTAAGTGGTCCTGGTAAGGCACTTGGAGTATGGGGGTGTTACAAAGTGGTATCAGAGCGACGATCTTGCAACCTGTAACCAATGAACCTAATGAACATAGTGAGTCAAACTAAAATGAACTCGGGTAGAAGTTGAAGGAGCTAATGCAAAGACTTGGGAGACATCCTAAAGTCGCGAACTCGCCCTACAATTTTGAACCGGTCACTATGGGGTGTCATGGGATCGCTATGTGTTTACTAATGTTCTATTGTGTATGTTGGATGATGTGTTGTATAGAAATGTTGGAAAATGATGAAGTGGATATATGATAAAGTGTTGTGAATAGGCATGTTACATGATAGTTGGTTTACAAGGTTGTTTAGAATGGTTGCAAAAGTATATGAGAAGGATGAATGATGTGGTGGAAAAGGGAAGTAGTACATATATGATAATATGTGATGAATAATGATGATGCAGGATGGATGGTTTATAATGTGGCTATGCTAGTAACATGTGATTAGGGGATGTGATATGTTTATACACAATTTTGTTTGCGTAAAGTTATATAATAAGTTCATATACTTGTCTACTATTGTATCATATGCACTTGTTAGATGAAGAATGTGGTTGACATGGATGAATTGATTGGAAAATATGGGTGGCAATTGCATGAGAATATGAATTTCGTGATTATGAATATGTTTAGGTGACGAAGTGGATTTGTAATATTGTTGTATTAGTAACATGGAAATAGGATTTGTAATGTATGAGTATGCTTTGTTTTATGAAAAGTTATAAAGTTAAAATATGCGGGTAGTACATGATTGATAAATTGAATGTTATATAAACATGATAGATGTTATTGTTTGGTTTTTGGTAGGTAGTAACATGTGGTTAGGGATGGTGGTTTTACAAGTATCGAGTCGCTTTTGTTTACCTTGTTAATGTTTAAGTTGTTTGAAAGAGAAAATCAAATAGTTATGTTGTCTGTTTATAGAGAGGTTGTAATTAAGCTGTTATAACTTGAGACTTATATATGACTTTGATGTGATTCTAATTGGAGGTGGTAGCTTGTTCTTTTACGATTCTAACGATAGGTCACACGCCCAAAATGACCAAGAAACGAGTGAGATATGACCGTTTTACGAAAATTGGACAGTGCTGAGAAATGCGTAGGGTACTCGATCGAGTGGCCCTCACTCGATCGAGTGCACCCCTTGTTACTCGATCGAGTAACCCTTACTCGATCGAGTAGCCCTGACAATTTCTTATACGTGCTTCTGACCTTCGCTGTACTCGATCTAGTGACCCCTATTTTGGGTTATATGCTTATCTTTTGATTTCGCTGCCTATTACCTTTAATTCAAAAGTGTTCTTTTGCTTCTTTATGCATTGTTTTACGTATGTGTTGGTCTTGATGCGTAAGTTACCCAATCTTATGATGTAAGGTGTGACACCTGTGGTGAGTATGCGTTTGATGGGGAGGACTTGAGTTATATGTGGTTGTGATAGATAGTGGAAAAAGAAAAGGAAGATTGCTAAGGCGTATTGAGGCATGGAGCATGTTTTGTGAGATGAGGAGAGTGATATGATTGTGTGTTGAGTAATGTAAAAGTAAGTGAATGTGGGTATGGGATGATGTGAGTCTAAGGAACGTGAGAATGAAAAGATTGAAATGAAGGATGTGGATATTAGCAACTTGAGGCGTGTAAGGAATTATGGAGAGAGATGGTTAGATTGTGTTGGTTAAGAATGTATGTAATGAAAGATCGTTGTAGCAGGACGGAGAAGAGTGGTATATAGTGAACTTAGTGGAGACATGCCGCGACGTGGATTTGCAGATAGGGAGCGAGTTTGGGAATTTGTATTATCAAGAGGTGAAACTAATGTGTGTTTTCCTTCGGCAATTAACGGTATGAAATGAGTTTTGGGATTCTAGAAAAAAAAGTGATAGCATGAGATGGTCTGGACTGATTGGTGATAAATGTGAGTGATAGCATGATAAGAGAAGATCCATGGTAAGAAAGAGTGAGATGATACTGGTATGAAATAATGGGATTCGAGTATTGGAGCAATGAGAAGGTAACTGGGGCACTAAAGAGTTAGATAGAAGTAATAAGGAGTTGAACTATTAATTGGTATTGTTGAGTGTAAAGAGAAAAGAAGGATAAAAAGTAAACTGAGAAAAATGTTGACCGGAGTTATGTGATATAGAAGTAATGAATCATCAAGATGTGTGATACTATCATGAGGATTTGAGTTAACGGTTATGTAGAGGTTCCGGGACGACATGTGGTCGGACTCACTTGGAGGTTTAGTTTTCGGTACTTGTCGTTAGGAGCACCTAGACCAAAACACAATTTATAACTCCATAAACAACTCTACAATTAGTAAAGAGGCAAGTAAAGGTCGGATCCCAAGGGACGGGAATTGAGATGAGATTTTCAATTACAACTAGTGGTTTCTAGGGGTGTCACATTTTGGGGTTTGAAGTAGAAGATCACTAAACTAAATAGCAATAAAAGTAAACAAGCAAGATGATTAAAAAGGGATGTAAACAATTGATAAAAGGAACTAGGGTCTCATGGGGTCATAGGGGATTCATGGGAATTGATCATACAAACATATTCTCAACTTATAAGCAAGTAATTATTGTTGTGATGGATCGAGTTGGTTTATATCTTACAATCTTGGGAAAGTTTGGGTCCCGGAGCCGAATCGATTAGATTGTACAACACCTAAAAGTCGACTTAATCTTCCCTACTCAACTATATGCATGGTCTAATGAGACTCGAGTCTGTTTATGTCTTACAAGTCTCATTGAAAAGATAGGTGATGGGTAAAAAAAATGCAAGGATTCATAGGCTCGCATTTCATCAAACATAACATATGCATAAGTTGAGATCACAACAAGCAAGCAAATAAACTATGAAAACATATTAATTTAAGCATGAATCATCCCCCATGTTGGTTTCCCCTAATTACCCATTAACCCTAGCTAAGGAAACTACTCACTCATTATCATGTTGAACATGCTAGCAAGGTTGTAATCATACCAACAAAGTAAAACATGATGAATAAATGAAGATAATTAACAATGATTAAAAAGGGATTAAGAGAATTATACCTACTAATGATTCCAATAATAAAGCTAAGAATAATAGAAGTACTTGATGATTGATTGGAAGGTTGTCAATCTCCCAATAATAACCCAAATAATCGTCAATTACCCAAAATGAAATATGAACAAAAGAGAGATTAAGGAAATGAGATTTGTATTAAGACTTGATTAAAAGTTGATTACAAGATTACAGAGAGATTTGATTGATATAAACTACACTAGAGATTGCTAAAAAGAACATAATAACCTAATTAGACTAATGGGGTATATATAGTGGGGATTAGGTACATAAATTAGGGTTTACTAAGGGCTTAAATGGCGATTAAGTCCTTGAGGAATCGCCGGTCTGAAGAGAGACTCCGGTCTCCTTTTCGCCGGTCTTTGAAAAATATGCGCATGCTTCATTGAACAAGTAGAAGACGGATTAGCTGTCTCACAATCCGAGCGTCCAGGGCATGGGACGGGCGGATTGGGGGTGTTTTGGACGAGCGGATTCGTGGGGTGAATGGGCGGATTGTGGTGGTTCTGGACGGGCGTCCAGCTGAGGAAGACGCTCGGATTGTTTGTGCTGGACGGGCGGATTGTGGGCAATCCGCTCGGATTCTCTGTCAGCTTCTTCCTTTCTTCTTTTCTTCCTTTCTCTTCATAAAATCCTTGAGGATTTCCTCGGGGATGCAAGGATCTTTTCTCATCATTGTCCATCTACTATAGTATGTACAAAGGCCTTCTAGTCTTGTCTTCTCTTTGATGCTTGGTCATTGAATTCAATCAATATAGCTCCATTTTGCCATGAAAATGCAAGGTTTGCACTCCTTTCCTACCAAGGGATCAAAACCTCAAAGAATATGCAAAACAAAGGACTAAAGATAATAAATGACCCAAATAGGCACTAAAAAGCATGGGAACGGGGCTAATTCGGGGACTAAATATGCTCAAATTATGGTCACATCAAATATCCCCAAACCGAACCTTTGCTCGTCCCGATTAAAGAGGTGACAAAGACTAGAACCGTTATTTAAACTAACCTAATAGCATAGCCTATATGAGACAATTAGCGGTTCTCACTCCGCCCCTTCAACTCACAACAAGACAACCATGAGGTAGGATGCCTTCTTGTAAGGCAAGGTGGGTCTTGCCAAAATGGCGACACATCCAAACATTAAAGCTCATAAAATCAAGTAATGGATGCATCTACAAAAGAATAGCCACTTTCCTGATCTAAGTGGCGGAAATTATCTAAAAGGGGAAGCAATTCAAGGGTACACACTCCTTCATAGATGCAATTTCTTCAAACTACTAAGCCTAGAAGGATATCAATAAATCACCTCGAAGTTGTGTCAAGCTAGGGTACCTTTGTCCTCAATCGTTAAATGTTTTTATCAAGAGTAGACTCCCTATGGTGTTAGAAACACTGGAGGATCACGGAATTCCCCCTCTTGCCTAGACAAGAAGGGTCGTCCCCTCTCTACCATGCACAAAAATGGATACGATGGATAAAGGGATCGATAGTATTTGAGTTTCATTTTGGGAGTATGCTTTTGTTGTTTGTTTTTCCCCCCCCCCCCCCCAATTTCTTGTGGCATATAACATTTGAGAACACTTTCTTTTGCCATTTCTTTTGATTTTTTTGGCATTTCAATACTTGACAACTTTTCAACTTTTTGCATTTCTTTTTGAACATTTTCAAAGTCACCCCATATGTAGTGAGGGTGCCTTATATTTGAAGCTTTAGGAGTCTATTTTTGCTCCTCTTTTCATTTGATGCATTTTGCAAACTTTGTTTCACTTTTTATTTCATTGAACTCAAATCAATTTATTTTTGTGCCCATTCCCTTTGATGACAAAAATGTGGTAGAACATGGATGATGGATGCATGGTTTCAAGGGTAACCTTGGAATAAACGGTAGCAAAGGAGTTATCACATCACAAGGTACTCTTGACTAGGCCTTAATCCATGGGTCAAAGGATAATAGCATGACACATCCTAGGGTGTTTTACAAGTATTCTAACAAGCAAAGTCTTAAGAAGAAAAAGCATCTACTAGGGCCTATATACACTTGTCAAGCTTCCCAAGTAGACGGTTTCGCAAAACTTTTCTAACATGCAAACTACATGCCATGATGCAACTAACATATATACATCCTAATGCAAATGATCCTACCAACTAATATGCCATATAAACTAAATTCAAGTCCTAAATTCACATTGTTTATACCGCATCAATCAAAATAAAGCCACAAAGTCATTAACATAAAGAGGGAAAAGGAGATTGGAAAGATCATACCATGCGGTCTTCAATATCCTCATGTCTCGGATGTGGCATAGTCGATCAATGTGAACAAGGATAGAACAAACACAATATATACAACAATATACACAAGTCTACACTACAAAGGAAATGAACTTGTTTTTGGATTTTCAAATTTTTTGATTTTTTCGAAATTTTTGAATAAAAGTTAAGTTAGAATTTCCCATCCTCACACTAATATGGGCATTGTCCTCAATGGCCAATATGATAGGAAATTATGCAAGTATGATGCATGAATTCTATACTAAATGCAAGGTATACTAATCTACACTACATGATGCATGTGTTTTTGTTTATGACGGAGAGCGTAATTTAGATTACCTCCCGTTGCGTATGCATGTACTTCCCCAAACCGAGATAGACATTATTTCTAATGTCTTAAATTATGGGGTAGTTCATGCACACAATATGCAATGCATGAAACTAAATGTTGTCATTTTTGATTTTTCAAACGGGAATAATAAAAGAACACCTCAATGGGGCCGAGGTGTTAGTCCTCATGTTGCTAGGACTCTGCAACTAAGTCAAAGTCAAATATTGTACATGTTAACAAAACATAAACTTCTTTCATGAAAATTGAAAATAAAGAGAGATAAGGAAACTTCACTTAAGCTTGAGATGGGTGCCTCATGCCCGCTCCATCTAGCTATGAAGAGATCTTCTAGAGATCTCCGTTATCTCCCTCTAGGTCACTATCCCATATTTCCTTGGATGCATCACTTGTATTAGGGTCCATGAACTCATCCTCTTCGCTACCAAGCTCCACCGTGTCCCCACCGCAAGATTTGTCGCTCCCTTCATCTTGTCGCCCATTTGCCTCTTCATTTGCTCTTTCCGAATTGGGGAAGAGTATATCCATTTATGCCCAAGAGGGAAATGCTCCCTCCTCACTAATCTTCCCCCTTTGAATCAAATCGGGGTATTGAGGGTAAAGTGCATAATAATTGTCCACGGTAGCTTCATATTGTCGGAAGTGCAAATCTTGAAGAATTCCCGTTACAAAGTCATCACGGGGGATGATAAAGGGGTTAGGGTGGTTGTACGGTTGATATGGAAAAGTGTAGGGAGGTATCTTGATTTTCTCATCTTGAGGTTGTTACTCTTGTTGTTGTTGGGGATTTGGAGGTGGTGGTGCTTGCCTTGCTTGGGTTGGGTTTGTAGGGATGAGGTAGGATGGGATTGGTGATAAAGGTCCCCTTCTTGGTGAGATTCTTGGTAGTCCGGTCATTGGTAGGTAGATTGGATCACTTCCTTTTGTTATCCACTTGATCCTTTTATCAACCCCCTCAAGGGTTGTCCAATGATGATGCACAAGAAGAAGGTCTTCATTTATCCTTCTATTCCCGGAAAGAGGAGTGTACTCATTATTCTCATTAAATTTTGGATTGAAATGCTTTGCAATCTTTGTAATGAGCCCTCCATTAACAATGTGTTTCATCCAATCATCATCACCGTTTCTGAACTTAGTCCACTTCTCGAGTAGGACAAGAGGCGCATTAAAGTGGTACCCACCCCTTCCTTGGATATCGAGGTAAGACTCCATGAACACAAGATCTAGTTCGTTCACTATTGCCGGGTCTCGGTGAGCAAGGAGGGTGCCGGAAAGGAACCATTAAGTAAGTCTCAAAATAGGATTTTGAATGTGGAAAGCTAGACACTCCTTGATGTACATGAAATCTCAGACGATCATGGCCCTCCATAGGGGTGCAACACTATATCTCTTCGGTTTTGATGTCCGGGTAGGCGAGATATCGAGACTAAGCACATTAGCAAATTCCACTAGAGTCATCATTCTTGCAACACTCTCCAACCTAAATTCTATGCATATCGTTCTATTCAAGGTTGTGATTTTCAAGAAGCTTAAAAATTCAAGAACAAGGGATCGGTAAGTTTGCTCGTGCATGTGGAATAGGGTAGAGAGACCAAACAACTCAAAAAGGGCTTCCATTTGATGGTAAATCCCAAGCTTCCTTAAAGTTCTATGACATAAAAACTTAGTAGGGAGAATGTTCTTACGAAGAAGCCAGTGAAAAACGAGCCTTTGCACATCATTGACGAATTCAACATTTGAGAAGTCATCAAGCCTTGTAAGATCCACAATTTCTTCATGCTCCCTCCTTAGAGTGTTGATGTGGGAGGTAGAAGAGCTTCCGCTTACTCTTGGTCTTCTTCTATCCCTAAAGAAAGATCCCTTTGGTCCCATTCTTTGATTGTTGAGTTGGATTTTTTATTTGTTAAAGTATGAAGATGCTCTTTGTGGATTGAATGTTGCTTTTAAAACCCTAGAAATTGGGGCTTTTAGATTTTGTGGAATAAAAGAGTGTTTGGGATATGCTTTGGAGTCATAAGGAGGTGGGTTTTTATAATACAAGTGGAAGGAAGGGTGATGTGTCACAAATTGTGTGGTGGGGTGAAATAAAATTGGGAAAAATCGGGAGTGAAGACCGCAGGAAGACGAGCGGACTCGGGCTCGTGACGCTCGGATTCTGTCATTCTGGGACGAGCGGATTCCAAGGAAGACGCTCGAATTCTCTTACAGCTAATTTTTGCAAAAATTTGACGCAGCCAAGACGAGCGGATCGAGCACAAGACGAGCGTCTTTTCTGGAGAATCTTTTCTCATAGCCGAGCGGATTCTATTACAAGAACTTTTCTTAAAATGTTGCAGCAAAAAGACGAGCGGATTCATCTTTAGACGCTTGGATTCCTGCCGGACGATCGTATTCTCAAAAAGACGGTCGTCTTTGTACAAAACGAGCGGATTCTCTCTTTGGACGCTCGGGTTCCTTGCTGCGGATTCCCTTTGATTTCCTTAACTCTGATAAAAGCTTCCCCACACTTGAAAATTAGTTCCTTCCTTCATCAAAAATCATTAGTGACCCTCCCTCACTTAGTCTCATGGAAAGAATTTATGTTTATGATAAAAGGAATGCAACAAAATTATAAATACAAGTTAGAGGGATTAGTATATTTACAAGTGGTGGTTTAGGGAGGACTCCACCAAACTCTCCCTTTGATGATTCCTTCAAGGATGAGGAGGCTCGAAGTAGGTGACCTCGACCTCTCTAACAAATGCTCCCTCATAATATGGTTTTAATCTTTGACCATTTACCTTGAATTTGCTTCCATCTTCCGCCTTGATTTCAAAATCCCCATATTTCCCAACCTCAGTGATCACATAGGGACGCATCCATCTAGAGTTTAATTTTCCCGGTAGCGGGAATTGAATAGAAGGACTTTATCCCATTTGTGCAAGACTTTTTGCTTGTTCCTCTTGTCATGGAGCAATCTTGCCCTTTCCTTGTAGATCTTGGCATTCTCGTAAGATTGTAGTTGGAATTCCTCCAACTCTTGAATTTGTATCTGTAACACCCCCTCATACCAAGGTGCCTTACCAGGACCACCCTACCATGAAAGTGCGTTACCATCTCGGTTTCCCGAGGTTAGTATATACCAAAGCGTCTGAATTGAGCATCATTATTAAAGTAATGTAAAATGAAAAGTTTACAATATCCAAAACCGAATACTGTCTAATGAAATACAACCTCAAAGTCTTAACAATAAAAGAAAACTCGCTAAGACTCAGACGGTGATGCTATGACTCGTGGTGGCAAATCTCCCAAGATAATCCCCAAGCTCTCACTAGCAAAACCTGTCAAGCCTGCTCACCATCCCCGAATGGATCACCGCAGATTCCACAAACAACAACGGGGTCAGTATTATGCAACAAACAAGACAAACAAATGCAATACTCGTCTGATCATCATCAACTCCCAATCACCCAAGCTCACATAGTAACCGACTACACACTAAAGTGTGTAGCCCTGCCAGATTACCCATCGCACGGGTAATCCTCGCCGCCGATGGGTGACCGCAGCCGATCCCACCTAGTCGAGCTCCTCAACGAGCGACAACGATCCCTGTCCCTTAATGTGCACATCCCCTCCCGTGGCGGGTTCCACGGAGGGCGAACTAGGGTGTGAAGCCACTCCCGCAAGTGACTCCACCACAATCACAATCACATGACATTACTGTCATCTCAATCCCCTCACACCAACACTGTCACAACAATCTCCATACTACGATGATCAACAGACAACGATAATTACAACAACATGTCATGTAAAGCACAGTAAACTGAGTAGGGAAACCCTACCTTAGCAATCACAGCAGTATTCAACACGGACAATAAAAAAGGCTCCTCTACGAAGTCTTCTCCTATACAATGATCATACAACACAATTACACTTTGTACAATTCCCAACATCCCCTTCCCATATAAATGTACAGTAACCCAAACAGATGCAATAATTACAAAAATAGAACTTACCAACAGTGCAACAAGAACTTATACGCAAGAATCACCGCAATTATCCACACAAAGATGCTACGAAATGCTCAATGGAAGGATTAGGGAATGATTTGGGTATGATTAGGTTAACGTAGAAATGATAATGTTGTGAAAAATGATATTAGAAACTGACGCGGAAATATAAAATACCCTAATCACTCCTTAATCAAACCGTCGAAATATAACTTCGCCAAACCAGACACTCGGTCGAGTAAGTGCATACTCGGCCGAGTGTCCAATACTCGGTCGAGTATTCACTATACTCGGCCGAGTATTCCTTGGCAGAACCAAAATAACACGCACTCGAGCACTACTCGGCCGAGTAGGCTCTACTCGGTCGAGTAGGCTCCAAAGAAAATCCGTAGTGTTACAATCTTTCCCCCTAAAAAGAACTTCGTCTCGAAGTTCACACTCTACTACAAGCAAGCACAACACCACGACACAATACTCTAACAATCACATGCGACAACTCAAAGGAACTATACAAGCATCACAACAAGTTACCCCAAACGCATCTCCCGACTCGAACCAAACAAAGCAAAAGAAACAACAAAACACCATCGCGACCATCTCCTACCCCCCTAAAAAGACAACGGTTACGTCCCCGTAACCAAACATACCTGATCAAAAAGGTTAGGAAAACGGTCTCGCATAGCTTCCTCGGTTTCCCATGTGGCTTCCTCCACATTATGATTAGACCAAAGGACCTTGAGTAAGACCGTCTCACCATTCCGGGTCTTACGAACCTTGCGATCAAGAATCTCCTTAGGAATCTCGGCATAGGACAAGGATTCATCAAGTTCGATGTTCTCCATCTCGAGGATGTGCGACGGATCACTCACATATTTCCGAAGTTGAGACACATGAAAAACATTATGCACTCTATCCAAAGCTGGTGGTAAAGCTAACCTGTAGGCTACCTCGCCAACACGGTCCAGAATTTCATAAGGACCTATAAACTTTTGGCTTAGCTTACCCTTTTTCCCAAACCTCATAACACCTCGCATAGGCGACACTTTCAAAAGCACCTTGTCACCTACCGCGAACTCAATGTCCCTGCGGTGTAAGTCGGCGTAGCTCTTCTGACGATCTTGAGCTGCTCTCATCTTTTGGCGAATCAACTGGATTTGCTCAACCATATCTTGAACCAATTGTGGCCCTAAACCACTGTCTCGGAACTATCATCCCAACAAACTGGACTTCGGCATTTCCGGCCATACAAAGCTTCAAAAGGTGCCATCCCAATGCTTGTATGATAACTATTATTGTATGAAAACTCGATCAAATCAAGTCTGTCTTCCCAACTGCCTCCAAAGTCCATAACACATGCCCTTAGTATGTCTTATAAGGTCTTGATGGTCCGTTCTGTCTGACCATCGGTTGCCGGATGAAAAGCTGTACTCATCTTCAGCGTTCTACCCATCAACTCTTGCAGTTCTTGCCAAAACTTTGATATGAACCTCGCATCACGATCAGAAACAATATCTTTCGGAATACCATGTAACCGAACCACATGCTTTCTGTAACCCAATGCCAGCTGCATCTTAGACCAAGTATCCTTCATGGGGACGAAATGGGCTGATTTGGTTAACCGATCCACAATCACCCAAATCATGTTGTTACCTTGTTGTGACCTAGGTAACCCCACAATAAAGTCCATGGAGATCGACTCCCACTTCCACTCGGGCACTGTCAGAGACTGAATCTTACCTTGAGGTCTCCTTTGTTCACCTTTGACCCTTTGGCAGGTCAAACATCTAGCCACAAACTCAGCTACATCTCTCTTTATGCTCGGCCACCAAAAAGTCTTCTTAAGGTCTCTGTAAAGCTTGTCACCACCCGGGTGAACTGAATAAGGAGTGCAATGAGCCTCTGACAAGATCATTCTCCTTAACTCTGCATCGTCAGGAACACACCATCTCCCATCAAAACGAACACTCCCATCTGGATGTATAGAGAACCTGGAAGCTGCTCCACTCTCTACCTTTGACTTCCAATCCTGGATCTTAGGATCAAGCTCTTGCTTACTTTTGATGTTTTCATACAACTCTGGCTCGATCGTTAAATCCCCGATGGTATTCCCCTCCCGAATCATAAAGATCCCCAATCTAGACATCTCATCTCTCAACTTCAGCAAGGACATAGATGTACATAGCGAATGAACGCTCTTCCTACTCAAAGCATCTGCGACAACATTAGCTTTACCCTCGTGATAGATGATCTCCATATCATAATCTCCAATCAGCTCCATCCACCGCCTATGTCGCATGTTAAGCTCCTTCTGAGTGTAGATATACTTTAGACTCTTATGATCAGAGAACACCTTAAAAGTTGCGCCATAAAGGTAGTGCCTCCAAATCTTAAGAGTGAACACAATCGCACCCACTCCAAATCATGAGTAGGGTAGTTCTCCTCATATTGCTTCAATCGCCTCGAAGCATAAGCTATCACTTTCCCTCCCCGCATCAAAACACAACCTAGACCGTTCTTTGAAGCGTCGGTATAGACCTCAAAGTTCTCACAACCCTCTGGCAAGGCTAGGATAGGAGCTGTGGTCAAGCGTTCTTTTAAGGTCTGAAACGCCGTTTCACAACTCTCATCCCAAACAAATCTGACTTCCTTCCTCATCAAGGATGTCATAGGCCGTGCTATGGTAGAGAAATCTTTCACAAACCTCCGGTAGTAGCCGGCAAGGCCTAAGAAACTCCGAATCTCAGCAACATTCTTCAGCGATTCCAACTTGGTAACGGCCTCAATCTTACTAGGATCCACAGATACCCCCTTCTTGGATATTACATGGCCTAGAAAAGCCACTTCCTCTAACCAGAACTCACACTTGGATAACTTGGCATAGAGCTGATTTTCTCTCAAAGTCTGCAAAACTATCCTCAAGTGCTCTTCGTGCTCTTCCTTAGTCTTGGAATAAACTAGGATATTGTCGATGAAAACAACCACAAACCTATCCAAAAACGGTGTGAAGATCCGATTCATCAAATCCATAAAAGCGCTTTGGCGCATTGGTCAACCCAAAAGGCATCACTACATACTCGTAGTGACCATAACGAGATCGAAACGCTGTTTTAGGAATATCCTCATCCGCTATCCTCAGTTGATGATACCCCGACCTCGATCAATCTTAGAGAACACACAGCTCCACTTAGATCGATCGAATAAATCGTCAATCCTTGGCAACGGATACTTATTCTTCATCGTAACCCGATTAAGCTCTCTGTAATCAATGCACAATCTCATACTCCCATCTTTCTTCTTTACAAAAAGAACTGGAGCTCCCCACGGTGACACGCTAGGCCTGATATAACCCTTGTCTAGCAACTCATGTATCTGCTTCTTCAACTCAGCCAACTCTTTAGGTGCCATACGATAAGGTGCTTTAGATATAGGACCCGTTCCCGGCTTAAGCTCCACGCTGAAATCGACATCCCTCTTGGGAGGCAAACTCAGTATTTCTCGGGAAAGACATCTTCAAATTCTTTCACCACGGAAATCTCGAAGTTGTCGGCGGCTCTACTCGGTGATCTCTCACATGACAAAGAATTAAGGGACACTTCTTCCTTAAACATGACTTTAAAGTCATAACCGCTATAAACCTACACTTAGGCTTTACCACAAACCCTCTATAGGACACCTTAACACCCTTGGGACCCCTTTGTAACACCCCCTCATACCAAGGTGCCTTACCAGGACCACCCTACCATGAAAGTGCGTTACCATCTCGGTTTCCCGAGGTTAGTATATACCAAAGCGTCTGAATTGAGCATCATTATTAAAGTAATGTAAAATGCAAAGTTTACAATATCCAAAACCGAATACTGTCTAATGAAATACAACCTCAAAGTCTTAACAATAAAAGAAAACTCGCTAAGACTCAGACGGTGATGCTATGACTCGTGGTGGCAAATCTCCCAAGATAATCCCCAAGCTCTCACTAAAAACCGTCAAGCCCGCTCACCATCCCCAAATGGATCACCGCAGATTCCACAAACAACAACGGGGTCAGTATTATGCAACAAACAAGACAAACAAATGCAATACTCGCCCCGATCATCATCAACTCCCAATCACCCAAGCTCACATAGTAACCGACTACACACTAAAGTGTGTAGCCCTGCCAGATTACCCATCGCAACAGGTAATCCTCGCCGCCCGATGGTGACCGCGGCCGATCCCACCTAGTCCAGCTCCTCAACGAGCGACAACGATCCCTGTCCCTTAATGTGCACATCCCCTCCCGTGGCGGGTTCCACGGAGGGCGAACTAGGGTTTGAAGCCACTCCCGCAAGTGACTCCACCACAATCACAATCACATGACATTACTGTCATCTCAATCCCCTCACACCAACACTATCACAACAATCTCCATACTACGATGATCAACAGACAACGATAATTACAACAACATGTCATGTAAAGCACAAGAACCGAGTAGTAGGGAAACCCTACCTTAGCAATCACAAAGCAGATGCAACACGGACAATAAAAAAGGCTCCTCTACGAAGTCTTCTCCTATACAATGATCATACAACACAATTACACTTTGTACAATTCCCAACATCCCCTTCCCATATAAATGTACAAAGAACCCAAACAGATGCAATAATTACAAAGATAGAACTTACCAACAATTGCAACAAGAACTTATACGCAAGAATCACCGCAATTATCCACACAAAGATGCTACGAAATGCTCAATGGAAGGATTAGGGAATGATTTGGGTATGATTAGGGTAACGTAGAAATGATAATGCTGTGAAAAATGATATTAGAAACTGACGCGGAAATATAAAATACCCTAATCACTCCTTAATCAAACCGTCGAAATATAACTTGGCCAAACCGGACACTCGGTCGAGTAAGTGCATACTCGGCCGAGTGTCCAATACTCGGTCGAGTATTCACTATACTCGGCCGAGTATTCCTCGGCAGAACCAAAATAACACGCACTCTGAGCACAACTCGGCCGAGTAGGCTCTACTCGGTCGAGTAGGCTCCAAAGAAAATCCGTAGTGTTACAGTATCATCCTCTTTTGACCACTTAATTTGAGATCAAGGTTAAGGGTACGGATTGCCCAAAAAGCTTTGTACTCCAATTCGATTGGAAAGTGGCATGCTTTTCGATAGACAAGCTTGTAAGGGGAGGCTCCTATGGGAGTCTTATAGGTCGTCCTATAAGCCCAAAGAGCGTCATCAAGCTTTGTGCTCCAATCTTTTCGGGTCTTGTTTACAACTTTCACAAGAATTTGCTTGATCTCTCTATTCGAAACTTCAACTTGACCGCTTGTTTGAGGATGATATCCTAAGCCGGTTCTATGTTGAACACCATACTTGGTCAAAAGGGATGCGAGTTTCTTTTAATGGAAATGCATTCCTCCATCACTTATGATTGCTCTAGGGACTCCGAATCTTGGAAAGATTATTTTCTTGAAGAGCTTGGTGACCGTCTTCGCATCATCGTTTGGAGTGGCAATTGCCTCCACCCACTTTGAGACGTAGTCTACGGCCACAAGGATATACTTATTCCCATTGGATATCACAAACGACCCTTAGTGGTCGGTCCCCCAAACATCGAAGATCTCCACCTCTAGTATGCCCCTTTGTGGTAATTCATTCCTCCAAGAGATATTCCCCGTCCTTTGACAAGCATCACAATGAATGATGAATTCCCTTGTGTCTTGGAACATTGTAGGCCAATAAAAGCCCGATTGAAGAATTTTTGCAATTGTTCTCCTTGCTCCATGGTGCCCACCGTAGGGTGATGAGTGGCATCCTTCTAAGATTCCTTGAACTTCCCATTGAGGGATGCACCTCCGGTAGAGCCCATC
Organism: Silene latifolia; assembly: GCF_048544455.1. Taxonomy (NCBI): domain Eukaryota; kingdom Viridiplantae; phylum Streptophyta; class Magnoliopsida; order Caryophyllales; family Caryophyllaceae; genus Silene; species Silene latifolia. The sequence goes on along the minus strand of NC_133538.1, from coordinate 368,699,160 downwards.
ACTACATTCTTTGTAGAGATTTGAGTCATCCCAAAAGTACCTTTTTACTTCGAATAACAACCTCTTCCTTTGGTTGTAGTTCAAATTTGGAGGGATTACTCTTCCAACGATATAGTTGGCATAATCGGCAAACCATGGGGTGATGTGCCTTTCAAGTTGTGTTTGATTGGCCACCAACATATCGTCGGGAAATGAGTCATTGATCGGCGTTTCTCCTTGTTCATCATGAAACCGGATCCTTGACAAGTGATCCGCCACTACATTTTCGGCTCCTTTCTTGTCTCTTATCTCCAAGTCGAATTCTTGAAGAAGGAAAATCGATCTCAACAACCATTGTTTTGCCTCCTTCTTTATCAAGAGGAGTCGGAGAGCACGGTGATCCGAAAAAACAATCACTTTGGATCAAAGTAAGTAGGAACGAAATTTGTCCAAAGCATAGACAATGGCAAGAAGCTCTTTCTCGGTGGTATCATAGTTTACTTGGGAGGGATCAAGAGTCTTGCTTATATAGTAGTGATGTGACCATAATTAGCGCATATTTAGCCCCCGAATTAGCCTTGTTCCCATGCTTTTTAGTGCATATTTGGGTCATTTCTTATCTTTAGTTCTTTGTTTTGCATATTCTTTGAGATTTTGATCCCTTGGTAGGAAAGGAGTAAGAATCTTGCATTTTCATGGCAAAACGAGACTAAATTGATCGAATCCAATGACCAAGCATCAAGGAGAGACAAGATTAGAAGGCCTTTGTACATATTATAGTAGATGAGCAATGTTGAGAAAGGATCCTTGAGTCCCCAAGGAAATCCCCAAGGAATTTATGAAGAAAAGGGAAGAAAAGAAGAAGAAATCTTGCTGAAGCACAATCCGTGCTGATTGACTACAATCCGGCCGTCCTCCAAGTGCACAATCCGTGCGGTTTCATCCCAAGACGCTCGGGTTAGCACTGCCACAATCCGCCCGGATTCCTCCAAAGCCGCTCGTGTTCCACCGCCAGAATCCGCCCGTCCCGACACTAATCCGCTCGGATTCCTCTACAGTGCAATTTCGTCTTCTCCAAGCTACAAAGAAAGTAGCCCTTCCTTCGAAAAATACCGGCTCCTCCCTGCTCAATCTAAAAAGTGTAATTACTAGTTTAGCCCTTAGTTAACCCTAATGCATCCCCCTAATCTCCACTATAAATACCCCATTAGTCTAATTAGAAGAGCATGTTCTTCTTATCAATTCTTAGAGTAGTTAATACCAATCAAATCTCTCTTTAATTTTGTAATCAACAATTAATCAAGTTCTAATACAAGTTTTATTTCCTTAATCTCTCTTTTGTTCATCCTTTATTTTGGGTAATTGAAAATTATTTGGGTTATTATTGGGAGATTGACAACCTCTCAATCAAGCATCAAGTACTTCTTTTATCTTTGCTTTATTATTGGAATCATTAGTAGGTATAATTCTCTTAATCCCTTTTTAATTATTGTTAATTACTTTCATTTATTCATCATGTTTCATTTTGTTGGTATGATTGACAACCTTGCTAGCATGATCAACATGATAATGAGTGAGTAGTCTCTTAGCTAGGGTTAATGGGTGATTAGGGGAAACCAACATGGGAAATGATTCATGCTTAAATTAATATGCTTTCATGTTTTATTTGCTTGCTTGTTTTGATCTCAACTCATGCACATGTTATATTTGATGAAATGCTAAGCCTATGAATCCTTGCATTTACCACCATCTCCTATCTTTTCAATGAGACTTGTAAGACATAACCCAACTCGAGTCTCATTAGACCATGCATGTTGTTGAGTAGGGAAGACTAAGTCGACTTGTAGGTATTGTACAATCTAATCGATTCGGCTCCGGGACCCAAACTTTCCTAGGATTATAAGATATAACCCAACTCAATCCATCACAACAATAATTGCTTGCTTATAATTTGAGAACATGTTTGTATGATCAATTCCCATGATTCCCCTATGACCCCATGACACCCTAGTGCCTTTTTAATCAATTGTTTACAACCCTTTAATTCATTTTGCTTGTTTATTTCCATTGATATTTTAGTTTAGTGACCTTCTACATCAACCCAATTTGTGACACCCCTAAGACATCACTAGTTGCAATAGAAATCTCATTTCAATACCCGTCCCTTGGGATCCGAACTTTACTTGCCTCTTTACTAATTGTAGAGTTGTTTGTGAAGCTATAAATTATGTTTTGATTCGGACGTGAGCCAACGACCACACCTTATATTGTGAATACGAAACGGACCGGTCAAAAATGGCGCCGTTGCCGGGGACGGTGTTTAATTGATTTAGATTTCCTTTTATTGTTATTAGTTGTGTCTTTCTTCGCTTTGGGGAAGTAAAACTCCTCAAGGTTTGTTCTAATTGTTTTCGAGTTGTTTGATATTTTGCATGTCTAGAAGGTCACAAGGTGATTTGTTACCTTTTGACCGTGAAATTGAAAAAATCTTGACGAACAATAGGAGATTTGCTAGGAGGAATTTGAGAGGTATTAGTGAGGTTGTTCAACCAACTATTGAGTTCATCAACCCTTTTGCAAGAGAAGGAGAGGAGAACCCATTACACAATACCCCACAAAATCAACCTACAATGCCTAAATTCTCATCACATTCCGTACCCACCGAGGAGAACCTACCCAATGGTACTCCTACACCACAACATCTAACCGGAAATTTTATTGCCAAATCCGCCTTTATCCAATTAGTCGAAAGGAGCCAATTTGAGGGGATGCCTAGTGAAGACCCTCATTCTCATATGGAAACCTTTTGCGACTATTGTGATGCGATCTCTCAAACCGGTGTGACTCAATACCAAATTCGATGGGTCTTATTTCCTTTTTCTCTAATCGGCACCGCGAAACAATGGTTGAAGGGCCTTGACAAGGCCACTCTCAGAATAGATTCTTGGAAGAAGTTGGCTCTAGCTTTCTACAAAAAATTCTACCCACCGGAAAAGACTAACATGCTAAGAGCTCAAATTACGGGTTTTAAGCAAAGGGATGAAGAATCTTTGTTTGAAGCTTGGGAGCGGTTCAAGGGAATTTGTCGCTCATGTCCTCACCAGGGACTTAGCGAATGGTTCTTGGTACAACAATTTTGGAATGGTTTATATGAAGATTCAAGGAACATTCTCAACATGGGATCAAATGGAATGTTCACCGAAGTTGATGACAATCAAACATGGAACAAAATTGAGGAAATGGCGGTCCATAACTCACAATATAGTAGACCTCGCAAGACTACTAGAGGAGGAAAGCATGAAGTGGACTCCGTTACTCAATTGGGTGCTCAACTTAGTGCTCATATTGACACAATCAATTTGAAGTTTGAAAAAGCTATGGCTAGACTTGAAGAAGTCTCAAAATCACCAAAGCATCATGTTAATGCCATGACGGCATCCTCATTAATCCCAAGTGGGATATGTGAGAATTGTGGAACTTTGGGACATGACCAAAGTGAATGTAGGGGAACAAATGAACAAGTGAATGCTTTCCAAACATACAAGAGTGGTACCCTTTATTCCAACTATTACAATGAAAACACTAAGTTTCACCCAAATCTCTCATACAAAAGCCAAAATGTTCAAAACCCTCAAACAACATACACTCCACCACCCATGAGAAACCAAAATCAAAGACCCTTTTACAATCAAAACCAAGGTTACCAAAATCAAAATCCATACAATCACCAAAATGACCAAGGTTTTGATGTCCAAAAAGCGGTCCTCCAAATGCAAAAGAATCAACAAGAATTTTTCACTCAAATGCAAAAAGATAGTCAAGCAAAGGAAACCACCATCAACAACATTCTAGCTCACACCAAGATGTTGGAAACACAATTGACTCAACTAGCATCTTCAAGCTCACAAAGACAAAAGGGGCAATTACCACCTCAAAGTAATCCCCCAAGACATGAAACAGTTAGTGCCATTCACTTGAGAAGTGGTGCAAGGTATGAAGCACCGAAGAAGCAAGTTGAGGATGAAGTTGTGGAAGCTAGTGATAAGGAAGAAATTGTGCAAAACTTCAAAGATGGAGAATCATCAAAAGAAGAAATTTTAAAGAAAAATGAAGACAAGGTCAAGGAGAAGGAGCCCATTGTGATTAGACTTCCTTTTCCAAGTCGTCAAGCCAAGCCCAAATTTGATGACCAACTTGGAAAGTTCATGGAAATTGTGAAGAATTTGGAAGTCTCAATTCCTTTCACGGAATCAATAAATCACGTACCGGCCTATGCGAAATACATGAAAGATATCCTCACAAAGAAGAAGTCAATCCGGAAACTTGAGACTATCGCCTTCACTAAGGTGAGTAGTGCAATACTTCAAGGGAGTTCACCTCCAAAACTAAAGGATCCGGGAAGCTTCTCAATACCGTGTACCATTAGCGACACAACGATCAACAAAGCCTTATGTGATCTAGGGGCTAGTGTGAGTGTTATGCCGTACTCGGTGAGTAAAAGGTTGGTTATGGGAGAGCTTAAATGCACCAATATCACACTCCAAATGGCCGATAGATCGACGAAGACACCATTAGGGATATGGGAAGATGTCCTCGTGCGAATTGGGAAGTTTTTCATCCCGGTGGACTTTGTCATTGTTGATATGGAGGAAGATTCCAACATTCCAATCATTCTAGGAAGACCTTTCCTACACACCGCGGGTGCGGTGATTGATGTGAAACATGGTGAGCTCACTCTAGAAGTGGGAGATGAAAGCATAACCTTTAATCTTGACAAGACTATGAGAGCTCCTCGTTTGCATGAACCGTGTTTCATGATTGATCATTATAGCCGAAAGGATGAGAGGAAGACATCAGAACTCCAATGGAAGAAGAAAATTGAAGATGCTCCATTCAAAGAGCAAGTGAATTGTGACAAGGAGTGCTTGCAAAGCTCATCAAAATCAATCAAAGAAGAAGAGGATGGCCTCATTGGCCAAGAGAGGAATTTGGGAGAGTTGTCTCCATCAAATCAAGAGATTTTCAATGATCAACTTAATGAAGTTTGTGGTCTTTGGGACGACGAATTTGAAGGGATTTTTAATCCCTACATTGGTAATGCCATCGATCAAGACCGACAACAAGGGCCAAAGTCTATTGAAGAGCTCTATAACAATAATGAACAAGCTTTTGATTACTTTTTCAAGGTGTTGAGCAACATCAACAACACCTTGAACATGCCCCCTTGACATCTCATCAAGAATGAGAGTTTGGTGGAGTCCTCCCTAAACCACCGTTTGTAAATATTTCTAACTCCCTAACTCGCATTTCAATTCTTGCATTTTTTTGTCATCTTTGGATTTTTATTTACTTTGATCAAGATAATTGTCATGTTTGAGAGAAGTGAGGGAGGGACTAATAATTTCAATTGATGTGTAGTGCTCTAGCTTAGTGTGGGGATGGCAGTTGCCTAGGCTATCTATGCCTTAGTAGTGCCCCCATAATGAAGAACACAAGATATAAAGAAGAATGGAAGAATGATAAGGGATATGCATTGTACACGGATAGAACTGAATCCGGGTACAAAGGGGCCGAATCCGAGCGGATTCAGGAGAATCCGCCCGTCTACAGAAAATCCGAGCTTATTAGGTAGAAGACGCACATCCCTATGAGCTGAATTTTTGAAAGATTTTTGACTGTAAGAGAATCCGGGCGTCCTGAACGGCAATCCGCTCGTCTCTGAAAATCCGCCCGTCTTGTGAGGAAGACACCCGTCTTATCTGCTGAGGAAAACAAGAAAAATTCCTGGACTGAAATCCATCCGTCTTCTGAAGAATCCGCCCGTCCCGTGTCAGCGAATCCGAGCGTCTTCTCTTAAAGACACCCGTCTTTAGGCGAGTTTTTCCCAACCCGGAAAGTGCAGAATCCGCCCGTCTTGAGCAGAAACCGCACGGATTGCCCCTGCAGTTCGAATTTTTTCGGGCTTTATAAAACCCCTCCCACCTTCATTCATTCATTCATTCATTCATTCATTCATTCATTCATTCATTCATTCATTCATTCATTCATTCATTCATTCATTCATTCATTCATTCATTCATTCATTCATTCATAACACTACTCAAAAACATCAAAACCCTCATCCTCTCAATCACAAAAACAAAATTCCTCAACTACTTTCACCAAAATAAAATCAAATCATCCTTTTAACAACAAATCAATCACTCCTTTCTCAATAAAAATCAAAACCAAGCACAAAATCTTCAACCTTTGAGTCGATTTTTGAATTCATAAAGGCAAAGCCTTTCACCTTTAAATCGATTTGGGTATACTACAAATTGAAGATTTTTCATTCTTTTCTTGGTTAATTCATCAATGGCAAGGACTAAGGGAGCACCAAAGGCTAAGAAACATTCACAAAGGCAAAAGGCTCTTCAAGCAAAGAAAGCATTGGCTATGGTGGTAGCAACCCCAAACTTGGAAGTGCAACAACAACAATAACCTTCTATGGGAGCAACAACATCTACGACTCCGGAAATTGATCAACTTTTGCATTATCCGGAGGTAAATTTTATTTCCAAAACCCATAGAGATACTTTTGCCAAGTTTGCTAGGAAATCATTTCAATCCACCAAGTTTATTTGTGAAGATACCTTAGATAAGTTGGGTGTCCTTGAGCAAACTAGAGCCTTTTTCAAAGCCATGGGGTTGAAGAAATTGTTTGAATCAAAAGAATTGACATACCCCTCCCTTACCTTGGAATTTTTGAGTTCTTTGAAAGTCACCAAAGTTGAGACTAGGGAGAACCTCGAGTTTCGTCTAGCTAATGTTAGTAGACGCATTTCCTTTAGGGAATTGGGTGAAATTTTGGGTCTTAGTGATGAACCGATTTATTTTAAGAATTATGGAAAGTATGACCCCGACCCTCTTTGGGAGGCAATTTCCGGAAGGAAATTTGAGGATTTTCATGCGAGTCGTGCTCTTTTAGTCCACCATCCGGGCATAAGGGTATGGCACAAGGTCATAGGAAACACCATTATTGCAAGGAAAGATACCAACCATTTCACCAAACTTGATTTTATTCTTCTTGAATCGGCTTTGAACATTGGAAGAGTACACACCAAGCCTTTCATCTCTTTAAGGCTTTTGGTATATAGATGGCTCAACATTGATTGTGGGAAGAAAGGCACTACCGTTATTGTCAATGGCGGCCTAGTCACTATCCTAGCTAAATACTTTGATCCTAACTTCAACAAGGATAACAAGTATAAAGCAAAGGAGGGTGGTCATATTGTTGATATGCATACTATGATACACAAGTACAAGTGAGTTGCCCATAACCCTCTTGACACCATGTATGGATGGCTCACTAGTGAGGCTAGATCGTTTACTTTGCCTTCAAAGATTTGTCGTCTAAGCATCCACCGGACCAATTATCTACTTCCCCTTTCAAAAGAGGCCGAGTATATTATCCTACAACAAAAGGGTGAACTTGAAATGCCCTCCTCTTCCATTGTCACACCACCTTACCCTTTTGAGTACCAAGAGTTCAAGCCGGAAGGTGTTGAAGCAAGAAATGATTATTTGACTCTTCTCATGCAAGTAATGCACAAGCAAGCCTTTGAGGATCGGAAAAATGCTTACTTGGCTCAATATCCACCCCTCCTACACTTAGCTAGGCAAGGACTACTTGATCCATCATGTCCTTTGCCTAGTTAGGAGGATAGAGAAGTCCTATTTCCGGGTGCATCTAGGGTCGTTTCGGGTGACAATGAGGTTGTCGGTAATGAAGAGGTTGATGATAACATTGATGAGGAAGCAAGTGAAGAAGGAGAAGAGGATGGTGAGCAAGATGATGAGCAAGGTGAAGAAAAAAGTGAAGAAGCAAATGAAGAGGGAAGTGGCAATGAGACCACTTCTAATGAGGAAGGTGATGATGATGATGATATGATGGAATATTAGCAAGCCTTGGAGGCTCCTACCCTCTCATGGTTTGTCTATTTCTCTCTTTGTTTTAATTATTTTCTTGATCATTGTTGGAGTAGTCCTAGCACCATAGAGGACTCACACCTCGGTACCATTGAGGTGTTCTCATTTTATTGTCCACTTTCAAAATCCAAAATGACAAATTAGTTTCATGCATTGCATAGTGTGTGCATGAACTACACCCATCCTTGGACATTGCAATAGTGTCTAACTCGGTTTGGGGAAGTTAATGCATACACAACGGGAGGTAATCTAAATTATCCTCTCCGTCATAATAAAAACCATGCATCATGTAGTGTAGACTAGTGTAGATTGCATTTAGTATAGAAATCATGCATCATCTTTGTTGGGCCCTAAATTATCCTGCCTGACCTGATATAGGCCAGGCAACAGCCAAGGACAACTTCCAGGCAAAAGACATCTGAAACCAGGCATTGATTCAACACGGATAGGCACCAAGCAGGAGTTGATGAAAGAGAAGGCGAAAGATAACCAGACCTAAAAAGGAAAAGCACCAGGCCACTACAGGCGACAAATAGGCAGTTGATATATGTTCCCTACAAAAAAGGAAGACCAATTCCAGAAAGCTATGATATAGGAAGCAGTCAAAACAACGGCTAATAAAGAGGCAACCACCTCCGGGTAAATAGGGCACATTCCCTATTTACCAGGAAACCCTAAACGGCATAAGAAGGAGGGAGAGATCAGCTATAAATAGAAAAGAAGAGAAGATTAGAAGGGACATCAAATATACCCTCACTTTTACTTATATTTTTGTATTCTTAAGCTATATATTCGCCTGTCACGCGTGATATAACAATACTCTGTCAGGCTATCTAAAACCATAGTAACAATCACTCCTGGCTTGGTGCCCGTGGTTTTTTCCCTTATTCCCAAGGTTTTTCCACGTATAAAAATCTTTGTGTCATTGTTTATTAGTTCATTTTACACTTAATTATACCAATCAGGCGAGTTGTTTGAGTTAGATCACCCTACATATAAATCCCTGGCAGGACAATCTAGATCAGTAAAAAGCCTGTCAAAACAATTGGCGCCCACCGTGGGGCATCTAACTCAAAAATAATCAAAGCCCACAACCAAATACCACAAAAAACTAAGAAAAGATGGCAGGAGACAGCGTTGAGCAACAATTAGCTGCTGCCAAACAACAGTTGTTGGAGATGGAACAATTGAAACAAAAAATGATCCAGGCTGAAGCAGAAGTGGCAAAATTGAAAGAATCAGAATCCAGCCTAAAAATACAACTGGGAGAAAAAGATTCAGGATCAAAGTTGAAAGTCCAGCCTGGCACACCATTCTCCTCAATCATAAAAAAACATTGATTTCTCTAATATTGGTACTCCTACTTCATCAAAGTCCAAAGCAGGAGAAGGAACGGACTCAGGAGAACTCCAAAATGAAGAGACCTCATCAGATCAGACTAACACGGCCATTATGATGGCTATGCTCCAGGAAATCCAAAAACTTCATGAGAGATTTGAAAAGATTCCAGGAGTTCCTACCCCAATTGAAGAAGCAAATCCAGAGAGCTATGCTAATTCACCCTTTGTGGATGAAATAGCAAAAATAGACCTGCCAAAGAAATTTGTGATTCCCTCAATGAGAATCTATGATGGAACCACAGATCCACAAAACCATGTTGCCTATTACAAGCAAAGGATCTTTGGCAAAGCATCAATTCCCGATGAACTACGTCAAGTCCGCATGTGTAAGGGATTTGGAACAACTCGAACGGACTCGCCCCGCAATGGTACATAAACTGCCAAATGGAAGCATCAAGTCCTTTGCCGACCTGGTCAACTCTTTCAATCATCGTTTGCCAGCCAGCAGGAACTAGAAAAGAGATCCAGTGACTGTATGCGGGGTTAAACAAAAGCCTGGAGAATCCATCAGATCCTACATGACAAGATTCAACAAAGAAAAGGTTTCAATCCCCATATGTGATGTTGGAACAGCCGTTGAAGCTTTGTGCAAGGGCTACCCGGACAGTGACTTCTACAATGTAATGACCATGAAGCCCTGTCATACCTTTGAAGATGTCCAAGCATTAGCCATAGGCTATATCAGTGGGAAGAAGACAAAGGCTACAAGGCGATAATGCGACAACAACTCGGATATGACAAAACCAACAGAAAAAGCTCTAACCACAGAAGAAGCAGTTCCAGGCCATCTCCCTACACGAGACCCGGTGGATCGAAGTCAACTATACACATGAACAACGAGGTAACTCCTATACTTATCCTCCCATCCAAGAATATAACTTCTCTGTTGACATTGCAGATCGATCAAGAGACTTGACCATATGGGAGACATTGTCAAGTGGCCAAAGAAGTCGGACAACCCCAACTCAAGGAAGGACACTTCCAGGTGGTGCGAATTTCACATGGACATAGGACACACAACAGAAGAATGCATGGGATTACGGAGACAAGTGGCTTACCTGCTAAAGAAAGGATACCTGAAAGACTTGATGCCAACAAAGAACAGGGAAGATGATGGAACAAGAAAAAACACAGAAAGGCAACAACGTGACTTACCCCCTGCACCACCCATTTATGAAGTCAAATTCATCAATGGAGGATCAGAAATTTGTGGCATGACCAGCTCAGCTGCAAAGAAAATTGCCAGGGAGTCAAAAATGAAATCTCCTTTTAAACCTATCAATTTACCTCAAATTACTTTTGACGACACTGATATGCAGGGCATTCCAGACCTCCACCATGACAGCCTGTTGATCACCATGCAAATAGGGACTGCACGTGTCATGAGAATCCTGGTAGATGGAGGCGATTCAAGAAACCGATCATGCTTGATGTCCTTAAAGCAATGAAGATTGATGAAAGCCAAATCATAAAAAAGTCTAATGTCCTAGTGGGATTCAGTGGAGAAACAAGAAACACACTGGGAGAAATACACCTGCCCACATACGTGGAAGGAGTATCTTCATACGAAAGATTCGGAATCCTGGACTGCCTGTCATCCTACAATGCCATATTGGGAAGACCATGGATCCACAACGTAAGGGCCATACCCTCCACCTATCACCAATGCATCAAAATACCAACAGAATGGGGAGTAGCAACCATAAAAGGTGAACATAAATCTGCCCAGGAATGCTATACTGAGTCACTGAAGCCTTCCAAGGCAGGTAAGTCCCTCGCCTAGCAATTACAGTACCCTGTCAGGATAACTCATGTGGCAGAAACCAAAATGGAAACTGATCAAGTAATTTTAGACCCTGAGTACCCGACAGCACGCATCGGTAGGATCTGATGTCCCTGATAATATCAGGCCAGAATTAGTAAATTTTCTTAAAGGTAAATCTTCATGTTTTGCCTGGTCACATTTTGATATGACCGGAATAGATGCCAATATTATTACACATAAACTAAATATAGATGAGTCTTATAAGCCTGTCTAGCAGAAAAGAAGAAAGTTTACCGCTGCAAGACATGCTATCATTAATGAAGAAGTAGACAAACTATTGGACATGGGGATGATAAGAGAAGTCATGTACCCTAACTGGCTAGCCAACGTAGTGGTGGTACAAAAGAAGAATGGCAAGTGGAGAGTTTGTGTAGATTACACAGACCTCAATAAAGCCTGCCCAAAAGACCCATTTCCGCTCCCACACATAGACGCAATGGTGGATGCTACAGCAGGGCATGAACTCCTGACATTCATGGATGCCTCAAGTGGATTCAATCAAATCAAGATGCACCCATCTGATCAGGAACATACTGCATTTATCACGGAAAGGGGCATATACTGCTACATAGCAATGCCCTTTGGCCTGAAAAATGCAGGGGCAACATACCAACGCCTAGTCAATACAATGTTTAAGGACCAAATAGGAGACATCATGGAAGTCTATATTGATGACATGGTAGTTAAATCAAAGAAAGCTGAAGATCATGTCAGGGACTTGGAGACAGCCTTTAAGATCCTAGAAGAATTCAATATGAAACTTAACCCATCCAAATGCCATTTTGGAGTATCTTCAGGAAAATTCCTAGGTTACATGGTGACCAAAAGAGGAATAGAAGCCAGCCCAGAACAAATAAGAGCCATACTAGAACTGGAATCCCCCAAGTCAGTCAAAGATATTCAAAAACTGACAGGACGAGTTGCAGCCCTGAATAGATTCATTTCCAGATCATCAGTAAGGTGCAAGGCATTCTATGACCTACTCAGGAAGAACAAAGCATTCAAATGGTTGCCTGAACACGAGTCAGCCTTCCAGGAGCTCAAAACATACCTGACTACACCTCCGCTACTTGCCAAACCAGACAAAGGAGAACCCCTGACGGTCTACCTATCTGTCACAGAAACAGCAGTAAGTGGAGTCCTGACCAAAGAAATTGATGGCCAACAGCATCCAGTTTACTATGTAAGTAAAAGTCTCCTAGACGCAGAAACCAGGTATGGCCTACTTGAAAAATATGTACTTGCTTTAGTAATGTCCTGCACTAAACTTCGACCTTATTTTGAAAGTCACCCAATCATTGTAAGAACCAACCTGCCTATCAAATCTGTCCTGAGAAAGCCTGAGTTGTCAGGCAGAATGGCAAAATGGTCAGTACAAATCAGCACCTATGATATAACCTTTGAACCCAGGACGACAATTAAATCTCAGGCACTAGCAGACTTCGTGGCTGAATTCAGTCCTACCCTAGAACCAGACCTCATAAAAGAGGTCATTCTTCTTGACACCCAAAAGACAGACCAGGAATAGACTCTCCATTTAGATGGGGCAACAAATATGAAAGGCACTGGCCTAGGACTTGTCCTAAAGTCACCACAGGGAGACCTAATTGCACAGGCTATTAATTGTGAGTTCAAAGCCACGAATAATGAAGCTGAATATGAAGCCCTGATTGCTGGATTAAAGGTATGTATAGAACTCGGTGTAGCAAATCTCAAGGTAAAAACTGACTCTCTCTTAATTTCCAATCAAATCAAAGGAGTATATGCTGCAAAAGATTCAAAGATGATACTCTATTTGGAATATGTAAAAAACCTTTGCAGAAAATTCAAAACCTTTGACATTGACCAAATACCAAGGGACTTAAATACCCAGGCTGATGCCCTAGCCAGCCTGGGATCAAACTTCAGCCCTGCTGTGTTTGACAAAATACCCATCGTCCACCTGTTGGAACCAACCATAGAAAGGCCTGAACAAATTTGCCCTATCCAGGAAGATACAACCTCCTGGACTAAACCTTACTATGATTGGTTCCTACAAGGGATACTCCCAACAAATAAAAACGAAGCAAGGGCCCTGAAAATCAAAGCATCCACTTATACCATTATAAATAACACCTTGTTTAAAAAGTCTCAGGCTGGACCTTACTTACGTTGCCTGGAACCAAATGAAGCCAGCCAGGTCATAGAAGACATACATGATGGATACTGCGGAAATCATAAAGGTGGAAGAAGCCTGGCAAGCAAAATTCTCAGATGATGCTACTTGCCAACCCCGAGAGCCGATCGCATAGCATATAGCTCAAAATGTGAAGCCTTTGTCAAATCCATTCCCTTATATCCATCAACCATCGAGCTACTACATTCCATCTCAGCCCCCTGGCCATTCATGAAATGGGGCATGGACATAGTAGGCAAGCTACCTCAGGCGCCTGGACAAAAAGTCTTCATGCTAGCAATGACTGACTACTTTTCCAAATGGATAGAGGCAGACTCTTACAGGCAAGTCAAAGAAAAGGATGTCATATCATTTATCAAAAGGAATATCATATGCAGATATGGAATACCTTCAGAAATAGTCTGTGACAATGGTACACAATTTGTGGGAAAAAGAACAGCAAACTTCTGTGCACAATGGAATATCAACCTAGTCACATCTACACCAGGCTACCCTAAAGCCAACGGCCAAGCAGAATCAAGTAACAAAGTAGTAATCACTGCTCAAGAAAAAGTGAAAAGAAGAAAAGGAAGATGGGCGGAGAAGAGCTCCCCTAGTCCTATGGGCCGACAGGACCACACCCAAAACAACCACAAAGCCGGACACCATATTCCCTGGTCTATGGTCGCGAAGCAAGTAATACCAGCAGAAATTCATGTGCCAACTACCAGAAGCAGCCTGAACACAATAGAAGAGAACATGCCCCTATTGCAGGATAACTTACTCTTAACAGAAGAACTAAGGGATGCAGCCAAAGTCAGGATAGCCGCCTACCAACAGGCAGTCGCCAGAAGTTACAACAAAAATGTCAACATCAGAGTATTCAAAGAAGGAGACCTGGTACTAAGGAAAGTTTTCCCCAACACCAGAGAAAAGAACGCAGACAAACTAGCCCCTACATGGGAAGGCCCGTACTTAATTGATTCAATAGTGGGACAAGGAGCTTACAGGCTACAAACTTTGGAAGGAGAAATGATCCCCAGATCTTGGAACATTTCCCACTTAAAACTATTTCATATCTGAGAAGCAGGTAAAACTACCTATCCTATATACATGTCACTAGAACTTCCTGCTATGTGCTAAGTTGCTTGCCTGTTATTCTTAGCTTCACCTAAAACTTTATTTTAAATCCTGAAAACTTGTTTTACGCCTTCTTTTCACTTATTATATGTTACACTTTAGGCTTAAACAAATGTTCAGGATTGAGGGCCACTCCACCCAACCTGAACAGCATTTCTAAAAATGCTCTAATTTGGCACCCGCCGCTCGACCCGAAAATTAAATCGAGCTCAAGACATAAAAAGATAAGTACAAAGGTGGAATAGACCATAGTACTTGTCAAAGAAGCCCTCCTTACAGGCTGAGGGCCATAAGCCCTCCTGACCGGCGACCACCCTCATTCTCAAAAGCCCTCCTGACAGGCAGATAGAGCCACCATTCCCCATAAACACAGGAATGAGGGCCATAAGCCTTCCTGACAGGCATTACTCTAACAAAAAAATCACATGAATGTACAGGTACAAATTCCAGTCAAACACAGCAAGAAAATCAAGAGAAGAAAGGATATATATATTAAAACCTACCCAGGAATATACCCTTCCCAGGCAACAAACCGTTTATCCAGGAAAAGCCAATAAAAAACAAAACAAATCCTAAATTATTTGTTCAGGCCCCTGAATAGGCCAAAACAACACAAAATTCCACAACAGAAAAAATCAAACTAGCCCGCCTTGGACACAGTAGAAGAGCCAATCCCCTCATCAGCAGCCTCCTCTTCTTCATCTCCCTCCCCTTCAGCATCACTATTTTTCCCTTTGGATGGAGGAGAGTCCACTTCCTCGTCAGCATGCAACTTACAAAGCTCAGGATAAGTGGTATTGAGATCAGCCAACTCCTGATCAGGATTCCAAAAAGGTCTGACTTCAGCAGGCTCTTTCATAGCATCCACATGGCCCTTGCCAATGAAATACAGTGCAGCATCTTTATACCTAGCCTGGACCTCATCCCTCTCTATAGCCAATTCTTCATTTACTTTTAATCGCTCCCGCATAGCTCGCTTTTCACCTTCAACTCTTCCCCGAGCAATATCAAACTTAGCCTGAAGAGCTTTGAGCATCCCTGAGCAGATTTCACTTAGAACACTCCACCAAAGCAACCGAGCCTTCCCTGCCTCATTATCCTCCTTCAAAGAATGATTCTCAGCCTTGGACACCTCCAACTCAGCTTTAAACTTGTCAAGATCTTTTTCAAGATTTGTACCTCCCAATCCAAGGAATTTTTAGACCATGGACTGATTCCAGTTGACAGCGCTCCTCAAAGACATTATTAACATTCTAAAACAAAAGAAAAATGCCTATCTAAGCCACAAAAAAGAAAACACACACAAAAACCCACAATAAACAAAGACAGAGAATATATACCTCTTGAAGCATGGTAATCGGGTTGGCAAGCATAGTCCCGGAACGATACATAGCAACCAAAGCACGGGGCGAAGCTTCCTCCGCCGGTACTTGAAATAGGGATCATCAACCACAAAAGCCCGAGCCTGAATTTGATCCTTGGCAACCGGACCTCATCCATACGAGCCCTGACCCCCTGACCTCATGAACTCCTCTAGACTCATCCACTCTCTTCCTCTTCTCAGGACGGTCACTATCATCCACAATCTTTTCAGGAGACACCAACTAAACCTCCTGCACAGGTTGCTGAACTTGAACATCACTGTCACTTCCCGTTGCCTCACTGCTCTTTGACTTCTCCCCGTAACTGGGGAGACCCCGCCTTCACCAAAGACAGACCAAAACTAGCAATTCTAGCAGATGCCCGGTAGCCGCACGACGAGTTTCTAAAACCAAAGAATATAAGCATGAATCCAATACAGAAAAGAATGACAAAAATAAGCAAAAGAACTTACTCCCCGACGAAGATGCCCCTGGAACCTTAGTGCTCTTTACAGGCTTATACGTACTCAACTTAGCCTTCTTAAAACGAGGCATAGAAGCTTGCCCCCACAGTGTGCCAAGCCCTCTCCTCTTCAGCAACGCCATAAATGTTGCTATCCGGTCACCGACCCTCAAAGATCGTGGATCATTCACCCAATCATTTACTAAAAGAAAGCACGGGCAAAGTAAGTAAACTCTCCAAAACATATTATTACCAAACCAAAAATAATGCAGGAAAGAAAGTTACCTCCTTCAACAGCTGGGTAATTCAGATAGTCCAGGTCAGGGGCAATTGAATCAGCCTTGATAAACATATAAGTTTGAGCCCATCCTTTATCATCCCCTGAATTAAAGTTGGTAATCAGGTGAGCCATCTTTGACTTGACTCGAAAATTGAACCTCCCAGTCGAATGACTCTTCAGGTGATAGACATTCTTGAAATAATCCAGGGTAATAACCAATTTATGCATAGAACATAAATGCTCAATAGAATGGACAATTTTCCAAACCATTGGCATGAGTTGAAACGGAGGAACCCTAATAGCCCCAATCACCCCAGTCATAAAAGGAGAAAGGGGAAGCTGACCGCCACCCCTGAACGCCCACTCAAAAATACAGAACCAACCCGGGCTACTCCAATTAGCCCTGACAGGACCGTTCTCAGGAATCCAAACCTCAGCCCCATGAGGAATAAGGCCCCTGCCCTTTATATAATGCTCAAAAGAAGGTTTCAGTTGATTGGCTTCTTAAAAAGAAGCCGCCAAAGCCTTATTAGGAGAATATTCAACCCCCTTATAAGACATGGACAAAACCTCTGGAGGAGCAACAACCTCCACCACATCATCCTCAAGTATGATATCAGGGACCCCCTCAACCTCAGCAGAAACCATTTCAACTTCAACAGGAACTTTTTGGCCTCGGCGAGAGCTTTTGAAGTCGTTTGTCCTTCTCGTGCCACCAGCCATAGCTTATTTTTTCTGGAAGATGAATTTTTCAAAGGGAGAATTTTTTAGAAAGGGAAAGAAGAAATTTGGGGATTGAAATGTGGAAGCAATCACGGCAAAGGAAGGATATTTATAACCGCAAATCCTAAACGGCCAGAAAAGCAAGTGGTAGAGACTAATAATGACTCTCCTAGGGTTTTGTGAACCTACCCTATTAATGACAAATAACCGTTACAAGAAGTTGAATCAAACACCAATTCTAAATCCGATAAAAAGACCCTGCACAAATCACTTGCCTTGCCCAAATTTTTATCTCCTTATTCCTGGCCAGACCAAATAATGGAATAAGCAGATAAGGGGCTATTGTTGGGCCCTAAATTATCCTGCCTGACCTGATAAAGGCCAGGCAACAGCCAAGGACAACTTCCAGGCAAAAGACATCTGAAACCAGGCATTGATTCAGCACGGATAGGCACCAAGCAGGAGTTGATGAAAGACAGGCGAAAGATAACCAAAGAAACCTAAAAAGGAAAAGCACCAGGCCACTGCAGGCAACAAATAGGCAGTTGATATATGTTCCCTACAAAAAAGGAAGACCAATTCCAGAAAGCTATGATATAGGAAGCAGTCAAAACAATGGCTAATAAAGAGGCAACCACCTCTGGGTAAATAGGGCACATTCCCTATTTACCAGGAAACCCTAAACGGCATATGAAGGAGGGAGAGATCAGCTATAAATAGAAAAGAAGAGAAGATTAGAAGGGACATCAGATATACCCTCACTTTTACTTATATTTTTGTATTCTTAAGCTATATATTCGCCTGTCACGCCTGATATAACAATACTCTGTCAGGCTATCTAAAACCATAGTAACAATCACTCCTGGCTTGGTGCCCGTGGTTTTTTCCCTTATTCCCAGGGTTTTTCCACGTATAAAATTCTTTGTGTCATGGTTTATTAGTTCATTTTAAACTTAATTATACCAATCAGGCGAGTTGTTTGAGTTAGATCACCTTACATATAAATCCATGGCAGGACAATCTAGATCAGTAAAAAGCCTGTCAAAACAATCTTTGCATAGTTTCCCATCATTTTGGCCATTGAGGACAATGCCCATATTAGTGTGGGGATGGGGAATTCTAACTTAACTTTATATTCCAAAATGATAAAAATTGAAAAATTTTGAAAATCATAAAAATTGAAAAAATTAAAAAGCCAAAAACATGTTTATTTCCTTTTGTAGTGTAGTCTTGTTTATATTATTGTATATATTGTGTTTGTTCTATCCTTGTTCACATTGATTGACTACGCCACATCCGAGACATGAGGATCATGAAGACCGAATGGTATGATCTTTCCAATCTCCTTTTTCCTCTTTATGTTAATGACTATGTGGCTTTATTTTGTTTGATGCGGTATAACAATGTGAACTTAGGACTTGCATTTAGTTTATATGTCATATTAGTTGATAGAATCACTTGCATTAGGATGTTTATATTAGTTGCATTATAGCATATAGTTGCATTTAGATAAAAGTTTTGAAAAATGCCTAATTAGGAACTTTGACAAGAGCAACTAAGCCTTACAAATACTTGTTCAACTTAAGACTTTGCCTACTAAAATGGTTGTAAAACACCCTAGATAGTGTCATACTGGTGTCTTTTGACCCATGACCCAAAGCCTAGTCAAGGGTTTGCATCTGAGTCACCTATCCAACCCCGTGATGCGATGTGGACTTGGTTAACTTGTCTAGGTGACCTTGATTGACCTTGTGGTAAGGCAACCCAAAAATATTTTCTATCAATAAGCTTGAAGTGCTCATTTCAAAGAATTTTCTCATGTGGAAGTAATTTAATGCCAAGGAAACCTCAAAAGTTATGAATTGTTGAATGTTGAGAAATTTAAAATGTTTTGATGGAGGCGTACCACTTCGATGTGCTTTGGAGCGGGATCCATTGAATTGGGCCCCCACACGGTTGTGAATTCGGCCGCCCAGAGACAGAGTGACTATCACCCCGAAAAGCTATTGTCTAGAGGTTAACCGGTTGCCTGATAAGCGATTGGCGAAAGCAAAGGACACTAGCCCTGAAGGGACAAACCCTATCTAAAATTTTTGAAATGTGAAAGTGAAATGAGGACAATTTTGAATACTAGTCATATCCACCCGTTGTGTATAAAGATTTGAGCATTTCATTCCCAAAAAGCCTTTTTGTCAAGCCACTTTGTCGAGCTTGGGACGATCCATGACCTTTACTTTTGTAGAGAATTCGAGACTTGTCATGTCATATGCTACTAGCATCATAGGGATCATCATTCCACCACCATCCGATCGCTCTTGACGAAAGCATTTGGAAATTGAGGACAAAAGTAGTCTAGTTTAACACCATTTGGAGGTGATTTAGTGCCATCTTCTTATCCTTAGTAATTTGTTGAACTAGTAGTTGTGAAGGATTACATGCTCTTAAATTTGTTCCTCTTTAGTGCCTTCGTCGCTTGATGAGGAAGTGGCTATTCTTTTGTAAATGCATCCATTATGTGATTTTGTGTGCTTAATGTTTGGATGTGTCGCCATTTTGGCAAGACCCACCATCCCTTGCAAGAAGGCATCCTACCTCATGGTTGTCTTGTTGTGAGTTGAAGGGTCGGAGTGAGATCCGCTAATTGTCTCATATCGGCTATGTTATTAGGTTAGTTTAAATAATGGTCCTAGTCTTTGTCACCTCTTTACTCGGGACGAGCAAAGGTTCGGTTTGGGGATATTTGATGTGACCATAATTAGCGCATATTTAGCCCCCGAATTAGCCTTGTTCCCATGCTTTTTAGTGCATATTTGGGTCATTTCTTATCTTTAGTTCTTTGTTTTGCATATTCTTTGAGATTTTGATCCCTTGGTAGGAAAGGAGTAAGAATCTTACATTTTCATGGCAAAACGAGACTAAATTGATCGAATCCAATGACCAAGCATCAAGGAGAGACAAGATTAGAAGGCCTTTGTACATATTATAGTAGATGAGCAATGTTGAGAAAGGATCCTTGAGTCCCCAAGGAAATCCCCAAGGAATTTATGAAGAAAAGGGAAGAAAAGAAGAAGAAATCTTGCTGAAGAACAATCCGTGCGGATTGACTACAATCCGGCCGTCCTCCACCTGCACAATCTGTGCGGTTTCATCCCAAGATGCTCGGGTTAGCACTGCCACAATCCGCCCGGATTCCTCCAAAGCCGCTCGTGTTCCACCGCCAGAATCCGCCCGTCCCGACACTAATCCGCTCGGATTCCTCTACATCGCAATTTCGTCTTCTCCAAGCTACAAAGAAAGTAGCCCTTCCTTCGAAAAATACCGGCTCCTCCCTGCTCAATCTAAAAAGTGTAATTACTAGTTTAGCCCTTAGTTAACCCTAATGCATCCCCCTAATCTCCACTATAAATACCCCATTAGTCTAATTAGAAGAGCATGTTCTTCTTATCAATTCTTAGAGTAGTTAATACCAATCAAATCTCTCTTTAATTTTGTAATCAACAATTAATCAAGTTCTAATACAAGTTTTATTTCCTTAATCTCTCTTTTGTTCATCCTTTATTTTGGGTAATTGAAGATTATTTGGGTTATTATTGGGAGATTGACAACCTCTCAATCAAGCATTAAGTACTTTTTATCTTTGCTTTATTATTGGAATCATTAGTAAGTATAATTCTCTTAATCCCTTTTTAATTATTGTTAATTACTTTCATTTATTCATCATGTTTCATTTTGTTGGTATGATTGACAACCTTGCTAGCATGATCAACATGATAATGAGTGAGTAGTCTCTTAGCTAGGGTTAATGGGTGATTAAGGGAAACCAACATGGGGAATGATTCATGCTTAAATTAATATGCTTTCATGTTTTATTTGCTTGCTTGTTTTGATCTCAACTCATGCACATGTTATATTTGATGGAATGCTAAGCCTATGAATCCTTGCATTTACCACCATCTCCTATCTTTTCAATGAGACTTGTAAGACATAACCCAACTCGAGTCTCATTAGACCATGCATGTTGTTGAGTAGGGAAGACTAAGTCGACTTGTAGGTGTTGTACAATCTAATCGATTCGGCTCCGGGACCCAAACTTTCCTAGGATTGTAAGATATAACCCAACTCAATCCATCACAACAATAATTGCTTGCTTATAATTTGAGAATATGTTTGTATGATCAATTCCCATGATTCCCCTATGACCCCATGACACCCTAGTGCTTTTTAATCAATTGTTTACAACCCTTTAATTCATCTTGCTTGTTTATTTCCATTGATATTTTAGTTTAGTTACCTTCTACATCAACCCAATTTGTGACACCCCTAAGACACCACTAGTTGCAATAGAAATCTCATTTCAATACCCGTCCCTTGGGATCTGACCTTTACTTGCCTCTTTACTAATTGTAGAGTTGTTTGTGAATCTATAAATTGTGTTTTGATTCGGACGTGACCCAACGACCACACCTTAAATTGTGAACAAAACGGACCGATCAAGTAGATGGAATGAAGAGCTCTTCTCATCCATTGGCCAAGAACCGCTCCAACGGCGTAGTTACTAGCATCACACATAATCTCGAACGGTAGTTCCCAATTTGGAGGTTGAATGATCGGTGCCGAGATTAGTGCTTCCTTGATCTTGTTAAAGGCTTCAACACACTCATCAGTGAAATGGAATTAGGTAACTTTAAGTAAGAGTTGAGTGAGGGGTTTCGCTATTTTTGAAAAATCATTTATGAAACGGCGATAGAAACCCGCGTGACCGAGAAAACTTCTCACCACTCTAACATTCACGGGAGGTGGGAGTTTCTCTATCACCTCAACCTTAGCTTTATCGACCTCGATGCCCTTTTCCGAGATTAAATGACCCAAAACAATTCCTTCATTGACCATGAAGTGACACTTTTCCCAATTTAAAACAAGACTAACATCTTCACATTTTTGCAATACAAGAGAAGGATTATTCAAACATGAGTCAAAGTCTTTTCCATAAATGCTAAAATCATCCATAAAAACTTCCATTATGGTCTCTAGGTAGTCCGAGAAGACACTCATCATGCATCTTTGGAAAGTGGCGGGGGCATTACATAAGCCAAAAGGCATCCTCCTATATGCAAAAGTACCATAAGGGCGTGTGAAGGTGGTCTTATGTTGGTCATCCAGGTGTATGGGGATTTGGAAGAATCCTGAATACCCGTCAAGGTAACAAATGAATTTGTTGGAGGCTATCCTCTCAAGCATTTGGTCAATGAATGGTAGGGGGAATGATCCTTTTTTGTTGCGGAATTCAATTTTCGATAGTCAATGCACATACGCCAACCGGTGATCTTCCTTGTGGGTATTAGCTCATTCTTTTCGTTTGTCACCACCTTGATACCTCCTTTCATAGGTACCACTTGAACGGGGCTAACCCACAAAGAGTCCGATATGGGATATATGATTCCCGCATCAAGTAATTTCATAACCTCTCCCTTGACAACTTCTTGCATGTGGGGGTTTAATCTCCTTTGAGATTGGATGGTAGGTCTATGGTCCTCTTCTAGATGAATTCTATGCATACAAAAGTTGGGACTTATCCCCTTAAGGTCATCTAGACTATAACCTATAGCCTTTTCATGTTGTTTTAACACATCAAGGAGTGTTGAACAAGATTAATTCAATTTGTAGACACTATCTTTGGGATGGGAGTGTTGATTATATCAGGGTTCCTCCTGTGGGCTGGGATAAAGTGTGTTCTCCTAAGGAAGAAGGTGGACTAGGCATTAGGGATAGCCTGTCCTGGAATATTGCAGCAATAGGGAAACTTGTTTGGTGGATATATACTTGTCCTGATAGATTGTGGGTCAAATGGGTTCACCAAGTGTACTTAAAAGGAGCTGATTGGAATGACTATATCCCCACTGGAGATGTTAGTCAATGGGGCTGGAAGGTCATTTGCGAACAAAAACTAAACTTGCTCATGGATACACAAACCATCGGTGGACTCGGATCCTAAAGGATACTCAATCAGCAGCGGCTATGAACTGGTAAGAGAAAGATTTCAGACGGTGGTATGGCATAAGGCTCGTGGAATAGTGGTGTATTCCCAAACACCGATTCATTGGTCGGTTGATAGCTCGTGAACGCCTTCAACTGAAGGATAAATTGATGTCATTAGGCATTGTGTCTGATGCAAATTGTCTGTTATGTGGGGAAGCAGAGGAGAGTCATCTTCATTTGTTTCTCCAGTGTAGATATAGTCAGAGGATCCTTACTGAAATGGTGGAATCGCCATGTTTCGTGGCCTAGTTCCAATCGATCAATGGATTGGAGTGTGGCGGTGGATCCGCTCTTCAGAGGAATGTTATCATGTGTATTGTCTTGGCTGCCTTCTATCATATCTGGATGCAAAGGAACAAAGTGCGGGTTGATGCTTGTTTGTTGAGACCTGAGTATGTTATACAACAGATTAAAAAGGAGGTGAAGATGAAGTTGGCTACTAAATCAATTCAGGGCCTGACTATCAATGATGTATCTTGGTTGAATTTAGTTAGCTTGTCATTGTAAAACCCTTTTATGGGGTTTAGAATTGGTGATGTGGTAAAAACTGGAATAGCTTGTAATAGCTCGTTTGTGCTTAATGAAATTCTTACATTTCATCAAAAAAAAAAAAAAAAAAATTAACAATCACGGGTTTGGTCTTTGATTCATCAAGGTAAGCATATTTCAAATTTGGGGGAAGGGGTTTTAAAGTAGGGGTTTGTACCTCACTTTCCTCCTTTGAAGGTTCATTGAGGATTTGCTCTATTTCCATTAGACCTTCCATTCTCATGGCATATTCAACTTGCTCTTCGTTCTCATCATACTTGAATTCCATGACGAACTCTTCTTGTTCTTGAGCTTGTAAGATGTCTTCTAGGATGGATTGCTAATTTTTTATAGGTTGGTATGCTTCCACAAGGATGTTATGTACTAATTCGGATTTCTCATGAGTAAGTTCTTTGTTGGCTAGAGCGGCCTCAAAAAGATCTACCTCCAACTCCCAATACATATTTTTAGCCTCACTTGCTTCCAAGGCTTCCAATGCTTGCATGAGGTCTTTGAAGAAAGGTATACTTAAGTGGTCCTTTACAAAACAATCTATAAGGTCCATCTTACAAAATATCGACCAACTTGAAAATAGTTAGAACAAACCTTGAGGAGTTTTACTTCCCCAAGGCAAAGAAAGACACAACTAATAACAATTTAAGAAAATCTAAATCAAGTTAACACCGTCCCCGGCAACGGCGCCATTTTTGGTCGGACTCACTTGGAGGTTTAGTTTTCGGTACTTGTCGTTAGGAGCACCTAGACCAAAACACAATTTATAACTCCACAAACAACTCTACAATTAGTAAAGAGGCAAGTAAAGGTCGGATCCCAAGGGACGGGAATTGAGATGAGATTTTCAATTTCAACTAGTGGTGTCTAGAGGTGTCACACTTTGGGGTTTGAAGTAGAAGATCACTAAACTAAATAGCAATAAAAGTAAACAAGCAAAATAATTAAAAAGGGATGTAAACAATTGATAAAAGGCACTAGGGTGTCATGGGTGATGGAAAAGTAGATCTATATACTTACATATTCATATATGTTATAATTTAATTTGTCATAAAATTAATGATTGATCTTATGCATGCAAACATTAAAACAAAATAAGGAAGAAACATTGTTCTTACATTGTGATTTTCGGTTTAATGGGCACAAGAGAGATCACCTTTCTCTCTTGTTCTTGAGCTTTCCCTTTTGGATGAACTAAGACCCAAGTGTAGGATCTCTCCCAAGGATTTATACCCAAAGCTTTCTCTTAATTAAAATTAATATTATAGATACTAGTACAATATTAATCTTGTAGAAAAATGACCCAAAACAATTTGGTTTTTAATCTCCCAAAAACCGGTTGGGAGAGAATACGAGAGGAAGTATTTTCTCTTTCTAAAATCTTATTTTTTGATAAGTTAGAATGAATGAATAATGCACACTCATGCATGTAGTGTATATCAAAAAATATAAGACAAAAACCCTTTGCCTTTTCTTTGGTAAAACCGGGTAGGAGGGAAGAGGAGGGAAGAAAGGAGACCCAATGCATGCTCTTGTTTGCCTTCATAATGCAAACTAGGGTTTCATGGCTAGGCTATTAGTGAATGATTATGTTTTCCACTAATTTAAACAACACAATTTTAGCCAAAACCTCCCCTTAATTTCGGTACATACATCAAATGGAATCCATTTTATTTTTGTTAATTTTGTCTTATGTCACATATCATATGTTACATAAATTAGTTATGTATTTTTAACATATTAAAAATCAACGTATTAATAAAAATACGTCATATACAAAAATCGACTTAGTAATTCATAATTACTTGTACCAAAATATTTTACCAATTTACAAATCACAATAAATTGTATTTATAATAATTCATTCAATTTTAATTGTTTCTTTAAACAATAATTTCATCCGAGTAATGATACAATTCAATTACTCGGACCGTATCTCATTTAATCACATTTCAATGTGATACGTAAATTTTACTTCCAAAATCGTCCGTCAATTTTTAAGTAATTTAATTAACTCGTAACGTTATACGATTAATTAAATGATCAATTAAGAGTGTTGCCCTATAGGTATGACCTAGGGGATCAACTGATCACCACCGTCGCACGACAGTAATGTCAAACTCTAGTCAGCCAATCATTACCGATATATGTTGATCAGTTGACAGTAAAATATTACTTCCCAATTGTATTCTTTATAATGAGACTTAAGCATGTGATCATCATGATCAACAGTCGTGATCGCATTATTGTCGGGGGAGACATATTCCAACAATCTCCCACTTGTCCTCGACAAGTGTGCGTCACCAATTCTCTTGTCCTATTACTATCTCCCACTCAATGCAAGGTGTCTTTCAGGTCGTACTTGCAAGTGATCATATCGAGAGTGGTTTCCTCGATCTGGAGAATAACTGATTGACCGGATTTATCTATCATAGATACCTTCCGAGCGTGGCCACGCATTTCCAGTTCATTACTCCTCGAGTGGCCCTGAGATATTGTTATAACCCTGACTAAGGATGGACAATTCCTATCGCACTCATTCCCTTCGACTAGCCACAGCCATCATAACCCAAAATATGCCCATTTGACCCCATTTACGAAGGTCGTAGTAACACAAATCAAAGTTAATCTGAAACTGTGCCATCTTAGGCGAATAATCGTTAGTCAAAAGAATCGACTCATTCGAATACTATAGTAGCTCTCGCCACGACCAGGCTATATAAATTTGCCAGAACTCTATAAGCGGTCATTAGGCCCGACAAAATGTTCCTAATATCATGCCTATGTGATCGACTAGTCATCTCACATGACTCTATGGCACTTGAACTTGCCATCAATCGCATCACACTCTAGTCACTTCGAGACGTCACCTCATGTAAGTAACTATGGGCAAATACAATGTTAATCCATGTTCACTTTAACGGGGTTCAATTGTCTCCACAACCCGTTTGGATATAACAATGTACAAGGTGAGTTAATAATAACTCAAACGACAAATGTCCACATCACACTCGGGTAGTCAATACCATATTACAACCTTGTGATGCAAATCGTAAGTGTAAACACTTATTGATTGCAATAGAAGTTTAACATGCCATGTGTCCATGTGTTCAAACTTCTTATAATCGCATTTTCCTTTACATTCATGTTCTCTCTCATAGCATGAATCTTACGAAGTACACATCAAGGTTCCCGACCTCGGTTTTGGTTCTTTATCTTGCAAGAACTTCCTTATCGATTATCACATAACGAACGAATTTGTGGTGAATGATATAACTTGTACTGATCAAGTACTCCATCCACACACAATGCACTAGGTATATGTTTTGCAGAATCTTGCAACAATTTGACAAGATGATTAGCCTAGCACTT
Source organism: Silene latifolia (assembly GCF_048544455.1). Taxonomy (NCBI): domain Eukaryota; kingdom Viridiplantae; phylum Streptophyta; class Magnoliopsida; order Caryophyllales; family Caryophyllaceae; genus Silene; species Silene latifolia. The sequence continues at coordinate 368,671,918 of NC_133538.1, read as the reverse complement.
CTCACAAGTCTTAGAATAGTTAGGAAAGATTAGTTTTGAGTAACTTCTTATTCAACTAAGTATCTTTCCAAAACTTCTTATTTCTCTTTCTAGGCTTAAAAGATTTAGGATTCTCATAAATTCTTACATGTGCTCGGATTTTCATTAATATGCGCAACCTCTTGACACATATTAGAGCATTCTGACAAACACCGAAATCGCTCATCGGATTCTACTTGAGAATTCATGACGCTTCTATTGTTGCTTACCAATGAATCATCATGCTCTTATGCATATGATTCACCATTGGACATGTGCATGATCATTCTAATGGCGGAAACATTAGTAACTTATAATCATGTCATCAACTATATTTAGGTTCAAGGAACGACCATGACTGCTAATGGCAATTCCATTTCATTTAGATGAATAACCTATGTTTCTGTTGATCCGATGTGTATCTCCCAATACTTATCCAACATCCCTTGATGTAATTGGATTCATCATAGTCCATTTTCATCCAGAATTGAAAAATCAAAACTTCCTCTATGAAGGAAGGTGTTAGCTCGTCATTCTTTAATGAGTGGTGAGTTGTAAACATTCAAAGGATGATAGCTCCCACTAAATTCCATGTCTTCACATGATAATTTCCTAACTCCCACTCAATTCCACATATTTCGAAATTGACTTCTCAATCGAAACTTTTCAAGAATTGAAATATAAATTGCATTGCCAAGTTATTAAGATAAAACCATATATGTTCCCATCATATCCCTTCAAAATACCTATTTCGAAGAGGTCTCATTTTAACCTTACGGAAAGAGATTTTAAATCTCTAACATACTCATGTCATAATGATGTGTGGCAATGTCATTTATTAAATATAAGTAATATCTAATACACATCCTTCAAAATATCCCTTTTAGAAGGATGTTTAACCAATCCATTTTCATAATGAGGTTATAATGACATCTGCGTGGTTTAAAACTTTGGCTATTGGAGATATCAGTATATCAATCCTTGCAACTTCTAGTGATAAATATCGCTTATTACTAGGATGTTACATTGATTCATTTAGGCTCTTAAGTAAATCTCAAGGTTGAAACTATTGGTCAAAATTTATCATAAACTTAGTCAAAAACTTGTTAAGACTTTACATTAGTCATTTTGTTCCAAAACTTTCTTTTGGTCTCCTCGTGTAGTTATCATAAGAATATGTTCTTTCGATTACTTCACTTGGTCTCTTTTGTCATATAGAACTTACTTGAGACCATAGATCTCATCTATTTGGTATACTATGTAAATAGATATACCTTCATTCAAATCATTCTTTCTTGCGTAGATCTTCATTTACACAATAGATCTACTTTTTATCTTGTCTCGTGTGTTGTGTCCTCATTTTTCTCCCACTCTATCTTTAGAATAAATACACTATAGATTCAAAGATAGCATATGAGACACAAATAATGATTTGAAGTATAAGGAGAACTATCTCATAGATTGACTAATAGTTATAGATTTTGTAAGTGTACTTGGTGATTGACATTCCTTTAAGAGAGTTCATAGACTCAAAATCTCTTTATAAATGATCATACACAAGCCTTAAGCATGTGGACATATAATGAAACCCGTCATTATATTTGTCTATTAGATCACTCTAAGTTATATGTTTCTAAGAACAAGCATTTAAACATGAATTTTAGAACAAAAGGATAAAATGATAAAACGGGTGACTTGGGTTGCAAACCAAGTCACCATTATCCAAAATACAACCCATTATCCAAAATACCTTTCCATGTCGAACACGGAAACTTAAGGTTCTAAAATCCAAAACATAATTTAAAATAAGACGATGAAAAGCAAAGCTCCATGAAAGCTATCCCTAGCTTCTTGATGGTTTCTCATGCTTGCTTTTCCTTTCCCTTGTCTTTGCTTGGTGGAGGCCCTATTTACAATAAAAAGGGAGATACATTATCACAACTTTGCATCATAATACCATATTTGAATTAGAAACATAAAAGAAGGATAGTCATTTACCTACTGGAGTAATCTTTCCAGCCTTAATATCACCAAGGTATTTGGAACAATTTCTTTTCCAATGTCCCATACCATTACAATAATGGCATTTATCAAGAGGACCCTTCTTGATATTTGAAGTGCTAGCTTCACAAGTCTTAGCTTTGGTGAATGTGGGAGTTTGCTTCTTATCCTTCCTCCCATTCTTCTTGAACTTCCCCTTACTCTTAGTGCTTATGTTAAGCACATCTTTTGGAGGATTCACATTTAACCCCATGTCCCTCTCGTCTTGCACAACCAACTTGTGCAATTCTTCAAGAGACACATCCTTGTCTTGCATGTTAAAATTCACCCGGAATTGAACATACGCTTTGACTTTGGACAAGGAGTGTAGAATCCTATCTACAATGATTTCTTTGGGGATTTCAACCTTTTGAATTTTCAAGGTCTCGACAAGCTCCATGAGTTTGAGCACATGAGGGCTAACCTTTTGGCCCTCTTTGAAGTCGAGATCAAACAATGCCGCGGTCGCCTCATATTGGATGATCCGCGGAGTTTGTGAAAACATTGTCACAAGCTTGGAGTAAATCTCATTAGCATTGCCCATTTTAAAGGCTCTCCTTTGGAGGTCCGCCTCCATCGCAAATATCAAGACATTTTTCATTGCGGCGGACTCCTTTTGGTAAGCCTCATATGCTTCCCTAGTGGCGGCGGTCGACCTAGTAGTAGGTTCGGGTGGAGATGCCTCGGTAAGGTAACGAAGCTTGTCGTCACCTTGGGCGGCTAGTTTGAGTTGGGCATCCCAATCGGAGAAATTTGACCCATTCTTTTCAAGTTTACATATATCCATGAAGGATCGGAGCCATGATGAACTAGCGAGAGGCGTTGCAATAGGGGTTGGTGTTGCCATTTGTTATGAGGAAAAAGTGGTCTACAAAACAAAGGAGTAAAACAAATGTCGATTTAATAATAATACTCGTAAAAAATTTAATTTAAACAAGTTTTGTGCATTTTTCTAGTGACCTCTACCCAACTAGATAAATGATTCCAAGACCCAAATTCATATCGACTTAGGCACGGTAGGGCCGATTCATCCTTTATCAAGATAACTCGGTGGATTAACGTTTAATCGATTCTACTTTTAGAACTCTTGGTCGATAAAATTACTCTAATAATTATCAATAGCCCAAAACACATTCGACAAGGGCACGGTATGGCCGATGAAACCCTTATCGAAAAACTTTTGTTGAGTTCAATCCAAATTTCGAATAAATGTTTCCATGATCCAAATCCACATCAACTCGGGCACGGTAGGGCCGATTCATCCCTTATCAACATGAATTCGGTGGATAGACATTTATCACCCACTTCCCCTACGTAACAAGTTTTGTACCCCGGTAGGGCCGAGTGCACTCCCTTGCGAAATAGGTTTTCATGGTTTCTACTATTTGGTAAGGCTATGTCTCAATTAATTGTTTTAGCGAGAGGTCATGTCAATTTATTATCTATAACGTTTTAAGTGAACTAAAGCGGTGAACTACGATAATTCTAATTGACACGGTCGATTAAACTCGATGAAAGAAGATGCATGTTTTAGTTATGGCGATTTAGCGATGCATGTGACATATAAATAAAATGCAAGCATAAAATAAATAAATCCTAGTATGGCCTTTCCTAAAATAGAAAAACTATTTAACTATTACATATTCGGAAACCAACTCCATTGGTCCCTTGAACTTCGGTTGTGGCACGCATCTCGAGGTAACATCGTCTTTATGTATCGCCATCTTGAAGAAATCCGTCTTTGGGAACTCCGAGATAAATTAAATTCCATAACAAATTACATAATTTTCTATTATACATTTGTAACTAAAATAAATAAAATAAATCTATTAAATTACAAAACGGTGATACGAGATCACAATAAAATTACAACCGAATCGATATTCCCATACATTTCGGGAAATACCAATTAAAACTAAGGCCATACTAAGTAAAATTACATAATTCAAAATTACATAAATAAAATTATGACAATCATAAAGGAAAAATGCAGCATTATAATATGTATGAACATGCCCAATTTTATGCTAAATCGCCTTTAATTAGCGAATATCGTATATTACTCGGTTTTTACGGATTTGCGTGATTTCAACATTTTATAATCACAAAAATTACATAAATTCATATTTATGCATAAGTTAATTACCCTAACCACTTAGGACTCAAAATTTAGTCTTCACTAATAATTTGACCATAATTAACTCATATTTCTAAATTTGTTCATTAATGGACTAAAAATTTCAAAAATAAGCTATAAACTTCAAATAAATCACAAAATTTCAAAAAATTTGAAATTTGAAATTTAAAATCATGAACATTCTGGAAAAATACCATAACACTCATAATGTTCAAAAAACTTAGGTTAAAAATTTCGAAATTTATCCGGAAAAACAATGTTGCGGTTTATCGGTTTTAACCAAAATAATCATAAAAACATGTGAAAAATTATATACATTAACTTTTCAATTTTAGATCTGAAAAAGATAATAAAATGCAACATATGATGTTTTTCTTTATTCATAGAGTATGTTTTATTATTATTTTTTTCACTAATTAAGTCACTATTCATGCCGTTTTTCTTCAAAAATCCATAAATCATGCAAAAAGACTTCACTATAGCCCATTATTTTACACACATCATGTAAAATTGCATGTGACAACATACTAAATTTCTATGACCATATTCGAAATTTATCTCATATTAACCTATTTTTCACCTAAATCCGAATTTAATAATGAAAAATCCATTTTTCGAGCATAACAAGTCCAAAAATCATGAAACTTTACAGGTTTTCTCATAATAATATATGTGACAACATATCCAAAAATCACTGGAAAATTCGAAGTATAGCTAATTTTAGACCGAAAATAACATTTTTACTCATAAAATCATATTTAAATGCCATTATTGTATAATATGAACAACAAAAAATCCGTAAATTAACCAAAATATCCTAAAACATTTTAGGACCAGAAATTTTAACATGCATGAATTAATTTCGTGATATATCATAATAACACAAATTTTACAAGTTTTATATGTTAATCTTTATAACTCGGAAAAACTTTTAACCGATTTGCATGCAAACAACCTTGGCTCTGATACCAATTGATGGAAAAGTAGATCTATATACTTACATATTCATATATGTTATAATTTAATTTGTCATAAAATTAATGATTGATCTTATGCATGCTAACATTAAAACAAAATAAGGAAGAAACATTGTTCTTACATTGTGATTTTCGGTTTAATGGCCACAAGAGAGATCACCTTTCTCTCTTGTTCTTGAGCTTTCCCTTTTGATGAACTAAGACCCAAGTGTAGGATCTCTCCCAAGGATTTATACCCAAAGCTTTCTCTTAATTAAAATTAATATTATTGATACTAGTACAATATTAATCTTGTAGAAAAATGACCCAAAACAATTTTGTTTTTAATCTCCCAAAAACCGGTTGGGAGAGAATAGGAGAGGAAGTATTTTCTCTTTCTAAAATCTTAAGTTTTGATAAGTTAGAATGAATGAATAATGCACACTCATGCATGTAGTGTATATCAAAAAATATAAGACAAAAACCCTTTGCCTTTTCTTTGGTAAAACCGGGTAGGAGGGAAGAGGAGGGAAGAAATGAGACCCAATGCATACTCTTGTTTGCCTTCACAATGCTGATCATTACCGATATATGTTGATCAGTTGACAGTAAAATATTAGTTCCCAATTGTATTCTTTATAATGAGACTTAAACATGTGATCATCATGATCAACAGTCATGATTGCATTATTGTCGGAGGACACATATTCCAACAATAGGGTCATAGGGGATTCATGGGAATAGATCATACAAACATATTCTCAAATTATAAGTAAGCAATTATTGTTGTGATGGATCGAGTTGGTTTATATCTTATAATCCTGGGAAAGTTTGGGTCCCGGAGCCGAATCGATTAGATTGTACAACACCTACAAGTCGACTTAATCTTCCCTACTCAACTATATGCATGGTCTAATGAGACTCGAGTTGGTTTATGTCTTACAAGTCTCATTGAAAAGATAGGTGATGGGTAAAAAAATGCAAGGATTCATAGGATCGCATTTCATCAAACATAACATGTGCATAATTTGAGATCACAATAAGCAAGCAAATAAACTATGAAAACATATTAATTTAAGCATGAATCATCCCCCATGTTGGTTTCCTCTAATTACCCATTAACCCTAGCTAAGGAAACTACTCACTCATTATCATGTTGAACATGCTAGCAAGGTTGTCAATCATACCAATAAAGTAAAACATGATGAATAAATGTAGATAATTAACAATAATTAAAAAGGGATTAAGAGAATTATACCTACTAATGACTCCAATAATAAAGCTAAGAATAATAGAAGTACTTGATGATTGATTGGAAGGTTTTCAATCTCCCAATAATAACCCAAATAATCTTCAATTACACAAAATGAAAGATGAACAAAAGAGAGATTAAGGAAATGAGATTTGTATTAAGACTTGATTAAAAGTTAATTACAAGATTAAAGAGAGATTTGATTGATATAAACTACACTAGAGATTGCTAAAAAGAATATAATAACCTAATTAGACTAATGGGTTATTTATAGTGGGGATTAGGTACATAAATTAGGGTTTACTAAGGGCTTAAATGACGATTAAGTCCTTGAGGAATCGCCGGTCTCAAGAGAGACTCCGATCTCCTTTTCGCCGGTCTTTGAAAAATATGCGCATCCTTCATTGAACAAGTAGAAGACGGATTAGCTGTCACACAATCCGAGCGTCCAGGGCACGGGACGGGCGGATTGTGGGTGTTTTGGACGAGCGGAGTCGTGGGGTGGACAGGCGGATTGTGGTGGTTCTGGACGGGCGTCCAGCTGAGGAAGACGCTGGGATTGTTTGTGCTGGACGGGCGGATTGTGAGCAATCCGCTCGGATTCTCTGTCAGCTTCTTTCTTTCTTCTTTTCTTTTTTTCTCTTCATAAAATCCTTGAGGATTTCCTCGGGGATGCAAGGATCTTTTCTCATCATTGCCCATCTACTATAGTATGTACAAAGGCCTTCTAGTGTTGTCTTCTCTTTGATGCTTGGTCATTGACTTCAATCAATTTAGCTCCATTTTACCATGAAAATGCAAGGTTTGCACTCCTTTCCTACCAAGGGATCCAAACCTCAAAGAATATGCAAAACAAAGGACTAAAGATAATAAATGACACAAATAGGCACTAAAAAGCATGGGAACGGGGGTAATTCGGGGACTAAATATGCTCAAATTATGGTCACATCAACATGTTAATCATGAGTTCCGAGGAATTAAGAAAAGTAAAAAGCTTGGTGAAGAATTTGCACGATAGGAGATCTTAGTGGTGAGTTGGGTGACGATACAATTAAGGATATTATTGGGAAGAAGGTTGAGGTAAATTTTGTTGGTGGATTTGATGTCGTTATTTGGAATGCTAACTGAAGATAGGAAATGAACTGTTATATTTAGAGGTGAGTGGAAGATATTTGTTGTACGAGCAGTGGTGGTATTGTGGTGTTGTCACTAGTGGTTAAGGGTGATGATAGATAAGAAAGATAGCAATTCTAAAGAGGTTGATCTTGTATAGGCCGGATTAATATGTATGGTTGTGAGGAAGTATAAGACGTGGTCTTAGGAGATGGTTTCTATTAGTTGAGTATTAGCTGTATGGTTATATTTGGCAGGGGGTGATGGTTATGGGAATGGGAGAATATGTTATGAGGGGCATACGAGTTAAGCTCGGGCGAGAGGTAACCTTTATCAAGTGGTAACTTACGTGTTCAGGATTGACTAGTTGGATTTGATTACGGGTTTATGATGTGTATAAATGTTTGTGTGAGGTTCTGACCTCACGAGAAATAGTATGGTGTGATAGTTATAAAGTTGTTATATGAATGTTTTGTGATATATGTTGGGTACGGTAAACTAATGGAATGATGTTCAAAAGTGATAGTTTGGGTGATCTGGCATGGCTAGTTATACTTGTATGTGTATTCATGATATATGTTTATTCCGTGAAAAGGTATGGATGATATTCATGAGATTCTTGTCTGTTTATTCCGTATAATATGTTGTGTTGTGATATAGTAAAGAAGTTTTGAGTAAGTTTTCTTATCCGGAAAGTTATACTGAGTCAGTGTTTATGGGAATTGTATGTGGTTGTGATGTCTATCGATGTGGTTATTATGTCTCGGGTGGTGATCCGGGCACGGTACTTCGTGTTGTGATGCGAGTATTTTCGCACTGCGGTGCGGCTGTTGGTGGCGGTGTTGCGATGCCGTCACTGGTTGTGGTGGAGTAGGCGGGATGATTATGATTCGAGTTTCGAAAGTACATACCAGTTACACATAGATTGTTGTTTTGTTTGCTGTTGTTTCCTGTGAGTTTCAGTTTAGACAGATAGACGGTTGTTTTGTTTATTGATGTTTCTTACCAGTTTCAGCTTAGGCGTGAGGGTAGAGTATGATATGGAAGAGAGTTGTGTATGTTTATGTTGCCGGCATGGTATAACGATATTCTGTTGATGGGACACAGTTGTGAGAGGTTGTTACAGTAATTTTGATCTTTTTTTAAGATGAGGCTTTGGTAGACATAGTAATGCCAAGTGAATGGTGGAACATGTGTTGTACTGATCTGAAAGCTGCAAGTGGTTCATAATCTTTTATTGGGATAGTGAGTATAGGGTGTTGGAAATTAGTATCATGTTAAGTTATGGATGATTTTTGCAGTAATGAAAGAAAGGAACTTGAGGATCTAGTGTGAGTGTGTGTAATAATTGTGGATCGTGAGTTATGAGTATGGAGATAGGTGCATGTATAGAGGACTATGTCGTTTTGGCGGTAATAGGGAACAGTTGAAGTTTTGGTTAAGCTAAAGATTTTGTGGTATAGGTTAGGTGGTGTGGCGAGTAAATTGAGGTATGAGAACTGTTTAAGTAAGAGACCCTTGGATATAGGAATGGTGAGTGTTTATATTATAGGAGGTTATCTTTGACATGTGGTGGTGATGAGGATAATGAGAAGATATAGCTAAGGATTTAGTATTAGAGAGTTACGAGGATGTAACATTTATCTTAAGAGGAGTAGGATGCGATAAAAGAGAGTTTCATGGTTGTGCATGTTGTAGTATAATTGGAAGTAGAGTGTTGGTGTAGCATAAAGGATGGATCTTTGTTGTGATTGATTTTATTAAAGGTCATGGCCGTGGTTGTAGTAGTTCGATGTTTAGGAATGGGAGAATACTTTGATAGAGTTGACAGTTGGATGATGATGTTTATGAGTTCGATGGTGTTGACAGTTGGATGATAATCTTTATGAGCATGAGTAAACTTCGAGGACGAAGTTCCTTTTAAGGGTGGTAGAATGTAACATTCCGTTTGATGTTTACGAATGTCTTGATATTGGATTCGCTAGTGGATAATGTGTTAGTGAGACGGAGTTAGCGGCGTTGGTGGAAGGTATTCGATAGTGTATGAAGCTAATGTAGAGAGGCTATGATGTAGTTGATACCATATCGTGAGCCGTGTTGTGGAGGTAGGCATAGTTGGTGGAGTTGGTGTTAAGAGTTCATGTTTTATAGGTTGGAGTTTTGTTTTGAGTTCCTAGTTGCGTTGTTGTGTCTTGATCGAGTTAGTATGTTTGTTTTGAGTATGGGTTGAACTTCGGGGACGAAGTTCTTTTTCAGGAGGGAAGACTGTAATACTACGGTTTTCTATGTCTTTGGGTACTCTATCGAATGGGGCTTACTCTGTCGAGTAAGTTAGTTGTTTTACAAAACAGTGTTCTGTCTGATGGATACTCGATCGATTAAGTTTGGCACTCGATCGAGTAAGGGTCACTCGATCGTGTAAGTTACTTACTCGATCGAGTAAGTTACTTTTGCGGGTTGTTTTACTCGGGTTTTGTTTGTAACGCGCGATTGACATATTAAGCTTTCCGTCACTTTCTTCATCATTTGTATATTTTATAAAAACCTTTCAAGAGAGAAAAGAAGTTACGTTGTCTACGGTCGTCGCGTTACCATCAAATCCCAAGGGCTAAGGTCGTCGAATCGTCATGTTCTTTACGCCGTTGAGGTTTTAATGTCGAAGGTAAGATCCTTGTATAGTTTTTATGTTGTTTCGCCAATATTGGTTAAACCCTAATTGGGTAAATTTGGGGGTTTTGGGTGTTTGATTGGCTTAGTAGTAATTGCATGATTGTATATGTGATTATAGGAGGAGATTTCGTAGAAGAGCATTTTGATTAGCTGCTTGTGACGGTCTTGTTATGGCCTATTTCAGGTAGGGTTTCCCTACTCATTATTGGTTACATAATGTTTTTGTTGTTGTTGTTGTTGTTGTTGTTGTTGTTGTTGTTGTTGTTGTTGTTGTTGTTGTTGTTGTTGTTGTTGTTGTTGTTGTTGTTGTTGTTGTTGTTGTTTTTGTTGTTGTTGTTGTTGTTGTTGTTGTTGTTGTTGTTGTTGTTGTTGTTGTTGTTGTTGTTGTTGTTGTTGTTGTTGTTGTTGTTGTTGTTGTTGTTGTTGTTGTATCTCATATTGTTTTTGGATTGGTTTTGTTGATTGTTGATAGTATAATGTTGATTGGCTGTGTAACTGTCTGTGATCTTCGGGGTGCGTCCCTGGCTGAGTAGAGTCACTTGCAGGAGTGGCTTCACGCCCTTGATTCGACTTCTGTGGAAACCGCCAGAGAAGGGATGTGCACATTAATGAACATAGGTTTATGGCTCGATGGAGATGACCGGGGCTTAGGTGGGAACGGTTGCGGTCCATCACTGGCGGCGAGGAATATCTAATGCGATGGGTACTCTGGCAGGTCTACACACTTCGGTGTGTAGTCAGATATGTAGAGATATGGTGGAGTTGTGGTGATTGAGATGTGCTGTTTGAGTTGTTTATAATATGGTTTCTTTGCAGTTGTTGTTTTTATGTAATTAGTACTGACCCTGTTTAAATGTTTTAAAAACTGTGGTGATCCATTCTGGGGTGGTGAGCAGTTATTGAGCAGGTATATGATGATGTGCATGGGATAGGTGGGATGAGTCACCCCGTTGCTGTTTTAGAAGTCTTCCGCTGTGTCGAACACTTTTAGTTGTTTAGTATTTGACAGTTTTGGGAAACTTTGTATTTTCTTTTATCAGTTTCGGTTTTGGTTGTATCGCTTTAAACTTTATTATTATTAAAGTACGTTTTGTTATTGTCTATTTGATTATCATTTCATCGGGTAACCGAGATGGTAGCACTCGCATGCCTTAAGTGGTCCTGGTAAGGAACTTGGAGTGTGGGGGGTATTACATTCACTATCTTCCTAAAACCTCAAACCCTAATAGAACTTCTCTTTCTCAAAATTTTTGGGGTAATTTGTGATTGATTTCATCTTAAATCCTTCTAGTTCATCCATTCAATCAATTTGAAAACTCATTCAAGGTAAATTTCTACTTCTATTCTTTGATTTTAATCAATTTGTAGTATGTTCTAGTGTTGGATTTTCTGAATTTTTGATTTATACCCAAAGTTTTTGCATTATAATTGTTAGATTTTGGTAAGAATCACATTAAATCATTGTTGTTGATGTTAGGAATCGCAAAATTGAACCGATTTGTGACCACAAGAGGACCGAATTTTCTAGGGTTTACTTTTGAAATTTGATTTTTGTACATCTTTTGCAACTTTAAAGGTTGAAATAGAGGAAGGAATGCTATTAACATCATGTTTAGTTCTTGATTTTGGTTAATTCCATCCAAAATTTCGTCTTAAAACTCCGTCTAAAAAGTGCCCAAAACTAAAAATTTTGCCCCAATTTTTGGTGATAATAATCAGTTTGTGAAGTTTATTTTGAGAGATTAAGGTCCAAGTAATTCTATCAATTGTGAAAACTTGATGTTTTGAAGATTTGAAACCGTCTTTTTATAGGATTATAAGGGTAAAGGGAAGTGGAAATTCTGGTTTTGTCTCAAAACTTTACTTTAATTGTTGCTTTTCTCCACATGAATCCTTTGGAAAGTTCACTTTGTTTATTTAAAACCTGATGTGTGTGGCTAAAAACATGTTGAAACATATGCCGAGACCTGCAGCTGTAACCCACCAGAGTAAGAGGTCAAGAGCCGCTAAGCCTGAGGTAGGGGAGGGAAGTCAGGGGCCTACTGTTCCACCGGTTCCTGAATACCATACTGTAGTCTTTGTTGATTTTAAGCAAAGGGATGCTTTTGTTGAGTTGATGAGTCGTCCCATGAGACCTACTAGGTGCATCGACACAGGTATTTTGGAGGACGTGAATATAGAGGTAGATGTCAGGCACATCTTTGAGATACTTGGGTTGGAGGGGTTGTACCACCTAAGGAAACTCTTATCCTTTTCTGACCTTAGAGTTTATCAGTTCCTTCGCTTATGACGTGGTGGAGAAGACAGTATAGTTCCGTTTGATGAACACTAGTTTTTACTTGACCATGGACGAGTTCGCCTATTACCTGAGGCTTTCACGAGCCAAGAAGGGATATCTTAGAGATTTCTCGACTGAGTGTGGTGCCAGCAGCTATATGCCTTGTTTCACCGGTAGACCTGCTCCTACTTCAAGTAACATGTTGATTAATGATGTTTAGCATGTTACTTTGAATATCTTTCTCCGAGCTCTGACCTGTTTACTCTATGATAGGAAGGATGTGGGTAAGCTTAACTCACACGAGGTTTTGTTGTTGGTCGCTTACCTGAACCCCACCTGAGTGGAGCATGTTGCTTGTAGTTCCCCGGCCATCGTGTGTGCCAGTTTGGCCTTGATGGCCAAGTATCTTACCCGATACCTCAGTTTTGGTGCTACTGCCACTCGTCTAGCAGAGAGGTTGACGAGCTTTGAGGCCTCTTCGGTTCTCAAACGTTTGGTTCCGGTTATTCCCATTATGAACGTGGCTTACTTCATTGGCCAGAAGTGGCTGAGGTTGTTGGCGGATAGTGGGTTAGCTTGGAGGGTGAGAGGTAGGAGTTGGATGAGAGTACCTGACCAGGACCATCTTCCAGTGACTGAGCCGTTGAATGCGGTTGTGGTTTCATCATACTCAGATAATGATGAGCCCGCCCCTACCCGTCAGACCTAGTTGATCATGGATGACCTTTTGGAGGAGATTCCTGAGCTGGTAGGGGGAGACCAGGCTAGACCAGAGGACGAGGTACCTAGGGTGGGGAGAGGCCCAGGAGAGTGAGAGAGATGGTCGGAGATACTCAGCCAGCGCAGCCCGGTCAACCGCGATACTAGTATCCTAGCTACCCTTCCTCTTTTAGTCCCTAGATGCAGGTGAGTATGCGCATGGAGAGGGTGTCCAATGCCTTGGTACTTCGGAACTTCCATGAGATGGCTTATGTGCAGGGAATTTGAACCAACTTTGCCCATCCGGTTTGGTGGAGAGGTATGGGGAATGATATCGGCGTTTTTCATTCCTACGGCGTCGACCCGACTACATGGGGAGAGCCCACGAGCTACCCATATCGGTGCCTTTCACCATGGGGAGCAGGAAGAGACCCCAGCACGAGAGCGACCATCGGAGGAGGCACGCCAGGAACCGACACATCAGGAGGAGGAGGAGATGAGGAGATGGAGGAGGACCGAGATGGCGACCTCGAATGATTTCTTGTTATTGTTGTTTAGCGGACTTATATTACTTGTTACATTTGTTTCGATCGTACTTGGATTTGTTTTGGTTTGTAGTTGGCCATAAGGCCGTATTTTAATGGATTTCTGATTTTTTCATGCAGGTATGTGATGTTGGGGTGAAACCTCGGAGATTTTTTAGATTTGTTGTCTTAACGTTGCATGAAGAGGGAATGCTAACATGTAGCTACTCGATCGAATGCCCTCAACTCGATCGAGTACCTGCTGTGGACCCTTTAGGGAGTGTTCTGACCTCTAGGTACTCGATCGAGTACGGTTCACTCGATGGAGTAGCCTACCCTGGACTCGATGGAGTAGCCCCAACTCAATCGAGTGCCCCCTGTAGTGCTTTTAATGCGTTTCTATGTAATGGTTGATATCATGAGAGTACTTTGTTGCTAAAATATTTTGTTCTCGTGGCTAGTAATCACGTTCTTATGCTTAGTATTGCAACACATGTGATATCAAGATGGTTTACACTAGTTTTACTCCTATGTGCTTAATTTGTTTCCTTGATTATCATTTTAAACGGTGGTTAAGTTATATCGTCGGTGATAAAATTTTTATAGCTAGTTATATTGAGTAATCATGTTTTTGTAATGTCACCTAAACAGTTAAAATAATTTCCACATATATTGGTTTGGTAACGCTGCGCTTCATTTAATCGTTTGAGAGTTGTTTTATTTAGTATACCCATATGCACACATGTTATACAAGTAATGTCAAAGGAGGTTAGATTGTAATTGTTGGTTTCAGCATGTGTTGGATCATCTCGTAATGTCAAGGTTATGTGACGATTTTATTTTCATGTAATATTTATATCTCGTCTTGAAGGTGAACTTCGGGGACGAAGTTCCTTTTAAGAGGGGAAGAGTAATGTCGCATGAGAAAAATGTCAAAAATATCGTGTTTTGAGTAATTTATTGGCAAAGTTTACTATGTTGTACTCTATTTTATTTTGTTTTGTGGTTGCGGGAAGGTAATGTATGTAATTGTTAAGCAAGTTTATTAAGGAATTTAATTTGTTGTGCAATATTAGTGTTGTGTAAATAATTTAAATGTGGGTTGAATCATTTATTGAATATGTAAGTAGAGTGTTCGTGCCAAATGTGTATGATATGTATGGTGTATGGAGTGGTGCGGTGTTAATATTTGGTTGGTAAAATAGAAGTAACAGTCTGTGATAGTGTGTCTTTTGTGTGTAATACGTGGTTAACTCCTCGGAGGCAAGTTGTGTTTGATGGTCACATTCGCAGAAGTAGATGATGATGATGAATAGTCGGCATGGGTAGTTGCGTGGTATGTGGGGTATGGTTACCATTGTTCTTGTCGGAATGTGTTATCTTCGTTTACCATAATCATGTTACACCTTGGGGTTGTGAGAGACGATGAGTTGAACTTCGGGGATGAAGTTCTTTTTAAGGAGGGAAGGCTGTAATACCCGCCTCGTTAGTGGCCCGTTGACTGACCTTAGACACATGTCTACACCTCTGGAAGTGAAGAGTCTATTGATCCAAAATACTCAAGAGGGGGGGGGGTGAATTGAGGATTTAAAACTTTTTAAAGCTTTTTCGATTATGCGTATGTAATTGATTATTTAAAGTTTATTGATTAAACTTTAACTAATCAACTAAAGAATGTAAAGGGAATAAACGAAACAAACGAAAGAACAAAGAGACACACAGTTTTTGAAGTGGTTCAGTTTCACAAGTCGAAACCTACATCCACTATTCTCGATTAATAAATTTAGTACCTATCTACGGATTACAAATTTACTAACCCAACTCGTACAACTAACTCTAGCTGTAACTCAATAAGTACCGTTAAATACTCGAGTGACTAACTTACGCTAATAAGAAAGCACTAATGATTCTAACAAAGGTTCACGTTAATGAACAAGTAAGAAATCTGTCAAGATCTGTGTCAAGATCTTGTGAATATTTTAATTTGTCAAGATCTTGTGAGGTTATACAGTAGGAAATCTGTGTCACCTAGATGCTTGATGAAGGTTGACCTCAAGAAGGCCTATGACTCTGTCAATTGGGGTTTCTTAGAACAAATGCTTGAGGCTTTGCAGTTTCCTCCTCCTTTTACTCATTTACTAATGACCTGTGTCAGAACTGCCTCCTATTCTTTAGTGTTGAATGGCATGAATTTTGGATATTTTAAGGGGGCTAAAGGTTTGAGGAAGGGGGACCCTCTATCCCCTCTTCTGTTCACTATCACTATGGAGTATTTGAGCAGAATTTTGGATCATGTGACCACTACCATGTCCTTCAAATTCCGTCCTTTATGTGGTAGGCTTCAATTATCTCACCTTTTATTTGCTGATGACTTGCTCCTGTTTTCAAAGGGTGATACTCATTCAATTATGATTTTATTAAGGGCTTTTGCCACTTTCTCCATTGCTACTGGATTACAAATGAATTCTATGAAATCTAATATCTATTTTAATGGAGTTCATCATTCTGTGAAAGCTGATATCATTGAGGTGTCTGGGTTTGTGGAAGGTACCTTGCCTTTCAAATATCTAGGTGTACCTATTGTTTTAGGGGCTTTCCTAAGCCTTTGTCTGTTTCGATTGATAAAGTTACAGCCAGAATTAGAGGGTTTGGTTCCAGGAAACTCTCTTATTGTGGCAGGTTAACCTTGGTGAATGCAGTCCTGACTTCCTTGTATAGCTACTGGGCCAATATTTTTATGATTCCTAAGGGTGTACTCAGAAGAATTGATACCTTGTGTAGGAACTATCTTTGGGATAATTCCAGTGAATTTCTGAGGTCACCTCCAGTCAGCTGGGAGAAATTGAGTGTACCAAAAAATGAAGGAGGATTGGGTGTTAGGAATAGTTATTACTGGAATGCAGCTGCTGTGGGTAAGCTTGTGTGGTGGATTCATTCCAAGCCTGATGCTCTTTGGGTTAGGTCGGTCAATCACATTTATATGAAGGGTACTCATTGGGCTTCTTACTCCCCTAAACCAGATGTTGCTTGGAGTTGGAGGTCTATTTGCAAACTAAAATCTAAGTTTCCATTGGTTTTCTCTACTGGTGTATGGAGTACCACCCCTCCTGGGTATTCTGTCTCCAGTGGTTATGAGTTGATCAGGACTCACTACCCACGGGTCCCTTGGTCCAAATACACTTGGAATGTCTGGAGTGTGCCTAAGCACACCTTTATTAATTGGTTAATAGTCAGAGAGGCCCTGCGTCTGAAGGACAAACTGTTTCTGTTGGGCATTAGTCAGGATACTCTATGTTTGATTTGTGGAATGGCTGATGAGACTCATTTACACCTTTTCCATCAGTGCCATTTCATCAGAAGAATTATTTGGATGCTCAGTGTCAAGCTTCATATTAGTCTTCCCCTCACTGGTACCTTGTCTTGGATTCATAGTAAGCCATGGTCGAAGATAAAAAAGAAGGTCATTATTGCTTGGATTAAGGCGGCATACTATATGGTTTGGATTCAGCGAAACAAAGTCTTTGTGGATGGCACCCTAGCTCATCCGAATAGGGTTGTCCATGATATAGTTAGCATGATGAAAATTCGTTGTACTTTTTGGCTTCAAAATGTAATGTCTACTAGAGATAAGGAATGAATAGTTATGATTAGCTCCTAATTATAATTATTCATTGCCTTGAAATTGTACCATTAGTTGGTAGTTTGTAAATTGTTTGTTATTTGGTTTTAATGAGAAGCTAACCTTTCACCAAAAAAAAAAACAAGTAAGAAATCAACTAAGCACTGTTATCGTATAATGATAAAATAAGAACAAGTATGCGAGCTTTTAAAAACACACGACCTTTGCAAAATAACAAATCGGTTTTTCTGTTTGAAAACACACGGTTTGCTTTGTAAAATAAAAATCAATTTTTATGCTTAAGGTGTGTATTTTAGATGTTGTAAAAAGCAAATTATTTATAGGAAAGAAGGAGTAGGCCACACGGTTTTTGCACAAATCCTAATAGCCGAAAATAATAAGATATGTAAACAAATCATATCTTCTTATTATCTCTTTCCTAAAAGCTTTAAAAGATAATAAAGAATATTCCAAGAGATAGAATATAATCTATTCAAATATTTTCTTTACTATAAATTCTAAGATTATGATAAGATTTCCTAAAACAAGAATATCTCTTATCATAAACAAATATGTTAAGTAAAATATATAAGATATGTAAAGATATTATTATAGAATAAAATATTTACCTAATATACCCTAGCTAACACGAGATGTCACGGCTCATATGCCTCATCACTCGTGCAAACCCTAGTTTTAACATATGGGTTATAATTTAGGTTTTAAGAGAAGTTTTGTTGGATCCTTAACTAGTAGCAAAGTCCAACTCATAAGTTGACCCATCACGACTACTAATCAACATCCAATACAAAACCGAACTCCTCACTAAACCGAGCTTTATTATATAAACACTTTCATTAAAACATTTAAAATAAATTTTAAACTATTATCAAAACAATTTTCGAAACAAAATAAGTCGTGTGTAAAAACTCAGCATCTCAATGTTATAGTAGAAGAGCTATAACATTGAGCTCTTTTACTAGTAATGTTATAGCTACAAAGCTATAACTTTACTAATTTAAGAAACTCATTCTTGATTATCATTACGAGATAATCACCTACACTATTTTAATCTTCAGAGAGATCTTCGAGTATAGGCTACGTCATCATCCAAGCTTGATTAATCTTCTAGACGGACTTCGTCTTCATATAAATCTTGAATAAATCTTCACATCATTTAATCTTCAATGGAGACTTGTATACTTTCGTCACAACTTCCTTTATTGCTTGTGTTAGATGATTTGAATCTAAAATACTTAGACAAACGATTACGCGCAACATGTATATAAAATATAGAACACTCTTGACATCATCAAAACATAAACATATAAGCTATATGATTCAACAAATTCCCCCTTTTTGATGATGGCAAGCCTCCTAAAATTGTGACTAAGTATGTAGTTCCCCCTCAATATAATACCGTCACCTTAATAATAAAGATCAACGCAAGATCAAAACGATTTTTCAAAAACCGAAACTTTAAGGACTTTAAGAGACAATTGGTCTTGACAAGGAGCAAGCTTAGATAGATGCTTACTATAGACGTTCTTTATCCCTCTTGACATCATCGAAAAGCTAAGAACAAATCAAAAATGACTAGAATAATATACGACGAGACAAGAGATAAAACGTCATAGGAAATAAAAATATCACGCAAAACCATAAGCATCCAAAACATAAGTATCATACAAACTTAGGAATTAAACATGTTTAAGCCAAAATGGGCCGAATGAACACATGTCTAATGAAACACTTGGGCCATAACCTCAAGTGCATTGCCAAAATGGGCCGAATGAGAATGTTTAAACACACCAATAGAAAATAAAAAGAAAGCTAAATAAGTTAAGGGCTAGATATGGTAAGGCGAGAGGAAATCAAATGTTGCGGGTCTTATACGGATTCACGTAGTCGGGCCTAGTACGATGCTCTAAGGCATCAAGACGATCAAATGAGCTCCGAACAAGCTGAGAAAGAGTCTGAATACTCCTTTCAAAGTTAAGCACTTTCAGAGAGAGAGAGCTTTCGTGGCCTCCAAGGTGAGCGCTTGATCACTTGCCATAGCTTTCCCGTGCATGACCAACGCTCCACCTTGACTTGTAAGGAAATAAGACGATCATCGTGTGGGAACACTTCCCCACGAATTGCCTTCAATTCCCTTTCAAAACCCGCTAACCTTTTATCCACTTCCTCCATCCAAGAGTACACCCGATAAGCATCCAAACCCGAGTCTAAAGACCGAGATGGTCCAACCCGCGACAATACCGTAGCCAAATTTGTTGAATGCTCCTCAAACTTCTCCATTAAACCACTCATAAAACCTTCCAATTTCGACTCCATAGCTCCCAAACCCGAATCACCCGGGGTTTTCTCAACATCCTTAACAAGAAGCAACTCGGGTCCATCAACAACAAGACCCATAAGCTTGATCAACCTATCACACATGCAATCTCGTGCACTAACACCGTATGTAACACCCCGATTTATAAAGGAGCCTCTAGCAAGACATTCCCTAATAAACCGGACTGTTACCATCTCGGTTTCCCGAGGTAGTGAATAACAAATTAAACTCCAAGGCAAATTACATAATTTCTTTAACTTAACTTTTTACAAAACCTCATTTACATCAAATTACAAAGAACTAACATAAATAAAAGTGAAAGTCTTCTAAATGATGATCTAGCTACTAAGTCTTCTGATCCAGTGTCTCACGCCCATCAAGCTCCCATCCTATCTCATAAACCTGTCAAGCCTGCTCCCCAATATTTGGATCGTCACAGGTGTTCACGAATACACAGGGTCAACCACGAGGTTGAGTAGGGAATACAATAAAACAACAAAATATGATATGCATGCTCCTCCGTCACCACCACCATGTCATCGCGACTCATAACCCGTACAACCCAGCCATACCGATCCCCGGTAGACTATATATCGACCGTAGCCGATCTCCGCTACCTTGTTGAGGACACTAGGGCGAGTCTGCGAACCCCCTTTGGGCCTTATCACAACATCATCATCACCACACCACGTCACCACAACATCCTCCATCTCCAATGCATATGAATGCTCAAGAAATTAATGCAACACACTATGTATATCATTGAACTGGTAAATCATAGAATCATGCTTGTTCGAATGTTGTGATAATATACTCAATACGATCAATTCAGTCAAGCACATTCAAGGATATGAATCATAACATGAATCAACAACCACGAATCAAGTCAACGTTCACAGTTTGGTCATATGAAACACAAACAAGTCAACACAATTCAACAACAACGATAATAAGTCAAGTGTATTTCCCTACCTTTTCGCAATCCAAGCACGCACAAGCAATCAATTATGATCCTTCACATATCCATCACCTACATAACATAATTATGTATAATTACCACCTACTCAGTCAATTAATCATTCACATAACCTAGACTCATCGTAATTTAATAGGAATATCAACTTAAGGAACAAACACGACTTTCCCTGATTTTCCTGCACATGGCTGACTCGGTATAAAATACATAACTAATTCCAGAAAAATCAAATTGATACAAGGCCAATTGGATTGGAACCCCATGAGTCTTAGCTACAAATTATATCTAACGTGTTTTTCTCAAATTCCAAACTTATCAAGGGTTTTCAGACTGATTTCTAAAAACTGACAGAAACCGTCGCATAAAAAGTATTGATTCATAAAACGAGTTTAAAACATTATTTTGCAGTAATTCCAAATCTAATTATCATCTAGACTATACAAACATGATGTATGAAGAAGCCTCATAACTGAATCGACATAAAAATTAGGGTTTCAAATCATTTTCCACAACCAAATCAGATTCGCGGACTTTTCAGCGACATGTTCATAAATAAATCACCTAGGACAAACCATAAAGCATTTGACTACGATATTTTATATGTATAAACTAGACATCAAATAAACTGGACTCTCTTTTCAAACTTTTTGAAGACGAACACTTTAAAATAGTATAAACAATGAAATGAAATCGACTTACAAACAGGGAAATCGAATTAGGTTGGAATCGATGAGAAATATTCAATCAAATGAAAGGCTCGACAATTCTTCTTCCTCTCCCTTTCTCTAGGTTTAGAAATGGTTTTATGAATGATAAAATGAGAAGAGGGGAGAGGGAGAGCGGCTCTTAGATTAGGTTTAGGGTAAATGGTGGTTACATGTTCCGGGTAAGGCAAATGGGTTAAACGGGTATGGTCGTTGGGTAAATGTAGATGGGTAAATGGGTGATACGATTCTTGACCCAAAAGACAAAATGTGATGTAGCCTGACTCAACATATACGATATAAACCCGACTTAATAACATTCACGATATTACGATGCAACCAATATAAAATGTATAATACTAATATATAATAATATCCGTTTAATCGATTATATAAAATACGGGGTATTACACCGTAACTATCTTATCCCACCTCTCGTTTGATCTCCAACAACCGAGACACCCACATCTCATATGGTAAGTCGATTGTGGTGCTCAACTTCTCCTTTGTTACCGTGAGACTTGTTTGGATTATACGGTGCAACACGACACTACCCAAATTCACTTTTTGTCCCTCCAACCAAGAATAGACCATGATAGCTTCATAACTCAACACCTTATCACGACCTCCTCTCCTCGGCACAACCGTGTTCCACAAAAAGTTCAAGACGAACCACAATATTACCTCCTTCCGTCATCTCCTCAAAATACTTTTTCACTAACAAATCCTTTTCACTCACCACATTACACCATTCAAGACTCGGATTTAATTCAATTCCTTCATCGGGAACCGAAAAACCAGAGCAAAAATCCGAAACAGAGACCGTCACATCAACCCCATTAAACACGGCATGCAAGACTCCCTTTTTAACCGACACACTAGCAAAGAATTGAACAACTTCCACCGGATAAATAGGACCCGAAAATTGACTAATGTGACTCCGCCCTTGAAAATCAAGAAAATTAACAAAGAAAGCAAGAGCAGGAACATTAACAACCAAGATTTCGGATAATACCTTCCACCATGAATATAATACCTCAAAACTCGATTAACTAGGATGCTTTCGTCATGAGTAAGCCGAACACGATTTAACCCTTCCTTGGTCGCGGCTTTCGAAACATCCCGAAGCAAGGTACGAGCAACACCATTCCGAACTATAACCTCGGGTTCCTCCACAGCTTCACTTTCATCGACAACTACCTTATTTTTTCCTTTGAAAAGATGGTGTCTTTTACCTTCGAACATCGACTCGTCCCGACCACAAAACAGGGGCGTAGTTGGGTTTGGTTGTGGTGAAGGAAAATTGGTGGAATTAGGATTGTGTGGTGGTAGTGGTGATGTTTGGTTATGAAAGTGGCGGTTTTGGTGGTGACGGGTTGATGATCGGGTGGTTTTTGCATGAGTTGGATTCATGATGATGGTGATAGTTGAAAAAGGAGGTGATGGTGATGGTTTGTGTAAAGAAGGAGATTTGTGATGATGGTAAAATTTTGAGAGGATAAAAAGTATGCAAGTGGAGGTGTTTGGACGGGTTACACTCAAGGGAGGGGTAGATATAGGTGTAGTCTAGGTCTAGGTTTAACAAGTGGAAGGAAATTATGGTAAGTGTTAATTACGAATAGGAATTATGGTAGGTATAGGAATTGAAGTGATAGATTTATTATGGTAAAAGATAAGAATTTGGAAATAGAATTGTATGTGGAGTATATTTAGGCGTGTACAAAGGGTAGCAAATTACGAAAGATTTTTGTGAATTGGAAAGATAAAAGATATGGTGTGTTTTATTTATTATGATAAGGAATAAGTTTGTATAACAATTAAATTCTAAATTACAAATAGAAATTTATGATAAAAATATTCCTACGAACGAATTTATTCATGCAACGCAATATACGGACACAATCATACAATCTCAACTTAACTAGTCAGTCATAAGAAAATTGAACATATACAGAAACTTAGGTACCACCGATTAAACCAATTTCCAACCGTAAAGTCTCAAATCGTTCTCTAGCTAATGATTTTGTCAAAATGTCTTCCCATTGTTTTTCAGTACTACAAAATTCAAGTTTTATATTTCCCTTCTCAACATGGTCTCGAATAAAATGGTGTCTTATTTCAATGTGTTTGGTGCGTGAATGTTGTGCGGGATTTTTAGAAATTATAATTGCACTTATATTGTCACATAAAATAGGAATACATCCTACGTCAACACCATAATCACGTAATTGTTGCTTAAGCCATAAAAGTTGAGTACATACCAGTCCTGCAGCAATATATTCGGCTTCAGCAGTTGAGAGAGCAACCGAATTTTTTTTCTTCGAACCCCACGTGATGATACACGGTCCGACAAAAGTGGCGACACCCGACGTGCTTTTTCTGTCTAGAGAACATCCTGCGTAGTCGGCATCAGAATAACCGACTAGATCAAAATTGCACTCCATTGGATACCATAGATATAAGTTGGCCGTTCCAATCAAGTATCGTAAAATTCGTTTTATGGCTGTCATATGCGATTCTTTGGGAGATGATTGATATCTTGCACAAACGCATACGCTAAACATAATATCAGGTCTACTTGCGGTCAAATATAACAATGACCCAATCATTCCATGGTAAGTAGTTTCATCAACTGATTAACCGTCTTCATCCAATATCAATTTCTTGTTCTCGACCATTGGGGTAGGCATAGCATGTGAATTTTCTATTCCAAATTTCCGAATCAACTCCTTGATATATTTCTGTTGATGGATTTTAATGCCTTCATCGGTTTGTTGTATTTGCAGACCTAGGAAGAATTTAAATTCTCCCATCATACTCATTTCGAACTCGGAGGTCATCAATTCAAAAAAATATTTACATAGGCTTCGGTTGGTCGATCCAAAGATAATATCATCGACGTATATTTGAACAACCAAAAGGTCAGAACCCTCAGTTTTTAGAAATAGAGTTTTGTCGACGGATCCTCTACTGAATCCACTGTCAAGTAGAAACTTAGATAATCGTTCGTACTATGCCCCACGTGCTTGCTTTAATCCGTATAGGGCTTTATCTAATTTGAATACGCGATCCTCAAATTTGATATTCTTAAAACCGGGGGGATGTTCAACAAAGACTTCTTCTTGTAAATAACCATTTAAGAATGCCGTCTTGACATCCATCTGGAAGAGCTTCTGATACGGTCGTTATGTACCAAAAATAAAATACCTAAGTACTAGTAACAAAAGTCAGTGGTAAGTAGGGTCGATCTCCATAGGGAGGCTATTTTGCTAATTATCTGTTTAACTCAGTCTGTCAGGATGTCACAGAAATGTAGGTTTAAATTATTTTACTAAACTATTAAGAGGTTAAAAGAGAGAAATTAACAGTAAGAAAAGGGAACAAGGATTTCGGGTCATCAATAAACGTTAGTCAATCACAGCTAAGGTCACAGATCAGTCGATGTGTCGGTCTAAGGGGCAACGAATATCTCCTTTCGGTCTCAATTCGCCCTAAAATGCTATTAGCTTAATTTTCGCCCTCATTAAAGCATCCTATTGATCAGTGCAGGTCTCACCCCTTCCAACCTTTCGGTCCAGGTCAAGGTTTACCTAAATTAAAAGGCTAATTGTGTCGACTCAACTAGCATGATAGAGTTAAAGCAATGATTAACAACAAAGACTACAACTACAACGACAGATCTAATAACCTAATTAGCAACTAACATTAGTCTAATGAATCACCTAGTCCTAGCAGAGGAATTTAGCTAGACATAATTGAATAAAGAATAAGAACAAGGAAAAGAATAATAAACATTAACATAAAATAAAGAGGGAAAAGAAGGGAAAGAAGTTACAGTACAAATAGATCCGGAATTAATAGAAGAATAAAGTAGCAGCAGTAAAAGTAACGTATGATGTGTGTGGAGAAGAGAAGAGAGAGTACAATTGACGTCCTACCTTCCTATTTATAAGAAAATAGGATTATTAAATAACCTAATGACGGAAATAAAATAAAACCCAAGCCCGTAAGAGAAACCACTCGATCGAGTGATTTAAAACCACTCGATCGAGTAAACTAAAGCTTAAACCACTCGATCGAGTAGAAAATCTACTCGATCGAGTAAATCCTAAAATGAAACTACTCGATCGAGTAGAAAAAGGACTCGATCGAACATCATTCTACTCGATCGAGTACTTTCCATCGCACAATTTCCTGCTTTGCGCACTGAATTTCAAACGGCTGCCATTTCTTCGTTACTTGGTCAAACAGGGTGATTCCGGTGGCATTGGAAAGCTAAGAGGACAAAATTTCATTTCCAATTGGAATAACCTGAATATAAGTTTTATAACTCGAGATATGGCTCTCCAAAGTAGGCACTAGCAATTTGAAGTTCTTCCTTTGCTCGCCTGGCTATCTTTCTTCTTTGCGCATCTCAAAATAGCTACATTCCCGCTCCAAATTCACTCTTCCTCCAAATGCATGCTAAAAGGACGGTAAAAGGCTTGATTTCACTACTTTCTGGTTCATTCCTACAAATAAGACAAAACAAACCAAAGTAGCATATTCGGGGCATTTCGTAGCATAAACTACGATAAAAGCATAGAAATACGTGCATAAAATAGGCTAAAAAGACTATATAAAATGCACGTATCAGCTTCATTCCCTTGTGTGCGACGAATGCTATCAGAAGTCTAATAGCTTTAAGACGAGCAACAGGTGCGAAAGTCTCGTCATAATCTATTCCTTCTTGTTGATTATACGCTTGGACCACCAATCTTGCTTTGTTTCTGACAATGACTCCGGCATCATCTAATTTGTTCCTAAAGACCCACCTTGTTCCAATGACTGAACGTTCTTTTAGTCTAGGAACTAAATGCCAAACCTTGTTTCTTTCGAACTGTTGTAGCTCTTCTTGCATAGCTATAATCCAATAAGATTCAGCAAGAGCTTCATTGATATTCTTTAGTTCGATCATAGATAGGAAGGAGTAGAAAGAGCAGAAGTTGTTCAAGGAACATCTTGTCTGAACTCCCTTTTTAATATTCCTTAGAATATTGTCCATGGGGTGTGAGCTCTTATATTTCCATTATTTGATCTTAGCCCAACTTCATCTGGATTGGAATTTGAGGAAGTTCCCCCTGAATCCAATCCGGGTGCTGAATTAGAGCCGATTATAACCTCGGACTCTACACCTTGATTTAGATTCGATGTTATAGTAACATTATCTATAACATTGGTTTGGGAGTTCTTGTCGTGATTCAATGTTATAGTATCATCAACTATAACTTTGTTTTTATCCTTTTTATCTTTTGAGGAACGATCAAGTTCATCATTCGTTCCCTCAATCTCATTGTCCTCCAATTCCAATTCCGGGGGATCGTCTCTTGAAAGACGAAAGTCGGGTTCATCCAAGTATTCTTCCTCATCCTGTAAAGGCTTATCAAACACGTTATCTTCATCAAAGATAATGTGGACACTTTCTTTAATAGAGAGAGTTCTTTTATTAAAGACTTTGTAAGCCTCGCTATGATCTGAATATCCTATGAAAATCGCCTCATCACTCCTAGGGTCAAACTTACTTAACCGGTTTTTACCGTTATTGTGTACAAAACATTTACTCCCAAAACAACGAAGATGGGAGATATTAGGTTTTCGACCTCTAAGGAGTTCGTAAGGGGTTTTCTTAAGAATAGGTCGGATCATAGCACGATTATGGATGTAGCAAGAAGTACTAATGGATTCAGCCCAAAAGTTACGAGGTAAACCACTACACAAAAGCATTGTACGTGCCATATCTTCTAAAGTTCTATTCATACGTTCAACAACACCGTTTTGTTGAGGAGTTCTTGGTGCAGCAAAATTATGCCCTACACCATTAACTCTACAATATTCTATAAAAGTTTGATTGTCAAATTCGGTGCCATGATCCGTACGAATAGATACTAGATTAGTCTTATATTTATTTTGAACACGTTTCATAAGACAATCGAATTCATCAAATGTTTTGCCTTTTAAATGAAGGAAGATAGGCCATACATACCTTGAGTAGTCGTCTACAAGAACAAAGATGTACGTGGATCCTCCTCTACTCCTTACCTTCATTGGTCCACATAAATCCATGTGTACCAATTCCAAGGCTTGAATTGTGCTTACTACTCTTTTCGGTTTGAACGATGATCTTACTTGTTTGCACCTTGCACACGTGTCACACATCTTTTCTTGGTCGAACTTGATCTTAGGTAACCCCTCAACCAAGTCCCACTTCTTGAGTTTGTTCAAGGTTAGTGAGCTAATGTGACCAAAGCGTTTATGCCATAAACAAGGATCATCAAGTGTGACTTTCATGCATGAAAAAGAGTTAGTAGGCACAACATTTAAGTCTACCATATAAATATTTCTTTTCCTGAGGCCTTCTAGAATAACATTGCTAGTTCCTTCAATAATAATGCGACAACTATTAGTATGAAAAACTACTTTAATACCTTTGTCGCATAGTTGAGATATGCTTAGCAAGTTATGCTTTAGACCGTCCACGAGATAGACATCACTGATTGCGTGAGATTTAGAAATTCCGATTTTGCCAATGCCGATTACTTTTACCTTTTTATTGTCCCCGAACGTCACTTTTCCTTCATTGAAGGGCTTGAGTGAAAGAAACAGGTTCTTATCTCCGGTCATGTGTCTTGAGCATCCACTATCAAGATACCATTGATTGTTTTCTTTCACTTCTTCCTGCATAAAGGATTAGATACAATTTTTAGGTACTCAAGATAAGTTGGGTCCCTTATGATTAGTTACTCTATATACTAGATCTTTTCGAATCCAGATTTGTCTTATAACCGTTTTTCTAACCCTTGGTTTACTTGGCTTGGGAGGAGTTCTAGGGTTAGGATTTTCTCTAGGTCTAGGAATTTCTCTAGGTCTTTCACGACTATTTCCCTTGTAAGTAGGTTTACTAGGTTGAGATCGACAAGGGTTTTGTGAAGTGCTAGGTTTCTTGGTGTAGTCAAAGGCCATGTCATAGAATCAACGAAATTTATTGTTCCTTTCTTTGTTAGGTTCGTTAGTGGGGGTTTCCTTATCCTCGTCAACTGTGTCAACAGTTTTAGCATGATCGGTATTTTTTTCGTATATCATGTGCATTTTTTACACAATTGATTTGGATGTGACCCGTATGACCACAGTAATTGCAAATCAGGTATTCAGGAAGATCAGCATACTTCCTTTTTCTGAAATCAAAATCCGAAGGTGTTGATTTACATTTAGAGTGATCTCTACGGCTGTAGCACTCATGTCCTAACCCCATCTTCATATTATTGTCAGATTCTTCGGTTAGGAAGTTTAGGACTTTTGTGCTACCTTCCCACTTATCATGGACCTTTCTAGCGTGTAGAAGTATGTCTTTTAGGTTTTTAATTTCCTCTTGACATTTCGTGTGATCTACATTATTGTCCTTTTTAAAGTTATCACGAAAGTCTTGGAATCATTTGTTAAGAATGAACACAACATCGGTGTTTTGTTTCTTAACATTGACCATATCGGTTTTAGATTCCTTTAATTGCTTTGAAATGGAATCTATCTTTTTTTTTTTTGGTTTAAGATCACTGCTTCATCAGATGTGACCTTAGCTTCCAAAAGTTCTTTGGCTTTTCTAAGTTCTAAAGTTATAGCTTCATTAGCTATAACTTTGGCTTGAAGGTGCTTGATGTTAAGGTTTAGGTCGGAAGTTATAGCTTCATTAGCTATAACTTTGGACTCTAATTCCTTCTTTTCAGCCATAGTAGAATCTAATGTTGTTGCTTTCTCAGCTATAACTTTAGATTTCAACTTCTTAGCTTTAGCCTTGAGGGTATGATTCTCTTCTGCGATTTCGAGAATCTGTTCCTTTAGATCTTTTAATTCCAAATCCTGTTCGTGACACTTATCAAGAGATTGTTCAAAGAATTCAATTAAGGCACTTTTAGACAATTTCTTAACGCGTTTTTTAAGCTCAAGGTAACCTACCTCTTCATCGTCATCTTCGTCTGATTCTCCGAGAAAGCAATAATTTTAATGTGAGTTTGTGCTTTCATCGTCGCTGTCGGAGATTAGGTCAAGACTAACACTGCTGAGACAAAGGTTTGCTACTTCGTCGTCTTCATATTCCTCGTCATCTTCTGAGTCAAGGTCTCCCCAACACGAAGCCATCATAACTTGCTTGAATTCTCTCATTGTCTTCTCACGCTTTGTCTTGTCTTTGATCTTCTCCCATGTTGGACAATCCTTGATCATATGACCAGATTCTCCACACTTGAAGCAACCTCTATTTGCGAAAGATGACTTTGATTCAGTAACCTTTTTGTTGGACGATTTGTTGTTATTGTTGTTCTTGTTGTAGGATGAATTTGTTTGTTTGTTTCGAAATATCTTATTTTTGAAACGGCGTGCAAACAGAACAGTTTCATCCTCTAGTTCAGAGTCAACTTCTTCACTCTTTAAGGCCATACTCTTATTGGGACTTGGTTCAACGTCATCTTTGTTAAGAGTAATTTCATGGGCCATGAGAGCACCAATGAGTTCTTGATAGGATAGGGTTTCAAGATCTCGTGATTCCTCCATTGCAGTGACCTTAGCACGCCACTTCTTAGTAAGGCTCGTACGAACCTTTCTAGCAATGTCCTCTGTACTGAATTTCCTACCTAGGTTTTTCAGTTCGTTTATGATGCTTGAAAACCTTGCAGACATGCTATCTAAGGACTCATTAGGCTCCATAATGAATAGCTCATATGTTTGCATAAGCAAATATATTCGGTGCTTCCTAACAATGGAAGTACCCTCATAAGCTAATTCAAGCCCATCCCATATCTCCTTGGCCGTGGAACATGAAGAGAACCGATCAAACTCAGTAGAAGTCATTCCGTTTTGCAGGATACTTATTGCTTCGGAGTTCTTTTCGGCCTTCTTGTCGTTGGCCTCGACATAGTCCTCTTCTTTCTTTTCATAGGTAGTGCCTTCCTCGGATGCCACAAGAATTTTGTGCGGTCCGTTTTGAATAATCCTCCAGCACTCCCAATCGTGACCTTTCACATAGTGAGTCATCATGTTTTTCCACAATCCATAATTCTTC
The DNA here is from genome assembly GCF_048544455.1 of Silene latifolia. Lineage (NCBI taxonomy): Eukaryota > Viridiplantae > Streptophyta > Magnoliopsida > Caryophyllales > Caryophyllaceae > Silene > Silene latifolia. The sequence goes on along the minus strand of NC_133538.1, from coordinate 368,641,506 downwards.
CCATTAAAGACGGGACACTTGAGATATTTGGAATCCATTTATCAGGTGATAGGCAGCGGAATATAAAACGATAAGATAAATGAAAAACAAGATAGATCAGTCTCTTTGCGGTTAGGCAATCAAGAGCACGAGGCTCTGATACCAATTGAAGAGTCTATTGATCCAAAATGCTCAAGAGGGGGGAGGGGTGAATTGAGGATTTAAAACTTTTTAAAGCTTTTTCGATTATGCGTATGTAATTGATTATTTAAAGTTTATTGATTAAACTTTAACTAATCAACTAAAGAAAGTAAACGGAATAAACGAAACAAACGAAAGAACGAAGAGACACACGGTTTTTGAAGTGGTTCAGTTTCACAAGTCGAAACCTACGTCCACTATTCTCGATTAATAAATTTAGTACCTTTCTACGGATTACAAATTTACTAACCCAACTCGTACAACTAACTCGAGCTGTAACTCAATGAGTACCGTTAAATACTCGAGTGACTATCTTACGCTAATAAGAAAGCACTAATGATTCTAACAAAGGTTCACGTTAATGAAGAAGTAATAAATCAACTAAGCACTATTATCTTATAACGATAAAATAAGAACAAGTATGCGAGCTTTTAAAAACACACGACCTTTTCAAAATAACAAATCGGTTTTTCTGTTTGAAAACACACGGTTTGCTTTGTAAAATAAAAATCAATTTTTATGCTTAAGGTCCCTATTTTAGATGTTGTAAAAAGCAAAGTATTTATAGCAAAGAAGGAGTAGGCCACACGGTTTTTGCACAAACCCTAATAGCCGAAAATAATAAGATATGTAAACAAATCATATCTTCTTATTATCTCTTTCCTAAAAGCTTTAAAAGATAATAAAAAATATTCCAAGAGATAGAATATAATCTATTCAAATATTATCTTTACTATAAATTCTAAGATTATGATAAGATTTCCTAAAACAAGAATATCTCTTATCATAAACAAATATGATAAGTAAAATATATAAGATATGTAAATATATTATTATAGAATAAAATCTTTACCTAATATACCCTAGGTAACACGAGATGTCACAGCTCATATGCCTCGTGACTCGTGCAAACTCTAGTTTTAACATATGGGTTAGAATTTAGGTTTTAAGAGAAGTTTTGTTAAAACCCTAACTAGTAGCAAAGTCCAACTCATAAGTTGACCCATCACGACTACTAATCAACGTCCAATACAAAACCGAACTCCTCACTAAACCGGGCTTTATTATATAAACACTTTCATTAAAACATTTAAAATAAATGTCGTGTGTTAAAACTCAGCATCTCAATATTATAGTAGAAGAGCTATAACATTAAGCTCTTTTACTAGTAATGTTATAGCTGCAAAGCTATAACTTTACTAATTTAAGAAACTCATTCTTGATTATCATTACGAGATAATCACCTATACTATTCTAATCTTCAGAGAGATCTTCGAGTATAGGCTACGTCATCATTCAAGCTTGATTAATCTTCTAGGAGGACTTCGTCTTCATATAAATCTTGAATAAATCTTCACATCATTTAATCTTCAATGGAGACTTGTATACTTTCGTCACAACTTCCTTTATTGCTTGTGTTAGATGATTTGAATCTAAAATACTTACACAAACGATTACGCGCAACAAGTATATAAAATATAGAACACTCTTGAAATCATCAAAACATAAACATATAAGCTATATGATTCAACATGAAGCCTTATTAGTTCGATCTTATGTCATAGTAACTTTAGGGACTAAGAAGCTAGATCTAGCGTCGGCTACTCGATCGAGTAGCCCTGTGACTCGATCGGGTAGAGGCCACTCAATCGAGTAAGTCCCATACTCGATCGAGTAAGTGGAGTTCAGCGGTAAAATATAAATCGTGAAGTCGTGAACCCAAAATCAGTTTTCATTTCATTTCTCCTAAACCTAATCGTCGATACATCTCTTTCCTTCACCAACCTACATTCCTTGGAACCCTTTGAGCTTTGAGACACTATGAAGATGGGAAGCATGAGTCGGGTAGAGGTCTTGTCGCCGGAACACTGAGTGTAGGTAAGTCATCATCATCATCGCCTTCCTTAGTTTTGGTTATAGTTGTGTTTAGCAGTAATAGAGTTTGTTATACTGTTTGTAATAGGTGGTAATGGTGGTTTCTTGTCTTCATACGGTCATATGCGGTGTTGTTGCTGATTTCTAAAGGTAGGTTTTCCTACTTAGTACTGTAGATTTTTTGGTATGTCGGTTGTGTTGTTAGTTGATATTAATTTTTTCTACATTGGTATCGTGATTGGTTATTGTTGTGTGTTTGTGGTTCATGAGGTGCGCCCTCGGCTGAGTGGAGTCACTTGCAGGAGTGGCTTCACACCCTTGATTCACCTCTTAATGAACCTGCCACAAGAGGGGATGTGCACATTAAGGAACATGGGTTTTCGCTCGATACAGATGAGCGGGGCTTAGGTTGGAAAGGATGCGGTCCGCCACTGGCGGTGTGGAATATCTGTTACGACGGATATTTTTGCAGGACTTTACCTTCGAGTAGTCAGATGAGTGATGGGTGATTGGAAGTGGTGTTGGGTTTGTGTATGTAGTACCTTGTGTTTTGTGTTTGCTCTTCAGTTACTGATCTTGTGTGGTGTTGTCTGTGTTTCTTCTTGTGTTATGTCTGCCGTGATCTATTATGGTGAGGAGTCAGTCTTAGCAGGTGTTGATATATGGAGCTTAGCTGGGTGTTTTGGATAGATGAGTCTATCACTGAGTCATGGCATGGATAGAATCACCATAGGTGATAGTGTTTGTTATCAGTTGTATCTTTTCTTTATCAAGTTAAACCTGTAATATACATAATTGTTCTTTTATTGACGTTATGATATTTATTATTCCTGAGGTAGCCGAGGTGGTAACGCCCTTATCTGCTGGGGAAGGTCTTGTTAAGGCTCTTTGGTTGATGGGGTGTTACAGGTAGTCTTTCATCGGCGGGGAGCTTCATGTGCCAATGTTCATCAACTCTCCAAGAATAGGTATCCTTCTCAGCCCCATCCACAACCCAATACTTACCCTTCAACCACGCAAGGTAAAAAAAAAATTCCCCTAGACATGGGTGCATCCACCGCCCCCGGTTCATAAGCTAGCAAGTTCTTGGCTAACCGAGTTACCAAGACCCCATAATCTAAGGAGCACTTATCCAACTCAGTCATTCTCTCAAGAGCAAGGCACACCATAGAAATAGCATTAAAGTAGGAGCGCTCTTCACAGCGGGGTTTAAGGTAAGAACTCAAGATCAACACCTCCGTGGAGTTAAGTTTGCTCGGGTCTTTCCTCCCATAGAGGATGTTGGTCAAGGAGCACAAGAAAATCTTTAGGACGGGGTGTTTGATATCACTAGTATTCATGTTACTCACACCGACCTTTTTCTTATTTGTGAAGAGATGAAAATACCTTGACGACTTCATGTCCTTCTCAACCTTATGATAGTGACCTTCGACTCGCTTACCCACTCCCACATGGCCGACAAAGGCATCACTACCTAGTTTGAAGGTGGTATTCTTGAGCCTAAAACTCACATCATGGGTTTCCTTATCATAGGCGAAGAAGCTCAAAAAATCGAGGGAGAGGTTGACACGGCTATCGCAACCCTATCAAAGATAAAACCTAACGGTCTCAACTAAAATGTAGCAGAGGCAGTCGAGTATCGAATCCACAGGGAGGTAACGTAATTATAGCTGTCTATTTCTAATCCTATGGTAACAATTGGGGGTTTGGTTGAAATTGGTTCTAAACTACGAAGTCTGAAGGGAAGAGAAATAAGGCAAAAAGTAATAAAAGCAATAAAATATGATTAAACTATCAAGAAGAGAGGGACATGTCGGGATTTCGGTTCACTACGGTAGTCCGATAACTCAACTGTAAATGATTCAGACGAACTAATGTGAGACGGATGTTAAAAGGTCCTTTCGGTCCATTTTCTATCCTAAAATACTACTAACTTAACTTTCGTCCTCATTAGGGTAGTCTACTGTTTTTAGCAGGCCTATTTAGTCCAATATTTCGATCCAGGATTAATTTTAGCCAGATTAATGGGTGATATAGAAGCGTGCACTCAACTAGGTCGGGAATTACAGTTAAATTGCTATAGTGACAGAGTCTCGTGATTAATTCGTCTAATTCATCTACTAAATTGTCATCTTTCTACCGTAGATTCCCTAATCCCAACATGAAGGGAGTTTAGCTACTCATATCGGCGATTAAACTAACAGCAAACAAACTACCAGCAGTAAACATTATAAATAAACTAAAACTTGCAATAATGAAAATTAGGGCAAAGGAAAACAAGAACACAAATGAGAAATTAAAGCAAACAAATGATTATTATTAGTAAAGAGAGAGAAAGGATTACAATCAGTGCGAATCCGGCGTAAAGAACCACTGAATCCGAGCAATAATAACCCAAAGTAAAGTAACAGTAGGGAAAGGCAAAAGCAACGTACTAAGGTTACAGTAGAGAGTTTGATAGTATATGAGATAAGATCTAATTAACCTAGTAATGTGCTTAAATAGCAAAAGGAAATAATGTTTAGCGAGATAAAACAAAACACGGACTGATTAAAAGCCCATAATGACGAAAACCACTCGATCGAGTGGATTAAACCACTCGAACGACCAACTTCTCAGCAAAGGTTACTCGATCGAGGACTTGGTCTTGGTGCAGCTTACTCGATCGACTGGTAAACCTCTCGATCGAGTAACAGGGGGTGTAGAAACCACTCGATCGACTAGCAAACAGCTCGATCGAGTAATTTTGTTTTCATTTCAGCTCACGTCTTCACCTAAGTGTCTCGTAATGCGTGCCATGACGCTTCCAAGTGCAGTGTCTCACTCTGGGACAATCCCGTCTCCTCTAAATGCATGCAAAAAGGACAAGAAGGAGTGTGGTTCCACTACTTTTGCGATCATCCCTACAAAAAGGATAAAATACACCAAAGTAGCCAATTCGGGGCAAAATACCAAAAAAAACAGTATAGAAATGCATAGAAATACGTGCTGAAATAGGCTAAAAAGACTATACATTAGGCACGTATCAGAGGTTATGGTAGCTTATCTCCTGTAAGTTGTACAATCCCTCCAATCTAAGAACCGTAAAGATATCATGTACTTCCCTCTCTATTCCCAAGGCCTCCTAGGTATTTACTGACGTGCACTTTGTTGGGGCCATCCTCCTAGTGGCTAGGACCTCAAAATTACTCCGGTGATCCTCACTCCCAAAGGCTATCGTCGGGTAGTCCGGAAGGGTGATAGCGGGCGGTGTCTCTTGTTGTGCTTGGCGGGCATTCCTTTCACGGCCGGTTCTAGTGTTCTTTGACATGCTACAAGAGAGAATCACACACAAGATATGGAATGGAAAAGGTAACAATTTCACGTCAATCTTGAATATAGATAAAGTTTTCTCTTCTTCTCAAATTGGTAGGAGACAAGAAAAGGAAATTCTAATATAGTTCTCTTTGTATTTTAACCAACATTTCAAAATTTTCACATGTTACAAATTATTTTCCGGAAATTGAAATTCTTGTGATATAATATGTTTTAAAACATGAGTTTAATCACATGTGCTACTCTTGTTTATCATCCAACTTGTCCAATTTGACTCAACCATGACATACCACATTAGACTCTTACCATATTAGTCATTTGTTCAAACCTTGAAAATTTTAACACTCTAAAGTCTTAAGTTAAGAGATTACATGTTATTGAAATCAACTTAATCCGGGCAAGTGAAATGCTTCTTTTGCCATTTTAAAGTGTCCTTAAGTCGGAAAAATTCTAAATGTAAGGCTACTTCAAGCATCATAGGTTTGAAGTTTTTTAAGAGTCATGATTAAGCAAGAAAAATAGTAGGCATAAAAATTAAAATTTCGAGATGGTTAGTGTCGTAATTTTCAAGAAATTGGCCACACTTTCAGACAAAATTTCCTTAATTCATTCCATAGCATAGTAACATTTATGAAATTTACAATTTAACAACATAGTAAAACCATCCTTGAGACAACCAAATACATTTGTTCATGGGAGTTTTAAGAGAAGTTGGAAAATTTCACTAAAGTTTTAAGACAAAATTTATTTCAGTTTGGGACCACACACTACATTACTAACCAAGATAGTAGTCTCATAAGGCGATTGTATCATGTTTTACCCATAAAATCGAAATTTGGGCATGACTCACCTACAATTCGAAATTTTGCGACGAGATTTTAGGACGAAATTTTCACATATTAAACAAGATCCATCCATAACAATAAAAGCTAAGCCTTTGTTGTCCATGTAGACTTAAAAACAAGCACCAAAATCCCATTATTGACTTAAGAACACCATTTTCGAGTTCATCAATAGTGGACGAAATTTCATCACAAAAATTTGATTTTTGTCAACAATAATAGTGTAAAAAGTTTACTAATATCATGAATTAGGTACAATGGGTAACTAATTAACAAAACTCAAATGATTTAAGAGTAGATCTAATAGAATGAATCCCAAGCAAAATGGAACAACAATGGAGGTTTTTGGGGAATTTTTGGTGAGGAAAGAGATGGTGCTCGCACTCGGTCAAGTGATTCTGTTGGGTCCAAATTCTCAAATAAGCCCTATCGACGGATTCCCTGATAGATAATACGGGGTTCGGGAGTCCACCGTCTATCGGTGACCCGTCCTAAGTTAGCTCATGCGACATCAAAATCGCCTTTTCTTATCTACTACTTCTATACTCGCACTTAATCTACCAAAATCATCACAAATTATACTCTAGCGGTAGAACTATCAAGCATTAGATAAACACACGCATCCAAAATCATCACAAATTATCATCTTTCAAAAGGTGTCACAACATGTAAATCTACTCATCCAATTTTACGTATCTTACCACACACATGTGAAAGCTCATAACATGCCAGAGTATATGAACAACAACATCATTCTTATAATCACACAACATTGTCTATATCGTTCACTCCTACTTGTAATCACCCACGTAGTGACCGACCGAGGCAATAGGCACTAGTTTTGATATGAGGGTGCCCACTCATCCAAAACCGATCTCTTATTGTACTCATGTCGGGTTAGTTTTATTAGACACACCTAGGTTCATTTTGGTTCATTGGTTTTGGCTCCAAAATCGAAGCTCTGATACCACTTTATAACACCCCCTTCTTACCCGGCCAAGGTAACTGGGAGATGTTACCATCTCGGTTTCCCGAGGCGGTGAAATCAGAGTTGCAATTAAGAAACAATTATTATAAATAAAGTATTTAGTTGATTACATAACCATAAATGAATAATGAAACAATTAATACAACTCATGACTACTATGCGATTCTAGTCAACTACGCTCCACTCGAATGTCATCAAGGCTCGTCCAGTCTCCCGCGTGCTACCAAAGCTAACCTGTACATAACTGCTCCCCATATGATCGGAAATATCATATGGATCGATACAGGCCACCCCGGAAATAGGTGAAATTTACACAGACACACAAACTTCAGTTTCAATACATAAACATAAGACACGACTCGATAAATAAAGATGCGACATATTAATTATATGAATGAGATTCGAATATGCAATCACCATACCGGTAGCAGGACACGCCCAGACGTACCCACAATCACCGTTGCGAGGGACATACCCACGGCACCACACCTCACATAAAGGTACCGGGACACGCCTAGACGTACCAGGTCCGGAAGCCAACCGGATCCCCAACCAGACATCGTGCCTCAACCACACGTGTCCCTCCGTAACTCAAGCCAATAATGTGCACATCTCCCTTAGAGTGGGAAGCTCCAAGGGGCGACCATAGTTCAAGACGGTTTCCAAACCGTCTTACGTCTCCTCAACAATCAAGTACCACCACCAAAAACCTCCAACACAACACAATCACATCCATACACGACAAATGGAAGAACAACAATAAATATATGACTAATTCATGAATTCAATCGTACATGTTATGAATAACAACCCCTCGAATACCCACATGACATACCAATCGACTCACAAATGTACTAGCATGGAAAGACTCACAAATATCCATACACAATATTGAAACCGAGTAGGATAACCTACCTTTTCGCATTCTTCACAAGCTACTTGGTTCCGACTCGACTCCATCTCATAAAACCGTCTGATAAGACCGTCTCATCCTAAGAAATAATACAACACTATCACAATGCATTCTACACTATCATAATATGAATCCCTTTATTATTAATCACTAATTACTCATATTACATAAGCTAAATACTAATAAATCTCTCTTAGTAAACCTTAAATTGAGATTAACATAAGACAAGGCAAAAATGTAAGATTTCGACTTACAAAGGTAAATCGGGAAATAGGAGGGATGTTCCATCATCAATCCAATCTTATAGACCAAGGGGAAGGTTTAGGGAGCATTTAGAGAGAGGGGAGAGTTTTTTAGAGAAAGAAGGAAGGAGAAGAAGAATGAAGAGGATAAGGGGTTCGCATAAGATGAAATCGCGAAATATCATTTCTCGGGTACATCACAGTGTCACTCGACCGAGTGACCGGTTCACTTGACCGAGTGCCACTCACTCGGTCGAGTATACTCTATACTCGACCGAGTGCCACTCACTTGATCCGCTAGAGGTTCTACTCGGTCCACTCGAAGTCTACTAGGTCTTGTTTTGGTCTTACTTGGTCTCGTGGAAGGGTTCATCCTTTACTTCTGAGTATACATCGGTCCCCTCACATATCCCTAGGTCCTTTGTGGGTCCCAAATGATCCGAGTATTACAGGCTTTTAATTAGGCATATTCACATGCAACTCGACATATTTTCTTAATTTAATTTCTTAATTTTTTTTTTTATTTTCAAATCCTTTTTGAGCGTATTTATGACGTAAATTAAAGTTAATCTAATGTAATTATTCCATTGTAATTTGTGTAATTATATTTTTATATTTATCTTGTATGATTTACTAACTTGTCTTATTCACATGCAACGAATCTAATTCCAACTTCAACCTACTTGAGTGCTAAATTGTTTGTTAACCGACATAGTCTAATCTAACATGCTAGCTTTAATCCATATTTGTTGCATTTCATGCATAAAATTGACAACATATCAAGTATAAATACCTTCCATGATCATTAGTAGAAGCCGTTATTGAGGCGGGCGTGATTAGGTGTTCGAATAAAAGAGCTTCCTAATACGTACAACACCTCTTACTCAAGATTTTTATGAACATCCGTGTTCATTGGCATCACGAGAGTTATTCTACATATAAAGTGCTAAGGGTAACGAATTTCTTAGTGTTCATGTCACTACTTTGTGTCTTGACATGATGCGAAGTATTCGAACGGTTCCAATTTTACATAAAAATTGGTGGCGACTCCACTAATACAGACTTGTCAAACCTTTCACCGGTTTCAATACCTTATAAATAGGTAACGACCCATGACATGCTATGGCTCATGCCAGACTTCCGTTGGAGAAGTGTCGCCGCCTCAAAACCAACACGCGGATACGTGCGCCGCGGGTGGCTGTGTCCACAGTTTGGCGACTCCGGTGGGGATGATACACTTACTCTAAGTCTAGTGTTACCTAGGGTGAAACTTGAACAAGGTTAGAGACAGTTGTCAATTTTCATTATTCGACCTTCTTAGGTCATTTTAGTTAGCCTTCCTAGGCTTAAGCCAACCGACCAATTATCCCGTCTGGACGGTGCAAGTTCTTGTTTGTGCACAAAGATGGATAACTATTGACGTCAACCATACCACAATACTTATTCATGTTTGTATCAAGAGTTTTCACGATTCGAGCGAATGGACTAGGAACCGACCCGACTCATGTTTGGCATGAAGCTCTCCACAGACCAGGGTATGATAGCTTGGTATGGCAACCCAACTTTTAAGCCAAAACCCTTCTAAAAGCACTCAACATACCATTATAATGCCTATGCCTATGTTTGTAACTTGTATGTCAACACATTTGTAAACAAAACCATGACAAAATTTTCAAAAAAACATTCTACAAAAATGAAAATATAAATCTTTTAAAAATGGCTTAAATAACGCAAAGTCAATAAAACCAAATCGAAACTCTATCAAAATTTCTAAGGTCTGTCATTTCTCAAAACCACTTCGAGTCGACACTCCTACAATTACAAAAAATGGTTGTCTACGATGACATTTCAAAATCAACTTTATTTAAAATTCGTCACACGACACAAAGGGCGCTCACGTCCTTCTTTTTCGAGTCATTACACGAGTCCTTATTTTCTTCGAATAAGTGTGCAATATGATTGATTGTGGCTTGATTCGCCGTTGGTTGTTATCCTCACTCCAAGATGGTCGGAACTAATGAAAGCCAAGGAAGCGTCCAAGGTCAACCCGAGGAGAATGGTTATAATCAAGTCTTGGTCGCACTACTCTGACTCCAAGCAAGTCAAGATGTCACATACGCTCGTCTCTAAACATTTGAAGGCCTTATTGTGGCAGTGGAAGCCAGACTCCCTCCTGATGACAATCCTATTCCTGACACCCCGTTACGTGATGATCCTCCACCTATTCTCACTGAGGCAGAAAAACGTCTTCAATATCTGGAAGAACAACTAATGTACCTCAAGGGGGATGACATCTATAGAGAAAATAGCCAAAAGTATGAAGCAGTGAATACTCAACTGCCAACCAACTTCAACATGACCGACATCCCGAAATTTAAGGGGCACAAAAATCCTCTAAACTACATTCGTGCTTTCAAAGACTACATGTCTATCAAGGGCATTAAGCCAGAGATATTCTTAAGGATCTTTCCTTCATCTCTCGACACCATTCCCAAACTATGGTTCTACTCTCTAGACCATAAGAAAATTTCTACTTGAGATGACGCTACTATTGAGTTTACCAAACAGTACGCAGATAATGCAGAGATCCAAGTCAACATGCGCACTCTAGAGGTCCTTACCCAGAATGAAAAAGAAGGTTTCACCAACTTCCTAAGTAGGTGGAGAAAGACTAGCACCCAACTAATTGAGCGTCCAGATGAGGCCACTCTTGGGGAGAAATTCATGGACAATCTAAAGCCTATCTATGCAAATCACTTGAGGTACCAAAACATCAAATCTTTCAAAGATCTGACAGTCCTAGGTACAAGGATCAAAGACGATATTCGCAAAGGACTCTTGTCCAAAACTGTGGGACGCGGATATCAATGCTCAACATGATCTGGAAGTTGTTCCTACGATTCCACTAGCAAAACCGACGATGTCAACATCGTCGAGTCTTCTAAAAGAAACAATACATCAAGAAAGCTCAATAACATTGGTGACACTTACACAAATGCACTAAAAATGTTGATAAAACAGGGCATAATCCAACCAATAGGACCTACACCTGACCTAGAAAAGAATTCTAAATTTTGGGATGGCAATGCTCATTGTGAGTATCACAAGGGTAAAGGGCATGACACAGAAAACTGATATAGGTTGAAGCATGTTATTCAGGACATGATCGAAGACGGGCGCTTGCCTATCCCTCCCGCAAGTAAGCCTAACAACAGATCCTCTTGGAATTCTGGTGATCTATGATGAGGAATCCACCTTAGATTGTTCACACTTTATCTCTCCATTCGAAGATGAGATCAACATGGTTGACCACGGAGAAACCTACTCTACCATCACACCTGCTATTATAGATTTTGTCACATGGGCGAAGTGTGTAAGTAGACAAGTCGTTGAACTGGAAGATGTCATGTTGTCCCTATGCAATCCTAATGCTTCAAATCAAGAAAAGGAAGCCACGCAAATAGCCATTACTCTATCCCATAAATCTACAATGCAAGAAGTCATTATGGTAGTTGACGATTTGGTTTAACAAATTATCAATCTAGAGGCTAATATTTTGCATCTAAAAGAGCTCAACACTATCAATGGGGTTTGGACAGACGACAATGAAGATGTTTACCCCAAAGAACACCCTTTAGTCAAAGCCTTAGAAAATCTTGACGTAGATCATCTTACTCGATCAGGTCGCCTATACCAAAATGTCACCCCAGTTAGACAAATAGTTCAGCTACCAATAGGGATGTCACGCCTTCAATAGATAATAATGAGGATTAAGCCGCAGATCACCTAATGAAACAACTACAAAAGACAAAGGCTGATCTTTCAGTCTGGCAGCTAGTGGCTAGTTAATTTCCACCCCGACAAGCTTTACTATAAGCATTGGCTAAATTCAACGTGGCACATGACTGTACTCCCGACGATGTAGTCAACCTAGTCCTCCAGGACTTAATCAAGCTAAGTAATCCAGTTACTATATCAGATGAGGACTTGCCACCTTTTGGCATCACTTATAATCTAGCCTTGTACATCACTGTCACATGTCTTAAGAAGAATGTACCATTGACGCTAGTGGATGATGGCTCTGCAGTCAATGTCATACCATTAAAAATGGCATATAAGCTAGGCATAAAAGAGTCGGATTGGACCCCAACTAATCAAGGTGTTCGCGCATACGATGGGACGTGGCGTAAAGTAATAGGCCTCGTCAATCTTACTATAGCCATTGGGCCAATCGAAAGAAAGATCAATTTCAAGATAGTAGACATCGAGGCATCCTTTAACATACTGCTGGGCAAGCCATGGATTCACGCTTCCAAAGCTGTGACATCTACGCTCCACCAAAAGATCAAGATCCTTTTAGATGGCCGAGTATTGACGATCACTTCGTCACCCATTAAGGCAATAATCGAGAAAATGTCTAGTAATCAAGTTCTGTCGGATCCAGTGCACGAGATAGGAGGATTCCAGATCATCAATCTCATAGAAAGTGAGTTGGCTCCTCTATACTTCAACCCGTATTCTAACCTAGTGGTTAACTGATGCGTGCTATTTATATAGACTCTTTGTACTTATTTTGCACGCATTTCTATGCGATTCCCGTAGTTTTAGGCTACGAAATGCCCCGAATAGTCTACTTTAGGAATTTGTTTGGCTTTAATTGCATAAATGGACCCCGAAGGAGCAAAACTGAGCTTGGAACTACCCTTATAGCTTGCATTTAGGAGATGGATGGAATTGGAGCAACAATACTTCTGCCTTGGGATGTGTGAAGTCGTCTTGAAAGCTAATCAACGTCTTATGTGCTGACACAGTGGTAGCTGTTTCGATCGAGCTCGTTGATGACTTAATTACTCGATCGAACCCTTTTTAATGCTGAAGATTCCTTGATCGAACTCCTGCTATGTTTGGTCGAGAAGAGGGATTATGGTGTTCCTCGATCGAGTAGGTTCTATACTCGATCGAGAGGATTTTTGCTGGAGTTAATCGATCGAGTAGTTTCAATGTGCTCGATCGAACAGCTAGTGATCAGAAGCAAGATTTTATTGCGTTAACTTATTTACTTATTATGTTAGTTATCTTATTTAGGGAATAAATATCTCTCTTATAAAAAGGAGAGACCTAATTAGGTTTTAGTTATTCAGCATTCATTCTTATTTCCATGATTGGCAGTAGATTTGAGTAGATTAGTATTGCGTAGTTCTCTTCTCCTATTTTCCGGATCTTAAACTCTGTAATTTCTCTTCCCTTCTAATTATAGTATTAAATCTTTATCCCTTTGCATCTCTAATTCTCTTATTCCCTTAATTCTCTTCCTTTAATTTTGTTAATTTAGTTTATGTTATTTCGTTTTTTCCCTCTTATTATTATGTTATTATTGATTATTGCTTTAGTTATTATTAGTTTCGTTAATTTCATTATGCCTAGCTAATTCCCTCGCTAGGATTTAGGGGAATCGATGAATTGATGATAGCTGCTAATTAGGTTTGCATATCTGTTGTCAGTATCATGTCTTTGTTGTAATAAGTAGCATTTAATGACGATTAGACGGTTAATGCGCATAATTGTTCTAGTTATTTTTGGCAAACCCCGACCTAGATCGAAAGATGGGAAGGAGTGAGACCTGCTACGTTCTTTAGGATACTCTAATGAGGGCGAAAGTTAAGTTAGTAGTATTTTAAGGCGAATAGAGGACCGAAAGGACGTATTCACTGCCCCTTAGACTGATACATGTGATTGATCTGTGCCTTAGCTGCAAATATCTGGCATTCATTGATGAACTGACATGCTAGTCCCTTTCTCTTATCTGTTAGACTCTTTTAATTTTCGCTGTTTAGTTTAGTTATCATATCTAAACCCCTATTTGTGACACCGACAGACATAGATTAGCAAGTAGATAGCAACATAGCCTCCCTGTGGATTCGACCCCGACTTCCCTAGTTTCATTTGTTAGAGACCCCTCAGGTTTATCTTTGATAGGGTTCTGACAATCCTCATCAAATTTTGGCGCCATTGCCGGGGAGACGATGCTTTTTAATTGCTTTATTTTTGTTTGTCTTTAGCCTCAAGGAATTTATTTCTTGAGGCGGTTCTTATCTTTTCTTCTAGCTTTGTTCTGATAGGTCCTACAATTCCTACTTAGACAGGATTTTTGGAGAAAAGCGTTAAAGGGAAGGCTTGAGTACCGTTGATTCTTCTACCAAGATGTCTAACGTCTCCAGAATTATAGCACAATTTGAAGCTCAGAATGCAAGATCTGACAAGTTGGAGAGTAGACAATCTTGGGGTGGTCCACCTCAGTTCCATACTATGGCGCAACAGGTGGTCTACTGTGAGAGATGTGGTGCTGCGAGGCACATTGCTATTGTTTGTATGGCGGAGAATGACGAAGTCTATGCGTTTAAGCAGTGTAGACGAGGTAGTCATTCCTATGGCAACTACTGTGGGGCTTACCCAAACTTTACCCCACCTTCGCAACAACCGACATATGTGCCGCCACATCCATTTCAGCAACAAGGCTATCAAAAGCCTCCATTTGTTTGGCCGCCGCAACAACAAACCCCTCCCCCTGCTAAAAAGAATGAAGAAATTGCTGAATTGACATCTATAGTGAAGACACGTTCACTGCAAGCGCAAGAGATTATGCAAGCTAAAAATGCCATTATCAAGAGACTTGAGACTTAGTTGGCTCAAGTAACTACCGAGCGAACTTTTAGGCAGCCTGAGACGGTATATGCTGTTCATACCGGGAGTAGTCCTCCCTATGAAGGACCTAAGTTGCCTATTGATGATGCTTATGTTTATGACTCGGAGACTAAAGTTAATGTTCAAAGAGAAACATCTTTTGTCAATTCAAGTGCTGTCACGATAGAGAAATTCGATCGAGCATATATTGGTGTTTGATCTAGCAATCTGGAGGAAGACTTACTCGATCGACCAGATGTTGTCATTCGATCGAACATTGCTGGAGAAGAACAACTCGATCGAACTGACTTTAGTGTTTGATCGAACGTTTTGTGTGATAAAACAATTCGATTGGGTGATTTACTTAATCGATCGAATTTATGTTCTACGCAGCATGATGTTACGCCTTCTACGCCTATTACGGATTACGATAAAGAGGAACATA